>NC_081406.1:134305860-134630026 GCF_030272615.1 Cryptomeria japonica
CTAAGATCATCTGAAAGTAACAGTGAAAGAACTATTGTCAGAAATCTATTTGATGCATATCAATCTATTGGTTCAAAATCATGTAGTAAAGATTCTAATGCTACTCGACATGTCATTACATCAACCATAATGAGTAAGAAAATAAAAAAAGATCATTTGATAAGCAAAACAAGTAATTCATCGAACATTAGTAGAACAACATTAAGTAAAGCATTAAAGAGGCGAGAACAAATAGAGGAACCTAACACTAATTCTCTTTGGGCATTCTCGGGTAGAGTACCACGCAAAGACAAGGTTGTTGTAGATGCACTAAAAACATTAATTAATTTTTTTTGGCATGACAACACAAGAGTATCGCCCAACCAAAGAGATGTCGTTAGAAGGCGAATTGGGTCTAAAAATCATGAGCCACATGCGAAACACTATTTGGATATGACTCAAACTAAATTTTATGAAAGATTCCTTCAAAAGTTTCCTCAAATAAAATTTTCTCAAAGATTTTTTGAAATGGCAAAACCTTTTTATATTAAGATTAATCATGTACGCACCATGTGTTGTTGTAGGATGCATATTGAATTTTCCATGCATTATGATATTTTTCGTCATATTTGTTCTACTTTGCACACTAACATGTTTTACACGAATGTAATATACAAGCACCTCCTAAGTCTGCAAGAGAATTTATTTCAAGGGTGCTATGTAATAGACATAATGGTTGCATTTATTATAAGATGCCTTGTTTGGAAGGTTCTTGTGCTATATGTGGTGGTTTGTAACGTTTACCAAGATGCATACATTTGGAGAGCACACATGAAATTGGTACGAAACTAGTTTCTTTTGGAAAATACAAGACAGTCACATATGGAGTTAAAGATGGAAAAGACTTGAAGAGATGTGAGATAGTGAAAAATTATATATGTGTAGCTCAATTTATGAAAATGTTTCAAGAGAAACTAGTTTATGAGTACATAATGCATACACATAGAGCTCGATGGTTAGATGAGCAATTCAAGTTGTGTAAGGACACATTTCCTCTTGACACCATTGTCTCTATCATTGATTTCACTAAAAATTATACACTACAACCTCAAAATGAAGTGCAATCCATGTATTATCACTCTACTCAAGTTTCTATTTTTGTACACATAGCATTCATGCATGTAGATGATAGCACAAAGGAGGATAGAAAGGTTGTAAGAGAGTATCACTTCTACATAAGTGATGATCGTACTCATTCATCGGAGTTTGTACAAGGATGCTTTAAAGTTTTCTATAATAGTTAAAGGGAAAAGAACATATGATACAACTGACACTTAATATGGTCAGATAATTGCACTGCACAATTCAAGAATGCAAGGATGTTTTATTGGCTGACAAGGATGCATGTGACAAGCGGTGTACAACATTTTTGGAATTTCACTGAGGTTGGACATGGTAAGGGAGAGCACGATGGTGTAGGAGCATGTGTGAAAAGAGCCCTAGCTAGTGAAGAATTGAAGTACGAAGGTGGTGCTGAGTTGGTAGATGTAGAAACAATTGTGCGATAGTGTAAGTCTATGATGGGTCTAGGTAATCCAAGTACGTCATCGGTTCGTAGATATTTTTGGTTGATTACTGAATCTAACATTGAAAACTATCTAGATTGTTGTACAGTTGCAGGATCGAGTGACATGCACTTATTTATGAGTTCAAATTCAAGTTCACTGGTAATTTATACTAGATAGATGGTATGTTTTTGCTCTTCATGCATGTATTGTTTGTGGGAAGAATGTGAATCAGAAGAGTGGGTTGACAAATGGTCTTGTAGACCATTGGTTCCCATTGATTCATATCAAATTCTCAAAGCACTACAATTGAGCCAGATGGAGACATCAGTGGATTTTGAGCATGTATCCAACCTAGTGGATTCAGGTGATTTTTTGAGTTAATTTTTTTGCAAGTATTCTTTTTGGTTCATTTTGTTGTACATCATACTTTATTTTTGGTATTAATTAACATTTTATAAAGTGCAAGTCATGTGTATGTAGTTGTTGCAGAAGAGAACAATGAAGAAGGAACAAATTACTATTTGTGTCGTTGTGTTGAGCCTAAAAGAAAATTGACAACCACAATCATTGATGGAGAGGGTATTGAGTACTCAATAGGGTCTGTTGTCGTGATAGGAACATGGCTTCGGAGATACCCTATCAATAATTCTGATGTTTGGTTGTTCAAGGACTTTGAAACACACAGACATATTCTTCATTTCTCTAACCTTGTTGTTGCAACAAATATTCATTTGATGAAGTATCATGGTAGACCTCATAACAAGATTTTATGGAAAGTTCGTGAATCTGACCACGAGGCAATACTTGACACAATACGGGTTAGAGCCGATCCTGAAGGCTCACTTGATTGATTCTATGGTTCAGAGTAGAATGATTTTGAGGATTTTGTATAAATCATCGACGAATTGTTCTATATTCATTTTTTGTATATATAAATGCCCATGAGCTGATTTTTACATGTTTAGGGGCATAATTTTGTATATTTAAGTGGCAATGAGCTAATTTGTACATATGTACATGCCAAATTTTGTATATTAAAATGGCGATGAGCTGAATCTCACATATTGTAATGCCAAATTTTGTATAAAAGCATATGAGATGATTTGTTTATTAAAATGGCAATGAGCTGAATCGCACATATTGTAATGCCAAATTTTGTATAAAAGCCCATGAGATGATTTGTATATTAAAATGGCGATGAGCTGAATCGCATATATTGTAATGCCAAATTTTGTGTAAAAGCCCATGAGATTATTTGTGAGATAATTTTTTGTATAATCAAATAGCCAAGAGCTGATTTGACCATATTTAGAGGCAAATTTTTGAATAATATGTGACTATGTTTTGAATATATGTGATGTGTCCCTGGTCAATCATGAGCACTCTTGATTCTTGTATAATCATGGATAATTATTTGAGTCATTATCGGGTCATAGGGGTGATAGATTGAGACTAGATACAATTTGAGCAAAAAATGTCGTTGTAAAAAAAATTGTCAAAAAAGTTGTCAAGTAATTTCTACATTGTGTTGGTAAGGTATGACTCTCGACGTTCTGGTGCTTTGGGATGCACGATAGGGGAATGCCTAGTGTAAACATGCCCACCCGGATGCGCTCGTGACATCGGTTTGTGCACACGAGGAACAAAATCAATTCTAGCCAATCTTGCAACTTTTCCTTGCAAGCAACTGACAGTTTTTTGAGCAGGTGAAAAAATGCTAATAATTGAAAATGGCTCCGAGTCGTCAAAAATCAAGATAGGCCATTATAGAGGAGCCTCACGTGACCCCACGGGATCAAACAGATTGACCATATGTCTCGTGGATTGGAAGAAATAGTCCATCAAATTTTGACAATTTTTTGGACTCAGGGCACTTGAGAGATCTGACCGGCAGGGTATGACTCTTGATGTTCTGGGTGCTTTGGGATGCATGATAGGGGCATTCCTAGCATAAACATACCCACTTAGATGTGCTTGCGACGTCTGTTTGTGCACATGAGGAACAAAATCAATTCTATCCAATCTTGCAACTTTTCCTTGCAAGCAATTGACGATTTTTTGAGCAGGCAAAAAAAATGCTACTAATTGAAAATGGCTCCGAGTCGTCAAAAAATGAGATAGGCCATTGTAGAAGAGCCTCATGTGACCCCATAGGATCAAACATATTGATCGTATGTGTCATGGATTGGAAGAAACAGTCTGTCAAATTTTGACAATTTTTTGGACTCAGGGCACTTGAGAGATCTCACTGGTAGGGTATGACTCTTGATGTTTTGGTGCTTTGGGATGCACGACAGGGGCATGCCTAGCATAAACATGCCCACCCAGACACGCTCGCGATGTCTATTTGTGCACACGAGGAACAAAATCAATTCTAGCCAATCTTGCAACTTTTCCTTGCAAGCAACTGACAGTTTTTTGAGCAGGTGAAAAAATGCTACTAATTGAAAATGGCTCAGAGTCATCAAAAACTGAGATAGGCCATTGTAGAGGAGCCTCACGCAACCCCACGAGATTGATAGGCCATTGTAGAGGAGCCTCACGCAACCCCACGAGATCAAACATATCGACCGTATGTGTCTTGGATTGGAAGAAATAGTCCGTCAAATTTTTACAATTTTTTGGACTCAAGGCACTTGAGAGATCGCATCGGTAGGGTATGACTCTCGATGTTCTAGTGCTTTGGGATGCATGACAAGGGCATGCCTAGCGTAAACTTGCTCACCCGAATGTGCTCGCGATGTCGGTTTGTGCACATGAGGAACAAAATTTGACCATTGCGAGTGTGAGGGTGCTCTCGCACCAAACACATTGTTGTTTAAATTCATATTGTCGATTTTTGTTGTTTATATTCATATTGTTAATTACATATGCAAATATTCATTTAAATTTATAAAAGGGAAGCCAACAAATATAGTGAATACACAATAATGAACTGAATACAAGGAGTTTTGTAGGGTTAATTCAACATTTTAGAAATTTTATCAAATCATATTCCACGATTGCAATGCTTTATATCATATATTTTTGTTGTTTATAATCATATTGTTGATTACATATGAAAATATTCATTTAAATTTATAAAAGGACAACCACAAAATACAATGAATACAAAATAATGAACTCATTACACATTTATTGGATCGAATATCAAATATATATATATATATATATATATATATATATATATATATATATATATATATATATATATATATAAAGGCATGTCTGCCAAGTCAATATAAGTATTACAAAAATGTGGCATATGCCATGTCCAAATCGATATACAATAAAAATGTAGAATATATTTACATGTATTGGTCATTCTATGACCAAAACTAACACTATATGATCCTAAACTTCTGGTGGATCATCAAAATCAAGCCTCTTCGGTGCAGTACATGGCTCTGTAGATGGCTGCAAAACCACAATTCAAAAGCTAAGTTAGAATTCTTTTGTAGAAAATAGTTCACAATTAACATCATATCTATGCATTTAACTTTAATTCCTTTGCAATTGAAATGTAGATTACCTCATCGGCTGATCCAAGAGATAATGTCTTCTCTCTCCTCTCCTTGTCACTCTTAGGAGTTTTCTTGAAGACATATTTAAATTGATCCACGTTATGGTCGTACCACGAAGGAGTCTATTGTAAATTAAATGTACAATTAATACAATGTACTAACATAAATATATCAAAAACACTTAAAAGCTATAATATAGAGAACAATGACGTACCTGTGCTTGAGATGCTTCTCCAATGGACTGAGGATGGCTCACCATCGATGTAGAAATTGATGCTATTACCTATACAAAAAATGTACAAAGATTAAATACAATTAATATAATGATAAGTATTGAAGGTTGAAAACAATTAATTTTACATATCAAAGAAAAGTGTACTGGATCCTGAATGCTTCTCCAGTGCAAGGAGGAGGGTTTGCCATTGACGAAATAGGTATGGATATTTCCTGTATGAAAAAATTATAAGATTATAATATATCACAAGTTCACATGTACGCGTGCATATAATCATGAAATCAAGAAAATAAAGTAGAGATACATACCTCCGCCCTCTCTTGATCTGTGGGCGAATCAGGTGCATTCAACATATCCACAAAGCTCAATGGTTGCTGTACATGTAAAATAGACAAAAAATACTAATCAATCTACAAACCCCAAGTAATACTCAATTTCAACATTTTCAAACAATTGTACAACTAAAAATATGTCCAATTACCTTCTTCACATGTTTTGGTGTCTTCAAGGAATTCTTTTTCTTAGGACGAGCCCTAAGTGCGGAGGGGGTACCCTAAAAACACAAAATTAACATGAGATATTAGTACAGATAATAAATTAAACATAATTTTAAAAATCTAAAATGAAATGACTTGCATATTCCATCAAAACAATACATAAAAAGAGTTGTACAAAATATCATACCGTATAGCCTTGTAGGCCAAAATCGATCGCTGAGAGCGTGATGTCATCAATCTGGGACATTTCATCCCCTGTCAACACCTACAAACCAAACATTGGACCAAGCATTAAAGATAGTTAATATATCTTGTATTTTTTTGAATTCAAAGTGCTATTTTAACATGTTACAAAATTTATACCTCAGGCGTCGAAGTTGTAGCTGTGGTAACTAGGGGAGGTGTATGGGATACCGCTACTGCATCCTGAAATGCATATTATTTGTCTCAATTTAAATTGATGTATAAATGAAAATTCATTTATGTAATTACAAAATTAAAGTGTCTGATAAATAAAATGTTATGAATTCAAATCAACACACCTATGTCTGTGGCTCATGGGCAAACACCATGTCCATCAACTCATCTGTCAGCGTGACATCCTCAACAGTGTGACCCTGACATCTACAACCATAAATCGTGCATAGATGATATGGGTATCCATCTGCACCAGCTGCATCATCTATCCCCGAGCATATCCTCGAGCAACTGATACACATATGCTTGATGGGCTCTCTATCGCCCTCTAACGGCTCATCATCCAATACAATAGGGTGTGCTAATGATGTCCCATGTTGGATGATGGCACCAGTCAATGCTGTGGCCACCTGAAGAGTTTGTAGCTCCATCGACTCTTTCAGCTCTAATGGGACAACCTGATGCACCTTGGGTTTGGGTGCTAGGGGGCGGTGACTCTACATGGCTAATTGCCTACGGGCTCTAGGTCTATCTTGGGCAGAGCCACCACCTCTACCATAAAAATCTCTCATGTCAAAATAATTTGGGTGCACATTGAGCACAAACTCACAATATATTTTTCTCAAAAAATATAATGGCACGTCATAATTATTACAAGGTGGATCGTCAAAGACCATCCACCACCTCTGCCAAAAAAATTATTCATCTGCACATTGGTACACCAATGTATGGGAAACCTCTTTGCATTAGGAGGTAATGACTGACCAGTTTTGGGGTCAACAAAAAGGGCATATATTTGTTGTTTAGAAATATTTTTGTTTTTAGCTCCATCGTATGATAACCCATTGGCATAGAATTGATGACACCTATCCCTAAAGCTTCCCCATTTGGTAATTTCTATGGAAACAACTATGGCACCACTAGCTAATGTTTCTAGGCTAGTGGCGAGGGATTGATGATGGTCAAGTTCAAAAGTTTTCAATTTTACAATCAGTCTATTGATTTTGGATGTATTTTGCTCTAATTGATTAATTAATTCTTCCTGTGTTTTGGCTGTGCGGTGAAAAGGAGGAATTGGGGGTTGTTCTTGTGTGTTTTCAAGAGGTGCATTTGGTTGTTCTTGTGGGTTTTCAGGAGGTGCATTTGGTTGTTCTTGTTTTGGATTAGAAGAATCTGGTTTTTGAAACAAAAAATGAAAAAACCTAATCAAAATTAATGAAATTAAATTCAAAATGTAAAACAAATTGCATAAACTAGAAAGAAAGACAAAAATAAACAAAAACTAACCTTGATCCATAGCCTGGAGGACAAATTTAGCACCCCGTTCGTGGTTTAGGTTAGAAAATGGGAAAAAAACAAAGTATAAAATGCGCTTTTTGGGTAAATGAGGACCCAGTTTTTTTAAAAAACTTTTTTTATCAGGCACCGTGTACGCGGTTTTACTAGGATTATTAGCGCGTACACACTCATTTTCCTATAAGCAGCATGTACGTGCTAATTTTCTTAGGTGTAGCACATACACGCTCAGTTTCCTAAATGCAACGTGTACGTGCTACCTTTTCTAGGCTCGGGAAGAACAAACCTAAGTGCGTACGTGAGAATTTGAAATTTTAAAACCGCGTATGTGCTGCCTGTTTTTCCAAGTTTTTTTTGGGTGGTGTCCACTTTTCTGACCACCATCTTTGTGCACACGCCCAATGGAGAATCTGAACCGGTCAAGGCATAGATAACATGGGATTCAGAGTGGTCATAGGCTGGGGAGAACAATTGCTCTACCAGAAACTCGTAACGACTCTGTTGCTCTAGAATTTGCAGTAGTGAAGTGATAGTAGCCATTGCATCAGCTGCTTTGTTGTCCAATCTTGGTATTTGGTCGAAGCTGATGTGTACATAATATTGTTTGAAGTCATCCACCATTCATTTGTATGGTTGCAGCTTGTTGTCCTTTGTCTGATAGTCATTGTTGATTTGATTGACGACTAGTTGTGAGTCGCCGTAGACCTTTAACTCTGTGATTCTCCATTCTACGACCATTTTGATGCCTATAACCAATGCCTCATATTCAGCCACATTATTTGTGCATGGAAATATAAGCCTATATGATCTTGGTATAGTGTGTCCGTCAGGAGTGATGAACAAAATGCCAGCACCTGAGCCATGTTGTGTGTAGGACCCATCAAAGTACAAAGTCCATTGTTTGGTAGAAATAGCCAGTATGTCCCTGTTTGAAAATTCGATCTCCATAGTTTGTTTTCCAGGTAGTGGTGCTTCAGCTAGTTGATCTGCGATTGCTTGTCCTTTGATAGCTCTTCATTCTGTGTAGTGGATATCAAATTCACTGAGAATCATGACCCATTTAGCCAATCGGCCTGTAAGAGCGGTTTTGCTGAGTAGGTATTTGAGAGGATCAATTTTTGCAACTAGCTTAATTGTGTGTGCTAGCATGTAATGTTGGAATTTTTGAGAGGCAAATACTACTATTAGACAAGCCTTCTCAATGAATTTATAGTTTAATTCATATCTATTCAATGTCCTGCTGAAGTAGTATATAGCTCGTTCCTTGCCTTGGTGATCTTCTTGTGCTAACGATACCCCCAGTAATATATCTGTTGTTGAAATGTATAGAATGAGTGGCTTCCCTGTTATTGGGGGTACTAGAATTAGTGGGTTCATCAGGTATTGCTTGATTTGATAAAATGATTCTGCACATTTGGCTTCCCATCTGAATGGTACATTTTTATGTAGCAAATGATTAAATGGGAGACTTTTATTTGCTAATTGAGCGATAAATTGCCTGATTGATTGGAGTCATCCTTGTAGAGATCTGAGCTGACTGATATTCTTTGGTGGTGGCATCTCCATAATGGCTTGTACCTTTGCTGGATCCACTTCAATACCCTTAGCTGAAACTATGTAGCCTAGTAAGTTACCTGATGTAACCCCAAAGACACACTTCTTAGGGTTGAGTCTGACTTGGAATGTCTCCAATTGATCAAAAATCTTTTCTAAGATGCTTAGGTGTTTTGCTCTGGTGAAGGATTTAGCTAGTAAATCATCCACATAGTCTTCCATGAAAGTATGCATCATGTCATGGAAGATTGTTGTCATTTCTCGTTGATAAGTTGTGCCTACATTCTTCAAGCCAAAGGGCATAACATTCCAATAGTATGTTCCCCAAGGATAGGTAAACGCTGTTCTATCTTGATCTTCCAAGGCTATCTTGATTTTATTATAGCCTAAAAAACCATCCATTAGGGATAGCATTGCATGTCCAGCTGTGAGGTCTACAATTATGTCGATACTAGGCCAAGGAAAGTCGTCCTTTGGACAAGCTTTGTTGACATCTCTAAAATCAGTGCATATTCTGATACTACCATCTGGTTTTGATACTAGCACGATGTTGGAAATCCATTCAGCATAGTTGATAGGTCAAATGAATCCGACATCTAGTAGTTTCTTTAGTTCAACTTTGACCATGAGTGCCACATGTGGATTCATCTTTCGCAGTTTTTGTTTAACTGGCTTAACTCCTGGAGTAACAGACAAGTGATACATGATTAATTGTGGATCAATCCAAGGCATATCAATATATGACCAAGTAAAGTTGATTTTGTTTTCTTTGAATTTTTTTATAAATTCTGATCTTTCTTCCTTTGTTAGAGATTCTGCCAGATGTATGTTTTTGGCTGCTTCTGTAGTACCAATATTGATGGATTGAGTAGGCTCAATCAATATGGGTGATCGCTCATGGTAATGCTCTGAAAGAGTGTCAATTCTCCCATCTTTAGGTGCCTAAAAAGGGTTTTCACCCTCAGATGCATCCTTTATTTTTACTTTTTTGTGATCCATTGCTACCATTGATTGGTTTTCAACAATAGATCCTTTATTTGGTTCATTTTTGCGACTGAGAGACTTGGCGCTCCTTGGATTGTAGACGTTGTTACTTTGTTCACTGGTAGAGTCTGTTTTCGGGTTAATGGTACATAAGTAATGGATAATGGATTCCTCATTTGGGAAAATTGGTTTATCATGTATTTCAAGTTCGTCCTAGTTTATGAGGTCAAGAAAGACAAGTGGTAAAGAGTCGTTTGGCGGATCAAGTTCTACTGCTGTAAGTGTCAGGATGGAGGTATCTTCGTGGTTGGACTGGGTGTTAAAGAGTTAAGGATTTTGTCAAGATTTTCAATGGTATCATTTTCCATATATACTTGCTCATAATGACACTGCTCGTTTTCCTTGGCATCATAGATATTTTGTGGACCAAATTCAAGCGGTCTATATTCTATGCTTCGTGTTTCTTGAGAAATGGGTGTAGGACTGTCCCTTGCACAAATATCTTCAGTATCATTAGAACAACTGCCCCATTCATATTCATTGGAATCAGTTTCAGAGGTAGTATCCCAGATTTTATCAGTGTTGTGAATTGGTATGTTGTATGGTGAGAATAGGTCTTTCATGATTGATACAAGTTTGATAGTTTTCTCTGATTCTGTGTCAGATACTGCCTCTACCTTTTGTATTTGTTCATATACTGTCCCTCCTTGAGGAGGAATGATGTTATCAGGAGGTGATTCTGTTTTGTTGGATATTGGTTTTGGAATATGATCTACTTCTGTAGATGTTGTCTTCTTTTGAATGATGGGCTCCTCTTGATGTCGCTTCCTTTCTTGATGTTCACGTTCCTTACGGATTGTCTCTACTGACTCAAATAGTGCTTCTTTCCAGGATTCTTCTTTATACTTATTCTTTGCTTTCCATTGAGGTTTTTGATATTTGCGTGGTACCTTCTTTGGTAGTAGAGTGAGTTCAAAACCCAATCCCTTTTTGTCTTTACTGAATTGTGAAGGAGGATAGAATGGTTCTATGATGCCTTCCTGACATTTTCCGATAGGTCCTTTGCCATTATATCCCATTTGTTGCATGATTAAGTAACCCTTTCCTTATAAGTGGGTTGGTATAGCTACTTCCACAGTAGCTACTCTGTCTTCTTCTTCATCATCCTTGTATAACCAGCTAAGGATGTCCTTTTCCTCTGATTCATGTGCTAGAGTGCCGAGTTGGATGAATGCACCATCAAACTTGGTGATGGGCTGAGTTGCTTGACATGTTGATGCTATAGGTAATCCATAGGATCTAGGTGATGTTGGTAAGTTGGCCAAACACATGGGTTCCAAAGAGTATTCCCCCATGCCTTGCTCTTTGATTTTTAGTTTTTGCGTGAAATCTCTAGACTTTTCCTGTTGAAGATCTGGTGCTAAGGAATTTTGCTTTTCTCTATTATGTGGAACCAAGCTGTCCTGGGCTGCCCCCATTGCATTACAATGCTGAAATGGATTATGTTCAACTGGTATAGAAACCTACTAGCCATTATAGGGAAATTTGACACACTGGTGATATGTAGAAGGCACTACTTGCATTTCATGTATCCAGGGTCGACCTAATAAGATATTGTATGTGAGATCTATGTCTAAGACCTAGCACATAGTATCCTTTTATATTGGTCCTACCTGAATAGGCAACATCATGGTTCCTTTAGATGATCTTTCTTCATCATCATATGCCTTTATGGTGATCTTCTTGTGTGGATCAATAGACTCTTCAGAAAAGCCTAATGCATGAATAAGTTTTAAGGTACAAATATTAAGTCCAGCTCCTCCATCTATCAATACTCGTTTTACTTGATGTTTATAGAGTATTACTTCAATATGGAGAGGAGTATTATGTGGATGGCTCAATGAGATATTATCATGCTCAGAAAAAGTGAGATTATGAGGCCCTGTCATATGAGCGACCATGGCTTGGAATTTGTCAGCATCGAGATCTTGAGGTACATTTGTTTCTAATAACGCTTGTTCCAATATGTCTTTTTGTTTTGGTGAAAGTTTTAGCAACTCTAGAATAGATATTTGAGCAGGAGTTTTACACATTTGACTGACTAGATCATACTGAATTTTGGGTACCGTGCTTGTCATTGACGTATGTCCCTTCAAGACATATTTTTGAGCTCTGGTTGTTATATTGAAAGATTCATGTTCATGCCTGTCTTTGATTATGATAACATTGATTTGATTGTCTACAACTGATATATGATTGATGGTGTTATTGTAGATGTGATTGATACGAGCCCCACATGCATCGTTTAAGGTTGAAGCTCCATCTTTGTTGTAGTTTGGAAGAGGATTCTTAAAGGCTCCATGGTCACCATTTGTCTTGAGACCATCCACCGTTAAATCACCTCTATCAATCATGTCCTGGACAATGTTTTTCAGTCTCATGCAATCATTTGTTTAATGACCTTTGTTGCGATGAAAATCACAAAAGTACGAGTCATTCCACCAAGGTGGTTTGATTTGTGGTTCATAGTTGCTGATTGCTAGTAAAGAGATAATTTTGTTTACCAGGAGTTCTCTGAATGCTGACTCCAGTGATTGTCCCAATGGTGTGTAGACATGTTTTTGAAAATTGTTGGTGTTACCTCGTGAATTGTTATTAGGCCCTCGATTTGTGTGATTGTTTTGAGCAGTGTTGGTGTTGTTGGTGTTGGATTGACCTTAATTGGTATTCGGTGCATAAGTGTTAGTGTCTAGGTTAGCACCTTTGGGATTCTTTGTAGCTTGAGGATTTCCTGATAATGCGAGCATGGGCTGCTTAGATTTTGGATCATGTGATTCATTGCCTCCTTCATTTCCATTATTTTTGTTTCTAATCTAGAATCTAGATCTGTCCAAGTTATTGTTGTTTTGGTTATTTTAGTTTGGTGAACTTGTTCCTTCTTTGAAGAATTTTAGCGTTCCTTTCTTGCCACATGCTTCTTCCACTTGAATGCCATTCTCAATCAATTTAGCGAAAGATGGTATGCATTGGAGTTTGAGTCTGTAACTCATCTCACCGTTTAAGTTGTCAATGAAAATTTCCATTTTCTCCTTTTCAGGGATATCTCAAGGATATCTAGAAACCATACGCCACCAACGTTGAAGGAATACCATGAATGTTTCATTGTTTTTCTATTTGGTGTTACAAACGTCTAACATGGTGATAGCATGTTGAATGTTATAGGAATATTGAGTTATGAATTTGTCAACTAGTTAATCGAAGGATCTGACAGGAGGTGTGATTTTGGATAACCATTCCATTTTTTTTCCTCCCAAGTTTCTTGGGAATAACCTCATCAAATAGGTGTCATCATGAGAAAACTCAACACTCATTGTACAAAATTCTCAAACATGATCACGGGGGTCACTTTTTCTGTCATACTTGTCAAATTTGGGAACGTCTGATTTTGGAGGAAAAGGCACCATGTTCATGATGAATACTAAGAGAGGAGGGGTGGGGGGGTGAATTAGTATGCCAAAAATTACTATACTTAAATAATTTACTATTCTAACAGTAAACCGGTAAAGCAGCTTAGCAAACAAACCGGTTAGCACACATGCAAACCAAATAGCAAATAATGCATTCACCCACAGAAGCACAAACACCATAACACAAAATATTTTGATGTGGAAACCCAAATGGGAAAAACCACAGTGAGATGAAACTCATAAGTAACTATCTGTAGAATAGGAACCAGATCGGTTAAGGTCAGACCGGTTAAGGTCATACAATGTTCTTTACCAGAATAGATCTTGTTAGGAATCTCAATCTCTATTAGGAGACAAGTCTGATTAAAGACTACCTTGCTAGAGGATTTTAGATCCACAGATGTGAACCACCTTGTTAGAGAATTTTACAAAAGGCTTTTTGGGCCTACTCGGTTAAGGGCTTCAAACTTGTCGAAGATGTGAGTAATCAACAAGTGAGTGATCTAGCAAATAGCACAGATTGCTTGGTTAGATCCTTGATAGTTCATTCCAAATGCATTCCAGCATTACTTTAGTCTCCAACACATTCATACTCTACCTTCTCTTACATACCTGAACTTCTCTTCTATAATCACACTTACAAAAACTCTTCAACCACCTTAAACCCTAGCAACAACCTAAAACCCTAGACATGATGTCCTTATAAAGGAATCTGATTTCATGTCGGTCCAATAGGATTACAATACAATTTCTTAGGTTCAATGCATCTAGTCATATTCTGTAATACGACACAAAGAGCACCGCTAGAGTGTTGGCACCGCCAAGCAATCGGTGGATGGTAACTCATCACAAAATGCCGGTTGGTAACTCATCACAGAGTATTACCGGTTTAAGCAAAATGAAGACAAGGAAATATATGTTCTGCCACTTTGATCCTTCGTACCGCTTGAGATCGTCAAACCGCTTGGGGTCAACATACTGCTTGAGATAGGTAACCACTTTATGCAAAACACCGATAGTCTAAAGACTAGCACATGATACCAGTTAGGAACAATTACCAGTTGAGCATAATTAATACATCCACAAAGTGATCTCATAACAAGTGTGTGTCCATCAATGACAATCACAACATCAACCATCAAGAATGCCAACAATCTCCCCCTTTGGCATTGATGGCAACACTTAGGAATTTTTTTTGACATCTAAGTGTTTTACAACAAATAATATGCCATAAGAAATGTTACTCCCCGTAAGCATATACACTATCCCTTTTGCATAAAATACAATGTATACTATTCTTTATCAGAGATAGACATGAAAGTATGTATCAAAACATCAAAATTTATACCAAAATTTATATACTTCTCCCCGTTTTCCAACAATGACAAAAACACTACAGACGAACCCTTGTTCCATTAGTAGTAAAATAATAAATGTTTATGACAATAATGCGTAAAATTTGTCAAAAACTGATTTAAAGTCCTGCAAAAATTGCTTCATAGATAAGGACCATGACTCAAGTAGGGAGGTAGCCACCTCTTTCTCTGTTTGCATCTAGGAGACCTATTCTTCCATGGCATCTATCATGATCATTTCTTGAGTGGCTGTTAGGGCATCAAGATTTAGATAGCATTTTTGGAGAATTTACAATCTTGGCAGTAGGACCAGTTGAAGTTCCTGCAAGTTCCTTGACTAGTTGCTTATTTCTACCTCAATTCATGTAGACTAGAGTTGAATCTTGTGAACGGTTTGTCTATATGTGGAGAAGGAATCATATGGCATCTTGAAGGTGCTAACAAATGACTGCATATCTGATTGCAGTTTGTTCTTATGGGTGAGCACATCATCACAGAATAGATGAGGTTGACATATGTTGCTGAGAAGTAGATTGCCCTCATCCATTGCATCTTTGATGTCCTTCTGTGCCTTTTGAAGTTCTAACCGAAGCTCATTCAAATTTTTCACCAGGGCAGTGTTTAGAGCCTTTTGATGTTCTTTCTTGGCATTTGCCTCTACCACCTCTTCTAGGCTTTGCACCCGATCATCTATAACTGTACATAGGAGCTTCAATTATGCCAGTGAGGAATTAGTACTGGGGAGGTTTGTACTGGGTATCAAACTGGTAAGAGTGTCCACTATAGCTTGGATCACATCTTTCTCTTTCTTCCTCCTTATCACTTCTAGGCATTCTTGAGCAACCTTAATGCTCTATAGCAGCACCATTTCATTTGCTGACTAGAGGTCAATAGGACTGGTGAGGTCAACCCATTTGGCTTGACTATCAGTTGCCTTTGGAGTCTCCATCTGAGTTCTTTTTTCTGCTTCTTCTTTCTCTTCTTCCTTCTTTTTCTTCTCTATTTCCTTTCGCTTCTCCTCTTCCTTGTCTTCTTCTTCCTTCTTCTTCTCCGCTTCCTTACTCTTCTCCTCTTCCTTTTCCTCTTCCTTCTTCTTCTTCTCATCTTCTTGTTTCTTTTTCTCCTCTTCCTCTTTTCTCTTTTCCCCCTCTTTCTTTTTCCTCTCATCTTCTTGTTTCTTTTTCTCTTCTTCCTCTTTTCTCTTTTCCTCCTCTTTCTTTTTCTTCTCATCTTCTTGTTTCTTTTTCTCCTCTTCCTTCTTCTTCTCATCCTCTTCCTTTTTCTTCTCCTCTGCTTGCTTCTTTGCTTCCTCTTTTTTGTCCTCTACTTCCTTTTGCTTCTCTTCTTGTTCTGCCTGTTTTCTCTTGTCTTCTTCCTATTTCTCCTTTCCTTCTGTTGCTGATGGGTCATCTAGAGTAACATCCTCTACATCTAGAGCATTGACATCAATAGTGTCTATTGGTTCAGTAACCGGGTTTCCTTCATCGTCGAATACTTCATCCGGTTTCTTGATTTCCAGTTCCTTTTCAGCTTTCCGCTTTGCCTCAGATACTTGATGCAATCTTAGAGTGACTTTGGTATGAGAGTGAGTATCTTTTATTACTTTAGAGGCTTTTCCTTCAAGAAACATGGGTCTTCTTCTTCTCATGAAGAATAGGCCTTTAAAGTTCTGCATGATTTCATAGAGTTTTGAGTTAGATACATCAGAAAAATATTGAGCAAATATTTCCTGTCTTATTTCCTGTTCTTTTTCAATGGAAATGCACCATTTGATGTCTAAAGAATTATACAAATAATCTGGTGTCACAGATTTGATATTTGAAGGTGCTAGGTCATTAACACATAAATTGAAATCATTATTGAAATCATCAAAATGATCTACTAAATCATTCAGCAACTTTCTCCTAATATTTTTAATAGTTCTTTGACAATGTGTCAAAGGTTTGTAGGAAGAGATGTCAATATTTACTGGTGCTGATGTTGCCGGTTTGTTCTTTGTCTTTTTCTTTGTTTGCCTAGTCTTCTTAGGCTGTTCTTCAAACAAAGTGTCCTCTGAATCTAGTGAATTGTTCTTTGTCTTTCTCTTCCTCTCAATTCTTTTGCAGGTGCCGCTTCCGGTTTCTTCTTTGCTGGTGAGTGCTTGGTCACTTTGGGACTAGATGGAGTAACCGGTGCCGATGCTAAAGGCACTACCTTTCCTTTCTTTGCTGAAGGTTCTTAAATAGGTGTAACCCTTTCTAGATAGGTGTTGGTTCTCTTTGTCTTAGGATCAAGGTGTGAGGCAAGTAGGGTAGAAGCATACCCATCTAGCATATCATACATTACCTCATAGCCCACAGGCTCCACTTCTTCTTATCTAGGCTCAACCGCCTCCATTATGCACACATCAATTTTGATGGTGAAGTATATGTCCTCCTCATACTTCTTGACTATATCACTAGATATCCTTATCCTTTGGCTCATCTTGCGTCTGAACTCATCAAAGTATTTGTTCAGTGCTTCCAGATAGCCGATTCCAACCGCTTGTAGACTTTCCTTGATTTTCTTTGTCACCGGTTGATCGACAGACCACTGAATGTCACCTACTCTTGGAAAGTAGCCTTGGAAGTAAAAGAACAAACCAACCAATAGTTGTCCAAACTTAAATATCAATGCATTGTCCTGTTTGATCGACTTGAGATTCAACACGAGTTGTCTTTGCATACAAGTGCACAGATCAAATGATGCATCTTCCTTGATCATCCTGTAAGAGGCATTTATTGCTGCAACAAAGACAAAATTAATTCTGCTAGCCGAGAACGTCTGATAACCTATCACCATGCAGGCATACTTGACCAGATTGTCCTTGATTAAGTTGATGGTCATTCCACGCGAGTCACTCACTGAACCAGTGAGCTTGGACATTTTGGTCTTGCTGACCTTCCTTAGGGATGGCACTTCCCCTGTGTTGCAGAAACTGGTGACGACATGAATCTCTTCTGGTGTGATATCATGTGTCCGCTCTAGGTACATCTTATCACCATGTACCCTTCTTAAAATAATGCGAATGTGATCATCCGATAATTCTTCAAGAAAGTAAACTGCATTGTGAAGTTTCTTCTTTTCCAGAATGCTGAATTCCGGTTTAATCTTCTTATCCTTTCCATAGAATAAGCTCAGCTGGGAATGCATCACAAGAGACCCTAGGTCTTTGATTTTGCAGTCTATGTAATCAGAAATGCCTCCTTCTACTATAACACCAGCAGGTACTTGAGATAGGGCATTGTATTTCGATTTTCATTGAATGAAGTCCATAGAATCAATAGGTTCACTAGAGCTAGCATGTGATGTAGAAGCCATGATAAACGAAGAATTATGAAAAATACCTTCGTAGATCAAAATTTAGGGCTTCTTAATTTGAACTTAGTCACACACTCGTTCGGTTGTTGAGATACCACTTTGCATTCTTCACTCCTCCAACAAATGTTTGCTTCAGATTCTCCTTCACGATTTTGATAAGCTCTTTGAATCGCAGTGTAAATTGCTTTTCTTCGCTCTGCACTTGAAAAAATTCTTTGCTCAAAAAATGATAAGTGAGAAATGATTTGAAAATTCCTTTTAAACAGGTTCTCTACCTACCATAGTAAATGCTCCACTATTAGGGCGTAAACCCTAATTTGCCTTTTACCATTTCTGTTCTTCTGCCAACTGACAGGTATCATATACAGGTTAAGGTCTTTTACCAATGTCAACTAGGGGTTCGAAGCATTTCACCATTTTCTCCCCCTAAGCTTTTCTGATACTTAGTTTGCCAGTTCCGTGATTTCCACACT
The DNA here is from genome assembly GCF_030272615.1 of Cryptomeria japonica. Taxonomy (NCBI): domain Eukaryota; kingdom Viridiplantae; phylum Streptophyta; class Pinopsida; order Cupressales; family Cupressaceae; genus Cryptomeria; species Cryptomeria japonica. The sequence goes on from NC_081406.1 coordinate 134,324,549, forward strand.
AGGTGCAAAAACCGGTTCTTCTTGCAACATTGCTGGTTTCTTCTTCCAGGTTTTGTTCATATCCGCTTGAACGATTTCAACATCAATTTTTCCTTCCAGAGTGATTGGTATATCATCCGATATACTCTTTCTACTTCTGCAGAATCTGGTAATGTGACCCAGTTTATTGCAACGATAGCAAACTGTTCCAGGTGCTCTCCATAGTCCATTGTTCATGTTTCCATTCTTCCTTCTGCATGTTGTAGCAGTGTGACCACTACCATGACAAATCAAACATGTTGTTCTCCAACCAGTTGCCGCTTGATAGCCACCAGACCATTGGCCATAGGTATTATACTGGTTAGAATTCTGGTTCACAGGAGGTTCCGGGACACCTCCTTGAGTCCTTTGAGGGTATCTTCTAGTGTTGTTCATAATAGACTTGCATTCAAATGCTCTATGCTAAAATTTTTTGCATGCATAACAATTACCATTGAATCTATAGGATCTAGGCTTATCATTTAGAAAATAAGGAAAAATATTGTAAGCCTTACTTCTACATACATTAGCAGTGTGTCCTTCCTTGAGACAGTTATAGCAAATAGGTTTGAACTTTTGCTTACCTTTACCTTTGAATGTCGGTTGCTTCTTTGATGCTTCAACATTTGCACTAGAGGTCTCACCTACCTCATGACTGGAGTAACCAAATCCATTAGTATTATTGACAGGTTTGGCTGATTCAAGTTTTTGCTCTAGCTTAACAGTACTCTTATTGAACTTAGCAAGCATTTCCTTTGACTTAGAGAGTTCTTTGGAAATAGTAGCATTGGATTCCTTCAAGATTGCATTCTCAGAGATAGCCATGTTTAGTTCACCTTGTACTTCTTCTTTTTCCATTTTGCTCTCATGAAGGTGAGCGGTAAGTGCATTGATCTCTTGCTTCAATTTGGAGATCTCATGATATTTGTCCTTAACCAGATCTTCAGTTTTCCTCCGGTTCTCAAGCTCTTGACACATTCAGATAATCAGTCCTTCCAAGTCCTTTCTCATGTTGGAATTTGATTCATTCAACTTTTCTACTTCTTGAATTAGGGCTTCCATATCTGCTTCATTAGAACTATTTTCAGATAGCTCCATCAATTTTTCAGCATGCTCTCTTCTTTTTGCCTGAGAGGCCTTATATTTGACCATAAGATCATCATAGGCTTGCTCAGACTGAGTGAGCTGATGAGTAAGTTCCCTCATAGTGTATTCCCCCATATCTCTTTCCAAGTGGTTAGACTTATAGAAAGGTTGGCTTTGATACCAATTGATGAATACTAAGAGGGGGGGTGACCAAGTCCTTTCTCATGTTGGAATTTGATTCATTCAACTTTTCTACTTCTTGAATTAGGGCTTCCATATCTGCTTCATTAGAACTATTTTCAGATAGCTCCATCAATTTTTCAGCATGCTCTCTTCTTTTTTCTTGAGAGGCCTTATATTTGACCATAAGATCATCATAGGCTTGCTCGGACTGAGTGAGCTGATGAGTAAGTTCCCTCATAGTGTATTCCCCCATATCTCTTTCCAAGTGGTTAGACTTATAGAAAGGTTGGCTCTGATACCAATTGATGAATACTAAGAGGGGGGGTGAATTAGTATGCCAAAAATTACTATACTTAAACACTTTACCATTCTAATAGTAAATCAGTAAAGCAGCTTAGCAAACCAACCGGTTAGCACACATGCAAACCAAATAGCCAATAATGCATTCACCCACAGAAGCACAAACACGATAACACAAGATATTTTAATGTGGAAACCCAAATGGGAAAAACCACGGTGAGATGAAACTCACAAGTAAATATCTGCAAAATAGGAACCAGACCGGTTAAGGTCATACAATGTTCTTTACCAGAACAAATCCTGTTAGGAATCTCAATCTCTGTTAGGAGACAAGTCCGATTAAAGACTACCTTGCTAGAGGATTTTAGATCCACAAATGTGAACCACCTTGTTAAAGGATTTTACAAAAGGCTTTTTGGGCCTACCCGGTTAAGGGCTTCAAACTTGTAGAAGATGTGAGTGATCAACAAGTGTGTGATCTAGAAAATAGCACATATTGCTTGGTTAGATCCTTGATAGTTCATTCCAAATGCATTCTAGCATTACTTCAGTCTCCAACACATTCACACTCTACCTTCTCTTACAGACCTAAACTTCTCTTCTATAATCACACTTACAAAAACTCTTCAACCACCTTAAACCCTAGCAACAACCTAAAACCCTAGACATGATGTCCTTATAAAGGAATTTGATTTCATGTCGGTCCAATAGGATTACAATACAATTTCCTAGGTTCAATGCATCTAGTCATATTCTGTAATATGACACAAAGAGCACCACCAGAGTGTTGGCACTGCCAAGCAATCGATGGATGGTAACTCATCACAAAATGCCAGTTGGTAACTCATCACAGAGTATTACCGATTTAAACAAAATACCGGTTTAAGAAAAATACCGGTTGCCGGTTTGACAAAAATGAAGACTGGGAAATATGTGTTCTGCTGCTTTGATCCTTAGTACTGCTTGAGATCCTCAAATCGCTTGGGGTGAACATACCGCTTGATACAAGTAACCACTTTTTGCAAAACACCGATAGTCTACAGACTAGCACATGATACCAGTTAGGAACAATTACTGGTTGAGCATAATTCATACATCCACAAAGTGATCTCATAACAAGTGTGTGTCCATCAATGACAATCACAACATCAACCATCGAATGCCAACAGTTCAATCTTCTGTCAAATGGATAAGGACAAATTTCATTTAATGAATACTGTACTGTTGTCCCTTGTTGCATGTCTTGCATTTGTCTTTATAACATTTTCATTTGTTGAGTAAAAGCAATAAAAGGTGCATTATCTTTTCGAGGAAATAATTCTTCCCTTGCATTAATTCTAGGTTGAAATGGTGTATGGAACAGTATCTTTTGCTCGGGGATGTTTTTCTTTGGGATGTTTTGTTCAGGTATATTTTGTTCAGGAATATCTTGCTCAGGGTCACGTGCTTCTTCTTCTCTTTGTCGTTCTTGATATTCGTAATGTTGAGATTTTGTTCGAAAAATGTCCATATCAAAAACCTCCGAAAGTTTAACTCCTTTGCTTGTGAGCATGAGTAGGTATTTTTCTTTGTCATTTTCCATGAGCCTTTCTACAAGTTTTTGAAATGAAACACTTTCTTGACATTCTTGAAGAAGTTCTTTAGAAATTTCGGTGTCCTCTAGATGCGGACCTTCAAAAGGATTAGATAATTCTGGTGGTGTTTCACTTTGTTTGTTCCGTTGAGAGTGAGTAATAGTAGGCATCTAGTAGAAACTTTCTGTGATAAAGGGGATAAAATCCTCTTCAAAGTGTTGATCAGGGGTTGGTGGTTCAAATCGGGGTATGTTGTAAGTGATGCACTCGTCAGGAAAGTGTAGCATCGTAAATTGTACGCACTTGCTAGGGTGGTACAATTTCACACCTAGTTTAGCACCCACCTTGGCGCATTTTGCATTTTGCATTACATTTCCCCTTTAACACTTAATTAATCAAATTAATTAGGTCTAAGGTTTTATTTCATCATCTTCCACATCATAAAGTTGGGCCCTTTCATTAAAGTGTGCCCCTTTCATTTTATTACTCCAATACATCATTTAATCAAAAACCCTAATTAGGTCCTATTTTGAACTTGGGGGCTTGATTTCGGGGGTCAAAACATCTTGAAATCACCTGTAACTTCAGGATTCTCTCTAAAATCATCATATCCGACGGCCCTGAAAATTTGGTGAAAAGTTGCCGGGACCATGGCGCCCGGAGTGCACACGGTCCCGGACATTTTTCCTGAAATTTTATGAGCGCGGTCCAATCATAAAATAAAGCTTAACCCCAAGAAATTGGCGGGAGATTCAATCTCTAGGTCGGCCAAAAGTTGAAATTAAGACCTAGGGTTTCATATATAAGAGCTCTCTTTCTTCATTTGAAAGGATCAGAATTTTGGTTTCAGGGACCTTCTAGGCAGTGAAAGAGCAGATCTTTGAAGACTTCAACAACATTCAACATCCATCCATCAAGCATTCATCAATTTCATTCATCCATTTAGGGCTTTGAAGACATTGAAGAGCAATAGGGGATTACCGACTGAAGATTGGCTTGTACCCCTCCCTTGGGGTTGGGTATGATTTCATGTTGTTTTCATGTCTTTGCATAAGCCTCATTATATCATTTGTATTCATGCTTTAGATCACTTTGCATCTTGATTTTGGAGCATTTACATTATCATTTACAAGCAATTAGGGTTTACTTTCTAGGTTGCTCTAGTTTGCTTACTTGCATTTTAGGATCTTGCACACACACAAGGTCTGCACACACAACTTTTACTATACAACTTGGCTATTCGTGGAGGTGGAAATCACCAAAGCGGGGGTTTGACTAAGGCAAAACCCTATATAGCCGCCCAACATACCTTTTCAGATATAAGTGCAGATTTCCGAATTCGAAGGACGCCGCAAATTGCAGATCCGACGGAAGCGGACCGAGACAGAACTTCACACCAAATTTCAGTGCAAAAGACCAGGACAGGGGAGTGGGGCGCCCTGGTCCTACCAGGACAGGGGCGTTGGGCGCCCTGGTCCCTGGGACAGTGGCGCTGGGCACCCTGGTCCCTCTGTCAGACAACAGGTTTCAACATTTGTCCGACAGCTTTTCAGGTTGCAAAACAACAGTTCCAGAAGCAGAATTAGGACAGTGGTGCCTGCGCCCCCGTCCCGAACATTTTCACTCAAATTTTAACTCCAGGTACGCATCTGCATTCTTGTCTTGTCCTTGTGTTTACAGCTTTCCATTGTTTAATCTTAATTCTGCAATCTTGTTACTAGTTCATACTTACACTTTAGGGTTAATAGTTGAACTTGCATCATTCTATCTATCATTTGCAACAAAAGGAATAGAAATCCTAATAGGTAGCCCGTGGCTCTCTCTTCCACAAAAAGAAGTAGCCAATTGTGTGATACCTCTAGGCTCTTTCGTATTCCACAAGTGTGTGATTGAAAGTGAGATTAGGGCATGTTTTCTTAGTGTCACTTTTTCCCCCACACATTTTGGTGAACCCGACGTGAAACTCCAATCTTCTCTAATTCTGATTTATGTTTTCAAATTTGAGTATTTATGCTATTTCAAATTCAAATTTGTCTTTACAAGTTTTAATTTCTTGCAAGATTAAAAAATTTAGAGGAAATTTTTGATAAAACCCTAATTTTTCAATTCAAAGTTGAACTTGTGGATATCTTAATTCGGATCAATAATTTCAAATCTGATTTAGGAACTCATTCAAAACATAAATTTCATTTTCTAAATCTACATTCTAAGTGCTTGCATTGGTTAAAATTAAACATTTCCTTCTATTTTGCATGTGTTATCATTTAAAAAAGAAAAATTGTTGTCATGATGCATTAATTTCATAGATGTGATAATGGGTTAGCTTCCCTTGTTTCAATTTTTCCTTCTCCTAAAGAACCTCCCCCCATCTATAATAACATTTTAGTGCTTAAAAGAGTTGCTACCAATCCCTTTGAGACTCTCCCATGGTCTAAGGATGAAGACTTTAAGAGTGATCTTGACAATTCTCCTAAAATGTGCCCTTCCTATTTAGCTATCCTAGAGGAAGAGAATGATATCATAAACACCTTTCTTAACGTTACTTCACCTTCCCTACATGATGCCTCTCTAAGTGAAAAGGTATTGGTGGACATTGACTTATTTTCTCCTAAAGTTGGTCCTTCCAATGGGGGCATGTTAGTGCAACAAGAGGTTATGAACACTTCTTTCAAAGATCTCCTCCCTAAGCATGAATCTTTGGAGAAATATGTTCATGTTCCTCCTAAAAAACACTCCCTTCATGAGGATCCTTTTGTGCAAGACGATGACATTATCCCTACATTTCCTAGTGATGGCATTTCCTTTTCCAACAAAATTCCCACTAGAGATGATGAATTAATGATAAATGCTTACCCTTCTCCTAAAGTTTGTCTTACCCATAAGCATCCCTTAGAGAAAGAAGATGAAATAATAAGCAATTTCCTTAGTTCTCCCTCCCCTAAAGATCATATTGAACATATTTTGAGGAAATAGGATGAGTTTAACACATCTATTGATGCTCTCTCTCCTAAGGATGAGGAATTAATAAACAATGTTATCTCCTCTCCCGAAATTGACAATACTTCAAACATTCCTTTCAACCACTTCACTATTTGGGATGAACCATTAGAAGAAGGTGTAGATTATTCTCTACCCCATGAGAGAACCCTAGCCAAAGGGGATGAAATCAAGATTGAAAACTCCCTTGATAGTTTCTCACCTTCCTTGAATCTCAATTATTCTCCCTCTAAAAATAAAGCATCTCCCTCTCCTCAACTTGGTTCTACTCATAAGGATACCCTAGTTCAAAGCAAGATGGTTAACATCTCTTTCAAAGATCTCCCTTTCAAAAGTGATACTTTAGAGAGTAATGTTGATCCTTCTCCTAGAGAGTTTATTCCCCATGTAGATCCCTTGATGATAGAGGATGATATGACCTTTCCTAGTATTACTTTTCCTACTAGAACATCAATGCCTACCCCTTGTCTCTCTCCTAAAATTGATTCAATCCGTGATAAGATTTTAGTGCAAGGGAAGACTATCAATAATTCTTCCAAAACTTTTGTTCATTCCTCTAAACCATCCTCAATCAATTTGATACATGTGAATGAAACACCTAACAAACCTCTCTTCACTGTCCAAGGTGCTTGTCCTTCTCAAAATTCTCAACCTTTAAATAAGCCTATCTTAGTGGTTCAAGGTGGTTATGCTAATGATTCTTTTTGCACTCCTAACAAACCTATTATTACTGTGCAAGGAGGTTATTCTACTAAGAGCCCTTATGAGTATGCTAAGCAACTGACTAGAGAGAGTTATAATGCGGTTGCTCATACCTATAATACTAGAAATAATAGGCAGCCTAATCCTCCTCCTGTAACTCCAGTTTCTCTTCCTAATCCTCAACCTATTCTTCCTCAAGCTCCTCATATTTCACAAGTTCTTGGTAAGGAATATGATCTCATAGAACAACTTAAAGCTACCCCTGCTAAGATATCCCTTTGGGATTTGATCCAAACTTCTTCCGCTCATCATGGAATGTTACAAGATGCCTTGAAAGATTTGAATGTTCCTCCACCTAATACATCTAGTAATATAGTGTCTTTGGTTAACTCTGTGATGAATCCTAAAGCTCACAAATTGTGTTTACTCAAGATGAGTTGCCTACTAGCAAAATTCAACATCAATATGATCCCTTGATGATTGTGGTTATCATAAATGACACTACTATAAGACGAACACTGGTAGATAATGGTTCTGGCCTTAATGTGTGTAGCATTAATCTATTGCATAAGATGAATGTGGATACATCCCTTATTGAGCCTGACTCTCGTCCCATTCAAGGCTTTGATAATGTGGCTAAGTCTTCATTAGGTATTATCACCTTACCCATCATAGTGGGACCTGTTACTTTGCCTACTCCTATCCATGTTATGTCAGGAAATCTAACATACAACTTGTTATTAGGGAGACCTTGGATTCATAGTATGCAAGCTGTCCCCTCTACATTGCATAGACAAGTTAAATTTATTTATAATAATAAGACATATACCTTGATAGGTGATGCTAATTTTCAAGCCTGTTTGCAAACATCTACTTCCAAAGGGAGTTCTTCTAAGCCTTCCTCTTCTAGTGATGACTTGTTAAACAAGATACCTATGGATGAATCATCACCCTCTGATAATCAAAATTCTTTGGATGAGTCTGAAGTTCCTGAAGAAGATTCTTCTCAACTTGAATCTACACATGAAAAGGCTTTTGATCCTGAGAAGGTTCTTGCAGAAGACGATTGGGGATCTCTTGATTTCAATCCCACCTTTGTAGGTGAGTATAGGGTTCCTCCTAGAGAGCTTAAAGTTAAAAAGAAGGAAGAAACTAGAGATCAATCTGTCTTACCTGAACCTATGAGCAATAATTTTGTGGCCGCTTCTCAAACTTCTTCTCCTCACATCTCTAATTCTGAAGAATTTGATTCTTTGTCTTATGAAAAACCACCTTCTCTTTCTAAAATGGCTAATCGTTATGGTCGTGGTTTTCATATTTTGGCTAAGAGTGGCTATAGTGGAAATGGTTGTGGCACAAATGAACAAGGAATTAAAGTTCCTTTAGAACATAACATGCATGAATATTCATTTGGACTTGGATATAATCTTTCAAAGCCCACCAAAGCATCTAAAAGACCATCTCTCAATGTGAATGCTATATTTAGTAGTGATGATGATCTCACTTCAACTAAATCATCTTCTACTTCTATCAACTCTCATTCCCCTCATAAGGAAATCTTGGCGATGAACAAATCTCTTTATGACTCCCCTCAAATTTCTAAATCCACTTATGAATCTTTATCTCCTATTCATCATAAAGTCCTTTCCTCCAGGGATAAGGCTCTAATAAATTACACTCATCTTTCTTCTAAGATTTCTCGTAACTTTCCTTCTTCAATTTTTATCATTTTATACATGCTTTTGATCTTACTTATAGTTGAGCATTTAGCATGTCATATTCAAATACCTCATTCAATCTATCATGTCTTTAAATAACATTAATGGCTATTATGTTGCTCATCATTATGTGACATTGGTAGCTCATTTACTGGGGGCTCATTGTCATTGATGATGGTACAATTTCAAGTGCAATCATATTTTTGAAGCAACATAATAGCCTAATTTTTCTATGTTATCTCTTGTTCCTATGGGGTAATAGTGTGGAAATATTGATCATCTTTGCTTTAGAATTCTGTTTTCCTAGATATGGGAGAAGATGTGTATTCTCTTCTTATCCTACCCACTTCTTGTGAGGAGCATTTTACATACACTAATGTCTTGCTTGCATGAACTCATGTGAGTATGTAGTACATTTTGTTCATGTCTAAATCTCTCCCTGGAAGATTGAGTAAGTCCTCCTCATTGACCTTATCCTTGGGAGGCAATGATCTTTTCATATTTTTATCTAAGGATCCACTTTTTCCTATTTCATGGATGATGTGAACTTTATTACTTGATGTTATTCCTTGTATGTATTTGTTGTTGTTTGTTCAAGGATTCTCTCTTACAAGAGGTGTAAGTCCTTGACTACAACCTCTTTTGCACTTGGTAAAATATATCCATAATGAATTCACTCTCCCAATTGGGTTAAAAAGAGCGTCATCCTTCATTAAGAATCACTTTCACCTCGCAAAAAAAAGGAAGTATTGCATTCTTATTCTCTTCTTTGTCTCATTCTAGAAGATGTTATATTTGTCTAAAACAATTCCTCTCGGGGATAGGTGTCTTTTGTACAAAGATCTCTTCTCCTCTAAGGATCTCCTTTACACATACTACAAGATATCCCTTTTCAACTATCTTATCCTTGCTTAAAGAGTGCAAAACTCTCTTGCTTGGATCTATGACATTGTTGCATTTTTGGGGTATCTTCTTTTGTGATGAAGGTAGGTATCCTTGTTCTACTTTGCTTATGACATAAACATTACACTTTTTGAGCAATGGGTCATTCTCAGAACCAGAGCACAGACTCTTAGAGTGAGATGTCTCCATTTTTCTTTTATGCAAGGTGATTATTCTCGGAACCAGAGCATAGACTCTTAGAGCGAGATGTCACACTTTTGTACTATACATATACAGGTTGTAGCATACTCGGGCATAGACTCCTATGAGGTGCTTCTAACCTCCCTTACACACACATGCACGAGGTTGAGTGGAACTAGCGGCATAAGGCTAGACTTTCTCACTCTCCTCCCTTACATGGATCACCTAGACAGACTCTAGGGGATAGTTTTCCACGTCCTTTTTCCCATGGATCACCTAGACAAGATCTAGGGGCGAGAAGTCCATGTTTTCTCTCTCACTACTCTTCTCATGGATCACCAATGTGTGTATTCATGTTTTTTTTTCCCTTTCTTTTCTTCTCTTTGCATTTTGTTTCCATTTACATCCTTCATCTTGTGTTAGAGAACTCTCAAATCCTCACACTCTTTGTTGTGTTGGAATTGAGATTTAGTCCTCTTTCTTACCAAATGATTCTCCATTAGTTTTTGATCTCATATCAAATCTTTTTGTGAGCATTTGTCATCAATATTCTTTAACAATTCGAAGTGGTAAACATGATACCCTGTTTCAACTCACTAAAATTAGCAAGCCGAAATAGGGGGGGGCATATAGCTACCCTCGAATTTTCATCACCTTCCTTAGTAAGCATTAGGTGATTTTGTGATCTAACGTGTGTTTTGTAGGGTGTGGTTCCTAACTGAGTACTTCAGATACCGCTGGGGGCTTCGTTCGACAGACTTATGGATATATCCTTTTTCAAATAATGTTTACTTTTCTGTACTTTAGCTTGCATATGCATGTAGTGTTCATATGACCGCTAAAGTGGGGGCTAAATGTAGCGTCGTAAATTGTACGCACTTGCTAGGGTGGTACAATTTCACACCTAGTTTAGCACCCGCCTTGGCGCATTTTGCATTTTGCATTACATTTCCCCTTTAGCACTTAATTAATCAAATTAATTAGGTCTAAGGTTTTATTTCGTCATCTTCCACATCATAAAGTTGGGCCCTTTCATTAAAGTATGCCCCTTTCATTTTATTCCTCCAATACATCATTTAATCAAAAACCCTAATTAGGTCCTATTTTGAACTTGGGGGCTTGATTTCGGGGTCAAAACATCTTGAAATCACCTGTAACTTCGAGATTCTCTCTAAAATCATCATATCCGACAGCCGTGAAAATTTGGTGAAAAGTTGCCGGGACCATGGCGCCCGGAGTGCACACGGTCCTGGACATTTTTCCCAAAATTTTAGGAGCGCGATCCAATCATAAAATAAAGCTTAACCCCAAGAAATTGGTGGGAGATTCAATCTCTAGGTCGGCCAAAAGTTGAAATTAAGACCTAGGGTTTCATATATAAGAGCTCTCTTTCTTCATTTGAAAGGATCAGAATTTTGGTTTCAGGGACCTTCTAGGCAGTGAAAGAGCAGATCTTTGAAGACTTCAACAACATTCAACATCCATCCATCAAGCATTCATCAATTTCATTCATCCATTTAGGGCTTTGAAGACATTGAAGAGCAATAGGGGATTACCGACTGAAGATTGGCTTGTACCCCTCCCTTGGGGTTGGGTATGATTTCATGTTGTTTTCATGTCTTTGCATAAGCCTCATTATATCATTTGTATTCATGCTTTAGATCACTTTGCATCTTGATTTTGGAGCATTTACATTATCATTTACAAGCAATTAGGGTTTACTTTCTAGGTTGCTCTAGTTTGCTTACTTGCATTTTAGGATCTTGCACACACACAAGGTCTGCACACACAACTTTTACTATACAACTTGGCTATTCGTGGAGGTGGAAATCACCAAAGCGGGGGTTTGACTAAGGCAAAACCCTATATAGCCGCCCAACATACCTTTTCAGATATAAGTGCAGATTTCCGAATTCGAAGGACGCCGCAAATTGCAGATTCGACGGAAGCGGACTGAGACAGAACTTCACACCAAATTTCAGTGCAAAAGACTAGGACAGGGGCGTGGGGCGCCCTGGTCCCTGGGATAGTGGCACTGGGCACCCTGGTCCCTCTGTCAGACAACAAGTTTCAACATTTTTTCGACAGCTTTTCAGGTTGCAAAACAACAGTTCAAGGAGCAGAATCAGGACAGTGGCGCCTGCACCCCCGTCCCGAACATTTTCACTCAAATTTTAACTCCAGGTACGCATCTGCATTCTTGTCTTGTCCTTGTGTTTATAGCTTTCCATTGTTTAATCTTAATTCTGCAATCTTGTTACTAGTTCATACTTACACTTTAGGGTTAATAGTTGAACTTGCATCATTCTATCTATCATTTGCAACAAAGGAATAGAAATCCTAATAGGTAGCCCGTGGCTCTCTCTTCCACAAAAAGAAGTAGCCAATTGTGTGATACCTCTAGGCTCTTTCGTATTCCACAAGTGTGTGATTGAAAGTGAGATTAGGGCATGTTTGCTTAGTGTCACTTTTTCCCCCACACAGAAAGAATGTTGGATTGATCTTTCCTCCATGATTTATTTGTTGATTGAACGCGGATTTTTGACAGAATGCTCTACTCTTCAAAGGTTCCTTGTCAAATTCATTTGATTTGTTCTGAATATATAATCGTACATGACAAAGGAATGTTTGATGAGATTTGAAGAGTTGACGATTGATGTATAAAAATTTATTTCTTTCGGCAAGTTTCGAAGAACTTGGTTGCTGTTTCTTTAACTTAGTATTATGATAAATATTCTTTCTTCTCAGAATATTAGGATTAGTCATGCACAAGCGATCAATGGTTTCCTTTGAGTTGTTTTAGATTCAATTTATCTTGTTTTGGAAACTCAAGTGTTACTTTATGAAAGTGAAGGTTTAGATGCCCCCTCACAACAAAGTGCGTCAAATTATATGGAATAGAGCTTTCTCGATATGGAAACTCGATTTGACAACTTGGAGTTTTAAAACAAGTGTGTTTTTGAGATAGAAATCCATTTGATTGAAAGGACCTATTTGCCACTTGTGATGATGTTTCCTAATTTTGATAGGAGAGATATGTTTATCGTGTGACTAGTTTTAGATTTTGAACAACTTTGCTTGATGAGAAACTTTGTTTTGGAAATAGCTTTTGATACTTTGTTTTGGATTTTAGGTTGATGAAGAAAAAATCCTAGGAATGTTTTCAAAATTTTCAAAAATGACCTTTGTTTTTGCCCCCTATTTTTGTGATTTTGACCATACGCTTAGACAAAGACCTTATGTACTATAGAAAGTTCTCAAAGCGCTAAAGAAAAGACCCCATGCACTATGTTGCCCCCTGCTACGCGCTAACTAGTTTCACTGGTTAAATTTTTTCAGCTTTGGTTTAAAAGATCATGCACTAATATGTGCCGTTGATGCGCTACTATTTATACTCTATGCGCTAAAGGTTGATTTCCACGTGCTAAGCTGATGCTTCAACGTGCTAAACTATTTTTAGGATGCCCTAGCTACTTACTGTTGATTTTAAATTTTGATGAAGTGCTACTGTTAAGACTTTACACGCTAAAGATAAGGTTTGATGCACTAAAATATGGTTGCCATGCACTAAGATGTTGCTCTTATGCGCTAAACTACCCTGACTTGATTGTTTTTTGCAATTTTGAAGTTTTGTTTTGAGTTTCTAATGCCGATAGATGATTTTTTGAAGTAACTAATGAAAGCACGACACCAAAGAGACAACCATTTTGCTTAATCTAAACAATAAGTGTATGTTCTACGAAGATGTGTTCAAATCCTCAATGTTTTAATAGGTTTGGATATAAAGAATACACTCCAAAAAGACTTTTTATTCAAGGGTCATAAGCAATACCACAGCCCACTAGTCTCGATACTCCATCAACTCAAACAACTGTGTCACTCCCTAGAGGGAGCCTGTTTTTTTGCCTTTTGCCAGAAATTAACTCAAAATGAATTTCTTCACAATTGAGTAGTTATCTTGGGAGATATATGGTGAGCGATCTTGGGGGCGGATTCTTCCCCGCCCTTGCACTATGATATTACAAATGTCTGGTTATTGACTTGGCTCAAAGTTTCTATGCTAAGGTTCGTAATCAAGCTTCTTGTTTGGCCGTCAATGATAAACTCCCTCAGGAGGCTTCCCAACCTTTAGAACAAAGAATTTATGTATCTCAAGGATACTGGGGGAAGGCTAATCGCTACGCGCAACCATTGAAAAGGAATTTCGTCACTTTCCAGTTTTGATTATAGTGGGTTGGAACACTTGACTTCAAAGCTGTTTCCCACTTAGGTCGTTCCCTTCACACCGGCCAAAAATGTCTTTAAGAGTTTTTCAACCCCTCGGGAAGGCAAGCCTGCTAAAGGATTTAAATGCCGTATGACTGAAAGCGTAAGAGTAGTTTGGCTTTTTGATCACCCAGTTAAGAGGAGAGCATATACCTTCTAATTTCAAGACAAGGCAAACAATGTTCTTTTTACCTTTCAAGTAAATGATTTTCTAAGATTTATATGGAGATGTTTCTCCATGAAAACATGGTGTTCCTTTTATTTCCTTCAAAGAAATGATTTTCTAACCTAGGAAAAGAACTGGGTCAACAAAGAAAACTTTGATGTTTGGTCAACAAAACAAATTGATCCAAAGGGGAAGACCCTCTTTGATTGTGAACAAAAATTTAATGTGTGGTTCCTTTTCCTTGCAAAAAATTAAAATTGATCCTTTTATGCACCAAAGGATGGTGAGGTTCTTTTTAGTCCTTGTTTGCAAAAATAAAAGATTGTTTTGTTCTTTTTAAAGCCCAAAGTGAAAATTTTCTCTCCTAGAAAAAGATTGTTTTTGTGGTTCTTTTTATAGCCCAAAATAAGGTGAGTTCAATTTTATCCAACAAGAATTTAAAAGATTCTAAATTTTAATTAACTTAACTAAGTTAGTAAAAATTTAAACTACTTGTAATTCTACCAATAAAACTAAGTTCCACTTGCAAGAAATTGTCAATATCCTGCAAAATATCAATCAAACAGTTAAAAAAAAAAATCTTGGATTTGGTGGACTTCTTCAAGCCTAAATTTAAGTTTGGTTACAATTTTATTTTTGTTTTCCTTCGGTGATGCGCTACAGAATAGACTGTATGCGCTACAGGATGACTGTGATGCGCTATCGGACAGATCTGATGCGCTAAGCTGTTTTCCAGATGCGCTGCTCTATTTTTCTTCCGCACCGAGAACTACAGGAAAAGATTAGTGAGGATGATGTGCTAAGCTAAGGACTTCACGTGCTAGAGTATAAACCCCACATGCTAAACAGTGTATAGGATGCACTAGAATGTTAACCAGAAGCGCTAAGGGATGTTCCCCATGCGCTAATTCTTATTTCTTGCGTACCTGCAAAATTGTTATTTTTGAAAACTGATTTGATTAATGGGGTATGGCCCCACGGTGTGCACCAAAAATGTATGTGGGAAAAGCGGGTCAATGAAACTCAAAATGTGAAAAGTGAAGCTCAAAGAGACTTGTCCACACACCCACAAGACTTCTTGGTGCAAGCTATGGAGTCATGAAGAATGACTCAACTTCCCAAGGTTGGTTCCATGGTTCTCTATCTCACAAGGTCCCTCAAACCAATGCCTTTTCTCTCAGATCACTGAGCAAAGTGGTTTAGGGATGACAAATGCAAGAACAAGGGATGCTTTTAATTGATTTTAATATGAGAATGCATCCTATCTATGCATGATTCTACAAAATGCAATAAACTAGATTAATAGATGACAAGATTAGTAGTAATACTATCCTAACATGATATACTAGTTATATGATTTAAGCTAATGATAAAGGAAATATTCTAAAATTTTATATTAGATTAATTCCTATTGCAAAGAGAGACTAGATGTGCTAAAATTGAGCATAAGTGTGATACTAAGAGCTTGCATGGATATTTAGATAATAGATTTCTTAGATTCATGGATCTCCAAAATGGAGGAAGGAGAGATCTATTTATAGTGAAAATAGGGAAATGGATGGTCAAGATTGAAAGAGTTTATCAAAGGTCAAGATTGAAAGTTGTCAATCTATGTTTTCAATTTTCACCAATGAAATGGTGACAATTTTCAACATAAGGTTGGTTGAGAGGAGAGGTAGGAAGCATTAAATGCTTGAGAATACATGATGGTTACCCTAGGAGGTAAGGGTTAAGGTTAGGTTAAGGTTATCCATTGGATAAAGCTTTTACCCAAGGGGTAAACTCTTGTGCAAAGGATAAATGAATAACTATGGTCAAAGCAATAAATTCTTGATGAGACTCTGGGGTTAGATGGAGGTTAAGTTAGGCAAAAAGTCTCTAACCATGCCACTAAGGGTTAGTTAACCATTAATGGTTTGAATACTTTGGGGACAAATTTGTAAGAGTCCTTCCAAATTTGGGGGTATTCAACAAGTTATCTTGTTGAATGGATAAAGCCTTTAATGCATTTTGAAGAATTTACTCCAAATTTGAGAAGTGACCTCCTCAAATTAAGGGAAAGGGGATAATGAATGGGTTTGGGTTAATTGATTAGGATTAGATGGATTCTAGAAGAAATTAGGAAGGGGGTTTAGAAGGCAAGTGGGAGATGTAGGAAAATGCAAGTAGGTGGGGGAAAATAGAAATTAATTTATTTCAATTTGGTTGCAATTTGGGAATTTGAATAAATTGGATTTATTCAATTTGGGGTGAATTATTTAATTGAAAGTAGAGAGAAGGGGATTTAATTAAATAAAATGATTTATTTAATTAAATAATGCAGAAGGTTTTAGTGAATTTAACTAAATAAACTGAGTAATTTACTTAATTAAATAGAGGAATGAACATAAAATATTCATTTGGGAATATGGTCATTTTTATACATCTACACCCCTTTTAGAAAAATCATCTCCATCTGATATACTTGAAATCAAAGAAAAAACAACCTCCCTATGTTCTTTTATTTTCAGCACCTCTATTAAAGGTACTGAAACCTTCATTTGCGTTAAAGTTTGAGTCATATCAAAAACATTGTTAACATTAGCCTCAACATAAGCTTCAACCTTTTGTGCCTTCTTGCGATCAATTCTCTTGTCACCAGTGATTTTTGCTTTACATCCAGTTGTATTAGCAATATCATATTTTGTTGAACTACTTGACTGATCACCTTTGGCCTGACTATCTTTGGCAAAACTTTTGTTCTCAGTGGACCTCTTAGAAGAAGTTTCTTTAAAACATAGAGAACCAGACATACCTTGACTCCTATCATCTTTGCTGCTCCTTAGATTGTAATTATGCTTGTCTTTAGCTATTGTTGCCTTAGTGAGATTCTTGACTTCCTCCTCACTAGGTCTCCTTAGATAAACCTCCTGGTCTTCTATTGTGACTACATTCATAGTGGGATGGCAATCAATTGCCAATTTCTCCTAGAAATTTGCATTGCCTTTTGAGACATCATATTCACTCACTTCATCCTCTGAAGAATCGCAGTCAATTTCCACAACATACTCAAACATATTAACTGTACGTCCATCCTCACTTCTCATGGATTCATTCAAATCTTGAGCCATGATACACTAGTAGGGGGAATGTGGCCCATCACATGCCATACACCAAGGGGTACTTTCCACATTGTGTAGGTTTCCTCCCTTTAAAGAATCAGGGGTATTCTAATTTTGTGTGCCCTTTGATTTGTCTTACACAAGTCTGCCATCTTTCCATGTAGTGTTATACGACATATCGTGCAATCTAGCAGGCTTGTCTTGCCAGTTGTAGTGAGGCCTCTCAGGTTTACTTACTTTAGCAGTAAGATCCTTGACAACAGTCATTAATTTTTCTATCTTATCCTTTTCTTTAGAGGATTTGTTTTGTTGTGGCTTTTGTTCCTTCCACAATCTTCCATCAGTCCTTCTTCCCACTTTACCTGATGCTTTCCTATTACTCTCTACATTGATTGCAATTCTGAAAGCATCCCTTAAGCTATGTGGGTTCTTATCTCTGAGAATGTAATCCATTTTGGGGTCAAATGCATTATAATAGATAGTTAGACACACATTTTCATCTAACCTCATTACTTGAAAAAGCCTATGCATTGCCTTTTGAAATCTTGCATTAAAATCCATGACAACTTCATTATCAAATTTCCTGGTGTTATTAAATTCATTGAGCATGAAGCTCACATTTGTCTTGTCTCCATATTGCTCTTGAAAGCAAATTTTGAACTCTTCCCACGAACCAACACTGCCCATAGGTAACCCTCTATACCAATCTCTAGCATCCTCAATCAAGGATTGCACAAACAACTTCATGATGACATCTTCATGTGCAATTTCATAGTCATTAATAATTTTACCAAAATATTTCAGATGTTCTTCAACACTGACAACATTATTCCCAGCAAACTTTTGGAGTTTATCCCTCATTTCAATAGGGACATGGTTTGGATATCCGAGAATTCCATCAAAATACAATGGCCTATACAACTCAACATTTATCGGTCTCCTTTGAAACTAATTTCCAATAAAGTTGGTTTTTTAGTATTTACCCTTGGGCCTGAACTACCAGCTATAAGAGTTTGATGACTTTGATTGTGGGTTGGTCGCTGACTAGTTTGGTTTGCTAGAATTGCACTTGAGGGAATAGTAGAATTACTTGGGGCAGCAATTTGAGATTGGTTAATGGGTGGGATAGCATTCATTTGTATCATTTGTTTGGTGTTGAATAGAGAGGCAAAAGTATGTTGGGATGTAGGATTACAATGATCTACAAGTGGAAAAGTTATAGCAGGAGCTTTTAAGCAGCGTATTTTTCTTTTGAACTTTGCATTTAGTGCTTCTATTTCTGGCTTTTCTAACTCCCTTTTCAGGTCTTCATTTTCCTTCCTTACCCTTTCTACTTCGATCTCATGCAACATCATTCCCTGGGGTCCTTCTGCACTTCCTGACACCAGACCCGCAAATCTATTCTCCACCACCTTCTTCTTTCCTTTGTCAATAATAGGTCTGGCAGGCTAGGGATCATTGTAGACCTCCCTACTAGGTTTGATACAACTTTACATGCAGAAACAATTTTTGGATCAAGGATTTCCCTAATAACAGGATCTTGCTCTTTACTCCTAAGTTCTTCTTGAGAAAACAACTCAAGCTCTGCAATCTGTCTTAGTAATCTATCTCTTTCAATGAGTTTGGCTTTGGTTTCATTCTCCTTTTCCTTATCTTTCTTTTTCCTAATGCAATCAATTGATGTACTCTCTGATTTAGAACCTCAATTTCTTGAGACACTTCATCTTGGTTTGGCAAAGTTTCCTCAAAATCAGACACATTTAACTGGTCCATATCAATCAGGCTGATATTTTCTTCTATAGTTTTGGGAGTGGAACTAGCTCTATTACTTGTACTATGTCATGCCCAAACTTTTGGGCATGAACAGAATAATTTTTTTTTTTTAAGAACATAACCTAATGAAGCTAAGTTCATTAAAATAACGCAGTATCAAGTCTTGTCTGATCTACGTTTGAATTCTTCTTCAACTATAGTTAATTTAAACCACTATGTCAAGTAAGCAGGATAATCTAATTTGCATGCGGGAAATTAACTCTCCAAAGAATTTATTATTATCTCATTAATTAATTTATGAACCAATTTATTTAAGCAAAAACCCCTAAATTAATTGACAAGGGTTATTATTAATCTCAATCAATCCTTTTAATCATTGTAGGAATTAATTAAATTAACTCTAGCAATTGGATTTTTAAATCCCATGAATTATTTTAACACTGATTTTAATGTGTCTAAAATTTGACTAAAGGGCTAAATAAATCCATAATAAAAATTTGCCCTGTAAAGTTTAATCTCAACAAGCCTAAATTTAGGTGAATGAAAAAAATAATCCCCTATAGCCAAAATAACCTACAAAAATCATTATAAATTTCCTAAAAGATTAAACTCCGATATAATTTAAAATTTAAAACATCATATTCACATGTTTATATAAACGTATATAAAACATGAATATTTAAATAAAATAACTAAATTAAAGTTGAATTTATACATTTATATTTTTAATTAATATATATATATATATATATATATATATATATATGTATATATATATATATGTTTATATATATATATATAGATTTATTAACACACATATTTTTATTAAACACATATATATTTGTATATGTGGATATTTATTTTCTAAACAAACTTTATAACAAAAATACCCCATGTGCCCTAACTAAAACATTATAAAATTACCCCACCCTTTACCCTAGTTTTCTTCCATTTTATTGTCTTGCCCTAACCCTATTTCCGGGCTAGGGCTTAACTATGATATTTTTTTTGTGAGGGTAGGGTGTGTGTGTGTGTGTCTTTGTTGTTGCAGGATACGGGAGGCGGTGGCCATGGAGGGACTCGACGGAGGAGCGAAGGAGTGGAGGAGGGTTGAAAGGGCGTTGGGCGGGGGCATCCCCGGACGCAACTGTGTTTCCCCACAGTGGCGGCCGGTCGCCGCCCACTATGGGTAAACACAGTGGCGGTCGGGTGCCCTTCCACTATGGTTACCCACAGTGGGAGGCCCCCGTGTCGACCATTGTGGTTGCCCACAGTGGTGGCCCGAGCCGCGCCGACCACTATGTTTATACACAGTGGGTTCGGCCCTCGAAAACCCTCGTTTATATTTTTTTTTATAAATTTAAAATTTCTTTATTTAATTTTTATTTATTTATTTAAAATATATTTATATATATATATATATATATATATATATTAGATGCATATGATATCCAGGGCTAAATTTACTATGCAAATATATATTATTTTTTTTAAAAACTTTTAAACAGATTAATTAAAATTTTCAGATTTAAATCAATGTATTTCTTTTTCTTTTAAATACCTTGTTGCTAAAATTAGAGATAGACTAATTAATTTTAGATTTATTTTTTTCAATAAACAAAAGGGAAAATGACAAAATTTAATAAACTTTAACAGCCAATACGTTAGGCTAGAATCTTTTAAATTAACCTTAGAGATAGACATGATAAATCTATTAAACCATGATTTGTATTTGGAAATAAATAATTAGGACTAATGCTTACTTTTCTCTTACTAACATGCAAGCTTTCTACTTTACTCATTTCCATTATTTCAATATGCATAAGGAGATAAAATGACTTTTTATTTTCAAAATACCATGTATACAACCAATATTATTTCAAGAACAATACATAAATTAAACCCAACCTAAATATTTCATTTTGCAACAAAATAATACTTAATAAAAATAATGCATTTCCTTAAAGTATATTTAAAATACAATATAGCCAACAATACAAATGGGTGAGATACCCCAACTAGTCCCTCATTTTTGTTAAATGAGGACTATAAATAAAATGAATACAACATATAGCTTTTCTTTCACATTGTTGCAACTAAAATATAAAATATCCCATTCCCTAATCTTTTTCTGCAAATCAAGTAAAAACCAGCAACTCCTAGCTTGTGTTTTATTTTCTTTTCCAGCAACCTGCATACAAATCAAAAGGCTATGACCATGGAGTGCTCACCTCTCAGCCTAGGCTTTCTAGAAGCCACCCCCGAGCTTGGAGAACCAAACCCTAGACAGGTTACACACAAGAAAACACATCAACAAGGGAAAACACACAACAACACTTTCCCAACCAAGGCTACACTTCATCACAAAATGTGATGATTTTACATGGGTGGTAGTGGACCAAATACCCTGAGGAGACTACAAGAATGGTAGATCACAAAGCCACCTCATGGCAAATAAAGATATATCATAAGTTCATTAACCCCACATCCTTATGCCCCCCAAGGCATTCATGCCATACTTTCCCTCCTTATGACCCCCAAATGCATAAACCAGGCCATGCAACAAGGATCACATATACACCCCTTGAAACCACTCTCACAATGAGAGCCTCTCACTCGAGGGCTGTCAAACTTCTACCACCCACAAGACCATCCTACTCTCCCAAGAGTAGAAGGCCTTGGTTACTCCCAAATCACAAGA
This sequence comes from Cryptomeria japonica, assembly GCF_030272615.1. Lineage (NCBI taxonomy): Eukaryota > Viridiplantae > Streptophyta > Pinopsida > Cupressales > Cupressaceae > Cryptomeria > Cryptomeria japonica. The sequence continues at coordinate 134,346,217 of NC_081406.1, forward strand.
AAATGCATAAAAGAATTAACAGATAGGTCACATAATGATTTCACAAAGGAAAATACAAGAAAACAACTCATACATACAAACAGTCTTTCCAACATAAACATGCAACAAGAAAGGGAGAAGATGAACCAACCTTCAATCTGGCCAAAGGTATGCTAGAACTAGTTGAGAATGAGCAGCCCAAATCCACAATTCTTCTTTCTACACTTAGCCAAAATTCTATCCCAAACTATTCTTTTCAAAATTGCATGATCTCCAAAAATGGAGAGTGGGTGATTACCCGCAAAGTCTCTCATCCTTGCTTAAAAAGACCTCAGTGAGAGTCCTCATAGGCTACTAAAATTGAAAAGGAAAAAGTAACCGAAAGTGGGGAAAAAGATCTTACATCAAAAAGGAAGGTTATCTAACCTAGATGACACCTTCTAATTTTGAATTTTCGCTCACCTTAGGAAACTCACTTTTTGAGGTGACTAAACAGTCACATGGGAGTAGACACATGCCTAAAAATACTCCTAACCCATAGGTATACCTTATGGACTTTAGGAAACACCTTTAAACTACCCCTAGGAGTCCATTTGACCTCTTATAAACCCATCTAAAGTTAACTTTCGGGTCAAACTTGAGTTGACCACTCCAAAGACTCATTACCCAAGGAAAATTTAGAACCACATTCAAATGTTTGAAAAAGCTATGGTTGAAACAACTCCCTCCAAGAGACAAGTCAAAAATCAAGACATAAATCAACATGTGTCAAGTGACACAATAAAATACATTACAAAATTACACATGAAATTTGTCTCTTGTTGGATTTACACAAATTAATTAATTCAATTTAACACACTTGCAACATTTACTTTCACAAATAAAATACGATACACATGGGGTGTTGTCTCTCCAAATAGACAACCCCTAGCTTAACGAACGTACATAGGTCTAGGTTTGGTTCTCCATAATGTTTCCATGGTCACATGGATAATTTTCCTACGCATCTCAATTACATATTAGTAATTTCCAAATGACCTCATATAATATTAAACACATGAATAAGAATACACATCGAACACTCTACATACAATTGATATTTAAACAAATTGATATATCTAATATCCAAATAAATCCACATAGGTAATTATTACAATCCTCATAATTTTGATCGATACATAAGACATGCATCCTATTTCTATCATCATAGTAAAATCCTGCAAATCCAATAATGACAAACACCATCTCAAATTTATCCTATTCTAGAATCCTATAGATTTCTATATCTATAATGCATAGAAATGAAGCATCAATATATATCAATGTTATCCAAATCATGGAATCATATAAGTTCTAAATCCATAATGCATAAAAAATAAAGCATCCATAATAGTTTCAACATGAAAATCACTGAAATGCTAGGATGAGTAAGGGTAGGGCCTCACATACTGTGCCTATCTCTCCCAGAAACATTGGTATTAGACAATATTTGGGGAAAGGTTTGGATATCATCAGTAGTGCCAAATAGGCTAGCATGAAAACCCATAATATCATGGTCAGTGTCATGAGAAGAGGCATTGGACCTTGCATATATAGGATGCTCAGAAGACTTGCCTATTTTATTACTCTTATATTTCCATGACTGATTTGACTGCTCAGGAATAACATTTCCTCTCCCGCCCTTCTTGATTGGTTCAGGTAACCCTTCATGCAACTTCTCTTGAGGGTTTTTCTTCATATAAGACCTAGTATTCCTTCTCCTATTCATCTTGCTAACCTTGTGAAGTGACTGTGATTTTTTTTATAAAAGAACACTGGTTTTTTTTCTAATTCAGAGTCACCACCCAATATTTTGGGAATAAAATATATAGTTTAACACAATGAATCACTTACAAGACACTTAAGAAAGAAACTGTTGATAAGCTCAATAATTTTCAGACTGGAACCAAAAGTAACTTGATCTCAACACTTTATGCAACAAAGACACATATTTGTAGTATAAGACTTATCTTATTTGACTCTCCTCAGCAGAGTCTCCACTTTTGTTGTTCTCCATTTTGAAAACTTTTGTTCCTTCTCTTGAAAAGTGAAAACTACTGCCTCTGTGCTGCAATGGAAGAGAAAAACAAAAGTTTGAAATAAAGACAACAATATGAGGTTCCAGACCTAGGAAACCTCCTACACTTTAAGCTTATAAAAGCTTGGATAGGTGAACCCTTTTAGACTATTTTCGCACAAAAATATTTAAATGGTTTGCAGAAAACCAGTGTAAATTCTTGCAAATTTTCCTTACTGACTAGTACAACTAAACCTGAAGGGAAAGTTGATTTGACTTTTTTAAAAGAGGATCACAAAATGCAACAAAAACCAACAGATAAACTAGTGCCTTATCCGAGAAACAAATTCATCTACAACAAATTGCAATTTGACAAGAGAAACTAGTACATAAATCACAAATTCTTGATCTATCAACTCTGAATATGCCTAGCATATATAGAGTCCTAATCTGCACTAGATTTTATCATCCAATCCACACCAAAAGTACTAATATCAATTATTTTGTTTCAAGTATATTTATATTTTGCTCCTTGATTAAAATACTAAAAACAACCTCATTAGATGCCTAGCAAATCATTCAAATAAGCGTTCCTTGATTACTTGAATGGAATAAACACCAATACAATGACACAGAGACAATACAAGTTTGAGTTTAAATTCTCTAGATTGTATATTTCATTCCTCTGTCAGAAGGTTACAAGTAATTCATATTTGAATCATAAATTGCTAAGACAAAAGGCCTATATTAATTTTGCCAGAGTTTAGCTACAAAAATTGTGTCCCCTTTTCTAGGTAGCCTTGGTATCCTTTTATAGAAATTAGGATGCAACAAGCTTCAAACCACCTAGAAGAAAATCTTACCATAATAGTCATTTAATGCAAAAGTTCTATTGCAGTTGAGGGAGAGATCTAACATTCCTTCTGGGATGCGTGCCTCATTAATTCACTGGGCATTCACATGGACAATGGTCAAAAGGGTAGGCTCCTATTACCCTTGGTTGCAACAAATGACAACTTCATAATACCGGCGGATCATCTTGTACCAGAGCATTGATGAGTTCTTATCACAAAGCGGTGCACCATCATGTTCTTTGCATATATCCTTGTAGATCTCCTAGGTACCTCTCACCAATCCATTTTCATCTTGAAGCAATGTCATATGCAACTTGCATAGCTTTGCCGATATTTCTTTTGAATATTTGAATTTTTTTGGCGCCAACGGATCAAGAGGCCTTTTCTTTGAGTATTTTTCCTTTAGTCGCCAAGTCACGGCTATTAGCTACTGAGCAAATTTTTGTTGCGCCTGGTGACAACCATTGATCTCCTTCAAATCACCGTTGATCTACTCGACTTTCCCAGACCTTATCTCGCCTCTATCACTTTCTTTTCTGATGGGCTTGACATGTGGCATCCACTGATTGGCTCCGCAATCCTAGTCCTACCGCCTCAGAATGACCTGGACTCATGACCAAAATGAAACCAAGACCATCTGATCAACTTTGATCTTCTCTCTTAGCGGGCCCCAGCACTTGGTCGCCAAGTCGCGGCAAATTAACATCGCATGTCTTCCGATCGCAGTATAGCGACCACCATCCGATCAACTCGGCTGACTGTTGGATCTTTCTCAACTTGCTCAGTCCTTATCTCTTTCTGAGTGGCTCTATTTTATGTCATGGTGTCACCACGTGGCACCCTTTGATTGGCTCCAGAGTTCACAACTGAGTGTCACCTGTCCTGAGGGTATTCATTCTAGGCTCTCTACTCTGACACCTTAGCACGACCCCCACTAACCGCCAGAATGAACCGCCAACCATAATCGCTTGCATTAACTGCCGACCATGGTTCACCATTGGAATGGAGCTCTTCTTTCTCATGGGGTCACAAGGGATATTCCAACTAGTAGTTTCTCAGCGCGGCCTAGCGACCACCATTGGATCATATGCAGATCTTCTCGCTTGCAAGGTCTTGAGTCTTTTGGGTGTTAGCATTTTACGCTAGCGAGCTAGAGACTAGGTTTAAGTTGCGAGGTCTCAAATTGGTCTTTGGTGCTCACCCCTTCTATCGGGCCCACCACGTGTTAGCCACTGGTTTACCTTTGGATCCAACTGGGCCACCTTTATAGCCACATCACTTTAGTCCGGACCCTCCACTGGACCTGGGCCCGCCTTGTCACCTAGTCGTGATGGATACTCTAATGAGTAGCTTCCCATCGTGACCTAGCGACCACCATTGGATCAACTGCGATTACTATTGGATCTGCCTTGACTTTCCCGCTGGTTATTTTGCCTTTTCACTATAAAATTTGGTTGCCTCTAGATGCATGCACGCATGTGGGGTCCATCGGGTCACTGAGCTAGCTCTTTGTCAAAATCCCTTAAGCTTTGACATTATGAATGTGTGCAGCTTTATATTTAAATACTAAAACGCTCTTCCCCACCACCAATGTGGGATAAATGGTTTACGCCTGGCCCTTTTCTTGAAAACCCTCTAGGTCCTTTCCTCTATCACGCAACTCTTGCCATTTGCTTTCGCTTGAAGGTTTTTGAGCCTCTTCAAGAACCACGTAGGGGTACTGGCAATAAACCAACTAATTGCATTTACTTGGAATTTTCACGCGAGGGGAGGATGCAAACTGGGTTTTTTTTGTCCTTCCTTGAAATGAATCCTTATTGATCTGACCCATTAGGTATTCCTTTGATAGAAGATGCAAAAATTAGAAATGGGCCTCCCAGATTCATCAAAATTTTATAGGTCTCAAAACACTAGATCAATCGAAAGGAAAAATAAAGGACGTATCTGATGGTGAAAAACTCTTTGAGGCACCAAAAAATGGAAAGTTTGACATTCTTCCTGAATATTTTCAGGAGAGATCTGCTATCCTAATAGAACCAACAAAAGTAGTAAACATTGGTACATGAAAGGACCCAATATACTTCATTATGCTGCCTCATTATCAGATGAAGAGAGGAAATAATACATGGAATTCTTTAAACAAAGACAAATAAATTTTGCTTGGTCCTATGCAGACCTGCCAAGACTTAATCTAGATTTTATCATGCATCATATTAATGTGGATTTAAAAGAAAAACTAGTTAAGAAAAAGATAAGAAAGATGCATCCATACATTTCTCTTCTTGTAAAAACTGAGCTGAAGAAACTATTAGATGTGGGCTTTATAAGACCCGTTGTTTATCTAGAATGGGTTTCAAGTATTGTACCAGTGTCAAAGCCGAATAAAAGCATAAGAGTCTGTATAGATTTCAGAGATCTAAATAAAGCATGTCCCAAGGATGATTTCTCGATACCAAACATTGATGTAATTGTGGACTTATTAGCAGGACATGAGATGTTTTCATTAATGGATGGCTTTTTAGGATATAATCAAACAAGAATTGCACCTGAAGATCAAGAAAAGATAGCATTCACCTGTGCATGGGGAACATATTGTTGGAATGTTATGTCATTTGGGCTTAAGAATGTAGGAGCGACTTATCAAAGGGCTATGAAGACAATTTTTCATGACATGATGCATACATTTATGGAAGATTATGTAGATGATATACTTGCAAAATCTCATACAAGACAAGAACATTTGAACATCTTAAGCAAGATTTTTGACAAGATGTAAAGATATCAGTTGAGATTAAATCCAAAGAAATGTGCATTTGGAGTAGCCTTTGGAAAACTTCTTGGGTACATTATATTAGCTCGTGGAATTGAAGTAGATCCTGAAAAGGTTAGAGCCATCATGGAAATGGAGTCACCTAGAAACATAAGTCAATTGAGATCTTTACAAGGAAGATTGCAATCAATCAAGAGATTTGTCTCTCAGTTAGCAGATAGATGTCGTCCATTCACCCATCTTCTACATAAGAATATTCCATTCAAATGGGATCAAAAATGTGAAGAAGCTTTTTTGCAAATAAAAAAATATCTTATGAATCCTCCAATATTGGTATCACCAACCAAAGGGAAACCATTGTTTCTCTATATCTCAACAACAAATGTATCATTAGGAGCTCTCCTAGCTCAACATGATGAAGAAAGAAAAGAAATAGCAGTGTGTTACATCAATAGAACACTTGTTGGCTATGAACTAAATTATTCCTCAATAGAGAAGACATGTCTAGCAGTTGTGTTTGCAACTCAGAAGTTGCGACATTATATGTTGACTCATTCCGTGAAACTAATAGCAAAGATAGACCCACTAAAGTATTTATTGAGCAAGTCAACCTTGACATGAAGACTAGCCAAATGGGTTATGATACTAAGTTAATTTGATATAGAGTATGTTGACCGGAAAGCTATAAAAGGACAAGTCATTGCTAATCAATTGGATGAAGCTCCTTTACAAAATAACATGCCTTTGGACATTGAATTTCCTGATGCAGAAATTTTGACAGTAAGTACAAACTTTTGGGAATTGTACTTTGATGGTTCTTACACACAATATGAATTAGGCGCAAGAATATTTTTCATCACACCTCAGGGACACACAATTCTGAAATCATATAGATTGCGGTTTCCATGCACAAATAATACTACAGAATATGAAGCATTGACTATTGGGCTCAAAATGGCCATTGAATGGAATGTCAAAGAATTACATGTCTATAGTGATTCATAGCTTATTATGAACCTAATAAATTATGATTATCAAACTAAGGATGATAAGCTCATGCCATACAAATAGCTGGTAGAGGAGTTTAAAGAACACTTTAAAGAAATATCATTCACCCAGATTCCAAGAAATGAGAATAAAGCAGTAGATGCAATGGCTACAATAGCATCTCTCTTGCAAAATAAAGAGAATCAACATCGTTACGAATTTCTCATGGAAGATATCTTAACCCCTACCATTCAATCACAACATATCTATCAAATTTTTCATATATCAGGTACCAGTCAATCCCTATACGATCAAACTTATAAGTACTTCAAAGAGAATATCCTTCCTCTTAACCTATCCCGCAATTAGAAAAGGAATTTTATCCATTAGTCCTCTTGCTATAATATTATTGTAGATATCCTATATAGTCAAGGTCTAGATGGTACTTTATTGAGATGCCTTGAACAAGAAGAATCTGAGAAAGTTTTTAACAAAGTTCATGTAGGTATTTGTGGCACACACTCAAGTGGCTTAACACTGGCTAAGAAAATTCTACGTATGGGTTACTATTGGCCTACTATGGAGAGAGATTCATTCACATATGCTAGGAAATGTAAACAATGTCAGATCCATGAGAATCTCATTCATGCACCATCACAAGAATTATATCCCATGATAGGATCATTGATTTGGTAGGAAATATAAATCCGTCATCTTCTAATGGACATAAGTTCATTCTGACTGCTACCAAATATTTCACTAAATGGATTGAAGCAGTACCTCTAACAACAGTGATAGGAAAACAAATATCATCATTCATTTTGAATTATATAATCTATCGCTATAGAGTTCCTATGACCATTATCACTGATAATGGAAGACCATTTAAGAATTAAGATGTGAAGGAGCTATGTGAACAATTTCATATCCAACATAGGTTTTGTACTCCATATTATCTATAGGGAAATGGTCAAGCTGAGGCATCAAACAAAAATATCTTGAAAAATAAAAAATAAACAGTCAATGAAGCTGGAGAAGACTGGCACATTCAGCTAAATCCTGCTTTGTGGGCATACTAAACCAGCATCTGCACTGCAACGGGGGCAACTCCATATTATTTGGTCTATGGATCATAAGCCACATTACCTATAGAAGTAGAGATACCTTCTCTATGAGTATCCTTGAAAGGTCTTATACTAGAAGAAGATCAACGAGTCTCTCGACTCCAAGAACTTGAGCTGATTCAAGAACGTCACCAAAATGCAACAGATCATTTGAAAGTATATCAAAAAAGAATGACAAGAAGTTATAACCATAGATTCAAGCCACACATTTTTCAAATTGGAGGATATAGTTCTAAGGGAGAATCCAAGAAGCCAACAAGATTGAGAAAAGAAGGCAAAATTTGAACCAAATTGGCTAGGACCTTTTGTCATAGTAGCAACATATGGAGAAAGGAGCATACAAGTTATCTACATCTGAAGGTGATTGGTTTGATGAACCTATCAATTCTATTCATATCAAGAAATTCTATGCTTGAGATATAAAGTCCTGGAAAAAATCAATAAAAAACATATAAAGTCTTGAAGAAATCAGTAAAAAATAGAAAAGCAGAAAATCCCTAAAAAGCATTAAAAAAAAAAAAAAAGAGAAAAGAGAGAGAAAAATGCAATAAATTTAGATGGTGAAAACCTGGTAAACAGGCGCTATCTAAAAAAATGATTTCCTCTATCTATGAGATTACTTTGCACACCTATCCACTCCATCCTGTTGCATCTATCTTCTCCATCATATCCTAGCTTATCTGTTTCATCTTTCACATCCATTGCTTTGAACCATTTAGCAAGAAAATATGTAGCTTACCAACAATTATCAATCTTTGACACACTTGTCGTAGTCACTGTCTTAGATTTTATTAGAATCAATCAATTTATATTTGTATCCCGCCATGGTTTGGATCTTGATTAATTCATATATCAATAATAAAGTTTTATTTCCGCTAGGGGTAAAATCCTAATTCCTTTTTCTAAGGTGATCTTTTAAATCTTTGAAAATCCAAAACATTTGAAAAACTTAGAAAAACCAAAAACACCTAGGGTTTTGAAATAGATAATGAGCAACAAAGTAGTGAAGATCAAGGCATTTCATGACAACTGAATCATGAAACTCAAAAAACAAAGAATCTGTTAGGTCCCGAAGGCAATTGAGAGGGGGGGGGGTGAATCAGTTGACTAATATTATTTAAACCAAAACAACTTAACCAAATTATTACTTAATACTGGTGAACAAGTCTATTATACCAGTGGACATTTTTAGCAGATAAATGCAATACTAGTAAAGATTAAAGCATGAAACAAAAGGACAAAGTCATCCATAACACATAACACCAATATTTGTACGTGGAAACCCTGTAAGGGGAAAAACCACGATGGGAAACCTTACCCACAATCAAATGATACTACTGCAGATAGTAAGTGTACATAAATGGGGTCTGCACATGCAGAAAGGCCAAGCGCCTAGAGCTCACTACTCAATCACAAATGAGAGTCACACTGACTACAATTGGATGGTTAAATCCAATAAGAATGTACTACTCAAAGTAGCATCTTCATATGCTGGATTCAGTACCGGTGTAGTTCTGATATGCTTTCACAAAAACCTAGCTTCATCTTCAAATGATGTCTACGTGTATAGCTCTGCTTAATCTCGCATATACCTTCCCTCAAATCTATTTCGCATTCCACGCATGATCTTTACAAATAAGATCTTATATTTATACCATAACCTAAGACCAATTTTAATTGGTCGGCTCTACAAGATATTACAATAAAATCATTTACAAACAATACAATAGCCGATGCAATAACTGATTCAACATGTCGGCTTAATGCATTTACAACAATAATTAATCATCTCCATAGCATGCCGTGCTGATCTGGAAAAGATAAACTTGCCGATGTAACCCTGGACCTATTTACCGGTAACAACAAATATGCAAATATGAATATGCTAATAAACAATTCTCCAAGATAAGATGTCCAAATAATGTCTTCAACATTACCAAGTGTTTTCCATGCTATTCCAAGTGCCAGTGATCATTATATCCTGCCGGTGTATCATATACTGGTGACTATGTAAAAGTCACTTGCTAGCTGGTGAATGTTGTTGGATCTCGAAAGTGCTAGAGTTTTAGTAGGTGTTGACATCAATGACAAAACCATACCAAAATACCAACAATCTCCCCCTTTCGCATTGATGGCAATACAAGATGGAAAAACCATCAAAGTGCCAAAACAAAAATGCCAAATACCAAAGTACCAATAAAAGTCAACAATCTCTCCCCTTGAGAGTAACATGAGTTTCCTTGTGTACCATACTAATCTCTAAAAGATAATGTGTTTTTCCATATATATCGCTCCCCCTTTGACATCAAATGCCAAATTTACAACAAAACCAAGTTCATATACAAAATAACAATCAATACCAATATACCAACTACTCCCCCTATGAAGTAGCTTCCTCATCAAAGTCGGAGTAAAAGATATCTCTGTGACTTATGCCAGTTGATGACAAGTATCAGCTCTCTAAGTATCTACCGGTGGGGGTATGACCCCAAGCTATTCTCTAAGATATTCAAAAGTCTCCTTAGACAAAGGTTTAGTGAAAATATCTACAAGTTGTTCTTTAGTATTTACATAAACTAGTTTTATTTCTTTTGCTTCAACATTCTCCCTTAGAAAATTCAGTTTGATTGAAACATGTTTTGTTTTAGAATGTAATACCGGATTCTTAGATATATCAATTGCTATTGTGTTGTCACAATAGATAGTTATAGGTTCCTTGCATTTTACCTTTAAATCTGTCAACATTTGTTTAAGCCATAGTACCTGTGTATAGTTAGTTGCTGCTGCAACATATTCGGATTCTGCTATTGATAAAGATGTACAACTCTATTTCTTACTCAACCAAGAAACTAATCTACTTCCAAGAAAAAATGCTCCGCTGGTGGTGCTTTTTCTATCATCAATATCTCCTACCCAATTTGCATCTATGTATGCACATAGATCAAAGTTTTCATCTCTAGGATACCATAATCCAAGATTTGTAGTGCCTTGTAAGTACCGGAAAATCTTTTTTACTGCTGATTCATGATTTTCTCTAGGATTACTCTGAAATCTTGAAACAATACATACTGCATTCATAATATCAGGTCTTGTTTGTGTCAAATATAGTAAACCTCCTATCATAGATTTTTACCTTGTTGGATTAGCAGGTGTAGATTCATCCCTTAAAGATAGTTTGTCATTTGTAGTCATAGGTGTGCTTACCGGTTTAGAGTTTTCCATCCCAAATTTCTTAAGTAACTCTTTTAAGTATTTTGATTGACTCAAGAATATACCTTTATCAGTCTGAGATGTCTGCAATCCTAAAAAGAATCTTATTTCACCAATCATAGACATATCAAATTCTTGTTGCATTTTAATAGAAAAGTCTTTACACAATCCATCTCCTCCAAAGACTATATCATCAACAAAAACTTCTATAGACAAGATGTCATCATTAGTCACTTTATAGTATAGATTACTGTCAGCATTACCTTTAGAAAAACCAATCTTCAAAAGATACTTATCTAATCTTGCATACCAAGCTCTTGGAGCTTGCTTCAATCCATACAAAGCTTTTCTTAACCTGCAAACCATATATTTTTCATCTGTCAAAGAAAATCCATCAGGTTGTTCAATGTAAACTTCCTCTTCAAGATCTCCATTCAGAAATGCACATTTAATATCCATTTGATATACTTTGTAGTTCTTGTGTGCTGCAAAGGCCAAAAATAATCTAATTGCCTCAATTCTAGCTACCGGTGCAAAGGTTTCATTATAGTCAACTCCTTGTTTTTGAGAATATCCCTTACACACTAATCTTTCTTTATTTCTGATAAGCTTACCATCTTCATTAAGTTTGTTTCTGAATACCCATTTTGTTCCAATTACATTTTTATCTTTAGGTCGGGGAACTAATGTCCAAGTGTTATTTTTCTCAATTTGTTCTAATTTTTCTTCCATAGCTTTAGTCCAATATTTATCTTCACATGCCTCATTAATTGATGATGGTTAAATTTGAGAAATAAGACATACCTCTTCATTTGCCAATCTTCCTCTTGTCATAACTCCTTTGTACTTGTTTCCAATTATCTGATCTTCAGAATGATTCAATCTTACATACGAGGGTGTCTTTGTTTGTTGTTGTTCCTCAGTCATAGTGGAATTTTCAGATGATATCAGTGTAACTGGATCTTCACTCTATACAGGTGGATTTGATGTAGGTTCATTTGTTAGAATTTCTGTAGCCGATTCAGAATCTATATACCTTGAAGTTCCTCTGAATTGTTCATCAATCTTTACATTTTAACTCTCAACAATTTTCTTCAATCTCCTGTTAAAACATCTATATGCTTTACTCTTAGATGAATAACCAAGAAATATTCCTTCATCACTTCTAAGATCAAATTTCCCAATGTACTCATCTCTTCTAATGTAACATTTGCTTCCAAATATTTTAAAATATTTAAGATTAGGAGTAATACCAAACCATAATTCATGAGGGGTCTTACCGGTTTCACCTTTGATGTGAACTTTGTTGAATGTATAGACCGCTATTTTTACTGCCTCTCTCCAATATACATGTTGTATATTTGGTTCTGATAACATACTTCTAGCTACATCCAAGATGGTTCTATTTTTTCTTTCAACAACTCCATTTTGCTATGGTGTCCGAGGTTCTGATAGCTGTCTTCAAATTCCATTCACTTCATAGAATGCATTAAATTTCTTAGATGTAAATTCACATCCTTGATCTGATCTTAAACATTTGATTTTCTTACCGGTTTCATTTTCAACCATTGCTTTGAACAATTTAAACTTTCCAAGTGCTTCTGATTTCTCTCTAAGAAAAGTAACCCAACACATTCTAGAATAGTCATCAATGATTAGCATGAAATATCTATCACCTTGCAAGCTTTTAGTTCTAGCTGGACCACATAAATCAGTATGAAATAAATCAAGATCATTATTGGATTTTTCTGGAATACATTTGAAACAAGCGCTAGCTTGTTTTCCAAATTGACATTCCTTACATACTGTATTGTGAGGTTTGACAATTTTAGGCAAGTCTCTAACTGCCTTAGTGGTACTGATTTTTACCATGCAATCAAAGTTTACATGACAGAGTCTCTTATGCCATAACCAACTTTCATCAATGTGTGCAATCAAGCATGTCTTTTCACTGTTATTCAAATGAAAGATATTACCTCTAGTCTGATTACCGGTTGCAATTTCTAAACCAGTTCTATTCAAGATTTTGCATTTTCCATTTTTGAATTGTAACTGAAATGCTTTCTTAACTAATTGACCAACACTCAAATGATTATGTTTTAAACCTTCAACATAGTAGACATTGTCAGTGTTATGCTTACCATCAAGAGATATTGAACCCTTACCTCTAATTTGACAAGCTTTGTCATCTCCAAATCTTACTAAGCCGCTATTATATTCTTGAAAGTTCAAGAATTTACCTTTATCTCCTGTCATATGATTTGAGCATCCCGAATCAATGATCCATTCATCCTTTACTTCAATTTTAGCTGCCAAGGCCTGCTCTAACGGTTGGACTATAGGTGCCGGTTGATCTTCTATTATAGAAACAAAAACCCATCCATTGTCTGCCGGATCTTCATCAGAATCATCAGTCACTCCTTCATCAGCAACATACCAAGATTTGTCTTTATTCTTCTTAAATCTGTATCTCTGATATTCAGGATTAGGCTTGTATGTTCTTCTAGCTTCTTCTCTTAGTCTAGCATGTCTATCAGGGCATCTTGAAGCCATATGACCAATCTTATTGTAGTTAAAACATTTAAAGGGTGCTTTACCTTCATACTTACTTCCAACTGGACCTTTAGGCATTTTTCTTGCAAATAGTGCTTCAAGCTCTTCAAGTTCTTCATTTTCTTTCCTAATTTTCTCAAGTTCTCTTGCATAAAAGGCTTTGCAATCAGATTTGTCAAATGATGATGTTTATGCTTTGAAGGCTAAATCTGTCTTTATAGTAGCAACATGACCAAATTCCTCAATTTCAAAGGCTGAAAGTTTTCCAATCAATGTATCCCTAGTTACTGATGTATTAGGCATTGTTATTAACTCATTTATAGTAGTAAACTTCATTTTATATACCGGTGGCAATCCTCCTAAAACTTTTGAAACAATTTCATCTTCACTTAAGGTGCCTCCACAACATTTAATACCCAAAACAATTTCATTGACTCTTTCCATAAAAGAAAAAATCCTTTCATCTTCTTCCATTTTCATACCTGACCCGAAAGCTTTCAAGTTTTGCAATTTTGACTGTGGAATCTCCTTCATTCAGTTTTTCCAAATGATCCCAAATAGCTTTAGCAGTTGATCTGTCTGATAATCCCATGATTTGCTGATCTGTCAATGCTCTCAAAAGTGCTTCTCTTGCTTTGCAATCATTTTCTTCATCTTTTGTCAAGTTAGGTGGATTAGGCTGACTGGAAGTATAACCATTCTTTGTAACATCCTAGATGTCCGTTCCAATGCAATTCAGATGTGTCTCCATTCTAATCTTCCATATGCCATAGTTGGTTGCATCAAGTTTAAGACTATCCTTCCTGAAATAGTTAGTAGACATTGGATCTCCTTAAGTTGTTAAACTTCTGCAAAAGAGGACTAGGCTCTGATACCAATTGTTAGGTCCTGGAGGCAACTGAGAGTGGGGGGGGGGGGGAGGGGGGTGAATCAGTTGACTAATATTATTTAAACCAAAACAACTTAATCAAATTATTACTTAATACCAGTGAACCAGTCTGTTATATAGGTGGATAGGTTTAGCAGATAAATGCAATACCGGTAAAGATTAAAGCATGAAACAAAGGGACAAAGTCATCCACAACACATAACACCAATATTTGTATGTGGAAACCCTATAAGGGGAAAAACCATGGTGGGAAACCTTACCCACAATTAGATGATACTACTACAGATGGTAAGTGCACATAAATGGGGTTTGCACATGCAAAAAGGCCAAGCGCCTAGAGCTCACTGCTTAATCACAAATGGGAGTCACACTGACTACAATTGGATGGTTAAATCCAATAAGAATGTACTGCTCAAAGTAGCATCTTCATATGATGGATTCAGTACCGGTGTAGTTCTGATATTCTTTCACAAAAACCTAGCTTCATCTTCAAATGATTGCGTGTATATCTTTGCGCAATCTCGCATATACCTTCCCTCAAATCTATTTCGCATTCCACAAATAAGATCTTACATTTATACCATAACCTAAGACCAATTTTAGTAGGTCAGCTATACAAGATATTACAATAAAATCATTTACAAACAATACAATATCCGATGCAATAACCGATTCAACATGTCAGCTTAATGCATTTACAACAATAATTAATCATATCCATAGCATGCTGTGTTGATCTGGAAAAGATAAACCTACTGGTGTAACCTTGGACCTATTTTCCGGTAACAACAAATATGCAAATATGACTATGCTAATTAACAATTCTCCAAGATAAGATGTCCAAACAATGTCTTCGACATTACCAAGTGTTTTCCATGCTTTTCCAAGTGCCAGTGATCATTATATCTTGTCGGTGTACCATATACTGGTGACTGTGTAAAAGTCACTTGCTAGCCAATAAATGTTGCTGGATCTCCAAAGTGCTAGAGTTTTAGTAGGTGTTGACATCAATGACAAAACCATACCAAAATACCAATAGAATCAACCATCAAGTAATAAAGGATTATCAAAGATCATTCATCAAGATGATTATATCAATTAATGACCATGAGAACACGTGAATGACATGCAAGATTCAGTGTTTCTATCTTTATTTTATTGCTAATCATGTACTCTATGCGACTCAAGGATGTCCATTAGTAGAGAAGCTATGATGGGGCATGATTATTTTTCTTTGATTGTTGTCTGTGGTTTTTCTGTTACTAAAGTATGTACTTGCCTAAGGATATGATCGACAAAAGATCAAGGAAGATGTTTCGAGTTATGCAGGAAAGGAGACAATCCTTGTCTATTCTGCAAGCAATACTCAGGTCAAATTAATTCATTATATCAAGTTGCTTGTATTAACTTGCTATATAAAAATCCATGTAAGAAATACTCAGGTCATCTTGAATCTTTATGTCAAGTTTCTTGTATTTTCTTAGAACATTTTAAAGCTCAATGATGAAATCAAACACTGTTACAAGGCAAGCATATGAAGAATGGCAATATCATTTTTAGTTAGATCATTTCATTAGCTCATTATTCATTTGCATTATAAGCATTCAATGCCAATTACATTATAAGCATTTCATTTCATTCAGAGATCAACAGTTAGTGAATAAAGATTGAGTATACTTGGACAAACAAAAACAAGTTGCATTTGATCATTGTAGGTGCATTTCATTTTTAGAATCATTTTAATCATTGCATTAGTTTGCATTCAATTAAGTGCATTTCATTAACCATGTAATGTATCATCATTATTATTTGCATTATCATTACAAGTTCATTAAAGATCCTTTAGTTGCATCTTTTCACTTAGAGTCATAAATCATTATAAGCATTACATATAAAAATCAAAAGCATATCATGTAGCTCATTTACATTTTCACATCATTTTCAATTGCGTCTATGTGCATCAAAAACAAATCAATCATTCAATTTCATTCCCATATAGATCATTGCATTTGCATCACTTAAGTTAGTAATCATTTTCAATTGCATCCATGTGCATCAAAAACAAATCAATCATTTATTTTCATTTTCATATAGATCATAATCATAAGGAAAAGAAAGAAAAAGATCATAACATCATCCATATCATCATTGCATCCATATAACATGCATAATAAAATATCATCATCATATAAGGTCCATGACTACATATAGAACATCATCATATAGAATAACATGCATAATAAATCATCATCATATAGAGTCCGTGTCTGTATATAAAAACAATAAAATTCCAAGTATACAATGATATCAGATCAAAAGTACAAATGCCTCATCAATATAAAGTCAAGTCAAGGCTATCCTGTACCACTACCACCTGACTCTATCCATCTCTATGACTATGGATGAGAAGATCCTCCAGATGCCTATCTCCCATGATTACCACTCCTCTGAGGAGGCCCCATGACTCCACCACTGCTAGTATCCTTTAACACGATGGTATGATACCTGCCTACTCTTTGGCTCTCTATGACTACATTCTCATATAGTCATCACCAACAGGAAGTCTCCTTCCCAGCCTGAACTAGTGCTCTAACAGTATTAGCTAAGAGAGTGCCCAATTCAACCTATTGGATATGATCAAGAAGACCCTGAGTATCTTGTTGTCTCCTAACAACTGTGTCTCTCTCTGTCATAAGTGTCTATATTTGTGCTCTGATACTATCAATAGTATCCTACTCTGGCACATCTTGCTTTGGTAAATCCTACTATGGCACATGCTCCCCAATCCCCTATTCTCCACCTCCCTATCCACCTATTGGAATCTCAGTCTGAGTAGCTCTCAGAACCCGTTGTCTAATAAGTGGAACATGATCCTTTGGATCCTTATCCTCTCCACCATGAGCAAGAATAACCCTAGGGCCTGACTGAATCTGACCAAAATCAATGCCTCTCCTGCAACCCCCATCTAGTCCAGTCATCCTACCTCCTCCTATCAATGCAAACCCTCTCGGTGATCTCATCCTTGCCCTGCTAATATCCCTCCCAATCCGTCCACCATCTCTCCCACCCATAGGATGTGGTCTCCCAATCTTGCCAACTGGTCCAAATGGTCCTCCACAGACTCTCAATCAACCTCCTCTCTGTCCAGGTCTCCTACTGCCACCACCTCCATCTCCACCCTCATCTCCATCTCCCCCGGCCTCCTGAGCAACTCTAATCTCTCATCTCCATCTCTTGACACTTGAATCATCTAAATCATCATCCTCATCTCCTAAGATGGGAGGAGGATCTACTGGATCAGTAATATGAGGAAATGGATGTGCTAGTATGTATTGGGCATAATCTGCAGTAACCCCAGGATCAAGAATGTGCAATCTCATATCATAAGACACTCTCAGAGTAGCAAGAAACTCTGCACAAGAAATCTCAAATGACAAAGAAGGTCCCCAATCTCTCCTATCTCTATACCATCGAGCATATATCATGACACCAATAGGCATAGGCTGAATGATAGCAAACTGTCTAAGAATGAGACTCATCAACTGTCTCTCAACAATGTATGGAGTCCGACCAATAAGATATCTACTCTACATAATAAATGGTAATGTCCATGCATCATCCATCCATGACTCACAATCAACATATGGTCTCCAAGTAACACTATCCAATGAATCAAGAACCCAAAGACAATAATCCATCTTATCCAGCTTATGTTGAGTAAGGATACTTGTATACAGATAAACACATGGCTGCCTTTCTCTACAAACTCTATGATGGATAGGTCGAGTGATAGAAATGTCCTCCTAGCACCAGATCTGCAAAAGTGTACATCCTGTCGATAGACTAGCACTCTCATCATAAACAACCTGATGAAGATCATGATATTAATGAGAAAGCATACAAACACCCCACACATATCGAGTCTGATGTTGCATCATGCTCTAAATAATCTCACCCCAACCAATAGAAAATCCTCGAGATCTCCTATCTAGACAAATAAATCCCCCAATCAAACATGCAAGAATCACAGGGAGATTCTCGTAATACATAATCATATCCTCCCATCAGATCTCTCCTCTCAAGATGCTCTCATTGCCGAATATGGCTCTGCAAGTCTCTGTCACTACACGATCCTGAAAATCATGCTGAACTAGATCGCTAGTCACTGAGATATGAAGAATCCTATACACATCCTCAAGTGTCACACTAATCTCACTTGTCGGTGGGTGGAAAGTGTTATGCTCGCTATGCTATCTCTTGGCTAACACTGTCAAAAATCCTCTATTATGGGTAATATCAGGTATGTATAACAAGTGATGTAATCCGCAGGCATCTATATGTCTCACCTCTTCCTATGTAAGTTTTGGCACTAAGTGCCGCATCATCGGGAATTTCTCCCGACATTGGAGAACATCAAGTTTCTCTTGTTTACCAAGAGAATTCGATCAATCATCACTCATCTATCTATAAGATCAAAGAGATCGCTAATCTATCATATCAAACTTTTAAAAAATGAAGCAAATCAGGCTATCAAATCATTTTACACCTATCAAACATGGTTTTCTATCAAATCACTGAGTTCAATCAAAACTCTGCTATGCTCTTCATCAGAAACTAAACCGGTTTCTTATAGCTAATCAATCCAAACAAATCAAAATCGATCTCACCATCGCTGAGTTCAATCAAAACTTTTCTATGCTCTTAAATCAACAACTAAATCGGTTTCTTAGAGCTAATCTATCAAAATAAAACAAATCGATCTATCAAACAACATCAATCAATCAATAAAGTACCTATTCATCATAATTGCACATCAGAGACGCTTGAATCTAATAAACAAAGTGATTTTTGGCTATGAAATCTATCAAAAATATTCATCTAGAGCCAATGCATTAACTTTAGCTGCAAAAGCGCAAACACATAATGCAAAAGCGCTAACCTAAGCACATGCGCTAACATTCCCAACATATCCACTACCAAAATAAGCACATGCGTTAACATGAGCAAATGCACTAAACCTAAATGCATATGCGCTAAACCTAAATGCAAAAGCACTAACGAAATATCGAAAATCACAATTTTTTTTAAAAAAACCAAAAAAACATGCCAAAAACATGAAAATTTTTATGACAAGTTGAAAACAAAGTTTGGGATAAGATACATATCGGAAGCCCATGCTCAGGAGGTCGCTAATATCATCGAACATGCTCAAATCGATGGTTCTCCATAGGAATCACCATTTCACCACCTCACCAAGACAATTTTCTTCACAAGATGACAAGGATGAAAATGAAATTAAAATTAACCTTGGTTAATTTTATATTTACTATTTGAAAGGGTAATTAATGCTTTTCAATGGAGAAATTTAATTTTTTTTACAAAGAATTTAATTGACGGAACTTTTCAATTATCATGAGATCAATCGTTCAAATTAAATTTTTCAACAATTTCACGATCAATCTTCGGAGGGGGTACACAGTCAGGATTTTTTTATCTCCATCAGGCACACTATTGAGACTTGTTTTAATCTTTGAAACAATGTTGTCTTGACATCATTTCAAAGAGGGGCAAAATGTATACACATAAAAATGGCTATGAGCGATTAAATAAATATTATATATTTATTTAATAATTATTCTTCTATTAAATAGTTAATTTGAAAAGATTGATTTATTTAATTCATTTTGTGTCTTTCTATTAATTAATTTAATTGAAATATTTTATTAATTAATTCATCTATCCTATTCCTCTAATTAATTAAATATCAAATATTTAATTATCCTTCTAATCAATTAATTAAATATCTAATATTTAATTATCTCCTTCAATCATTTAAATATCTAATATTTAATGGTTATTTTCCTATCCTATAGTCTCAAATATTAAATAATTTCTTAAATTAGTTAATCCCTATTATCCAATTCACCTTCCATCTCCACTTCATCTTCCCTTTGCCAACTCATCCATCATGTGGCTAAATAAATTAATATTTCTTAAATATTAATTCACCACTTATCTCCAACCTCCAAATTTAATGAAACATTGTGTACGTACACATATTTCTTAACGTCCTTCTATATTATCTCCAACATCCCTACATCTTAGGAGGGACTTGAGTCCACTTGTCCTCTCATGCCTAAATTTTTACCAACCATCCCTAGATTCCCTTAGTCAACAACCCAGTCAAGGTGAGATGAGTGACACTTGTCTTCTCCTTCCCCCTTTCTCTCAACCTTCACCTTTTCTCACAACCATCCAAATATATAGATCTGATCATGACCGTTGATCTGAGCCACATCATCTTATCCTCTCAAGGTCTATAAAATCAAGAGTTTTAGTTGAGAGAGTTAGACTTCAAGTGAATTTGCAAGTCAAACATTTTTAAAACTTATGCATCTATGAGTTTTCAATCTTGAAGCAAATAGCAATTAGCATTTTAGCATAATCATGTAGTATTGCATATCATAGCATTTGTGAACTATCAGTTATCAGTCCATTCTTCATATGTCATCTTGGAAGCTATCAATGTTTTCTGAGAGCACACCATCTGCAACCAGGAATAGTGGAGTTAGGACACAATGAGACATAAACCATGAAGGTAATATTAGTATTTTTATTTCATATGTATTTCATGTAGTTTCATTGGTTGAGTTTGGATTTCCTATAGCATTTCCATTGGTATTTTGTGAAACTAACTTGTTGCAGGTAGCATTCTAAGGATGAAATTCAAGTTGACACAACTGGTTTGTAGTCTTTATGTCGTCAACACTAACATATGTACCAGTGACTCCAATGGCCATTATGCCAGATGACCTTCTCTTCCTTACCAGTGACCTACTATGCTAGTTGACATCAATGACACTTTCTGGTATTCATCAGTGACAACACTTCTCATCAATCTCCAATACTGGTTGCCATCCTCTACCGATTGACATCAATGAAAACACAATGCCAACAACCCTACTAAGAGTTACCCAGTTAAGGGATTTAGATGATGGGACCTATTAGGAGCTTTGACCTATTAGGCTCACCCTCACAAGAGGATTTAACACTCAGATGTTGAGCTACTCGGTTAAGGGATTTACAATGTAAGGCCTGTTAGGACCTACCCAGTTAAGGGATTTTGACTGCTGATATTTTTAGGGAACAAAAATGAATGATTTGGGTATAGCACTTAACTGCTTTCTTGATCAGATCCAATTCTGGTCCAAATCTACTATACTTTGGAAGATCTTTCACACTCTAGTTCGACTTCACACTCTTCTCAAAACCACCAACACAAAAAATATCAACTGTATCGGCCTAATAACCTTTACAACTTAGTGGGTTACAAAACCCTAAGACTTACTGTTAGAGTTATCTTTTATAAGCTAATAATTATTTATCTAATTATTAGTCTATTAAACTCTATATTTAAGCTAAACTTAGGAATCTTATAACTCTTTAGGGTTTTCACCTTTAGGGTTTTGAGTATCCTTTTATAAGGATTCTCTCTTTGTAATTTTATAACAATTGTAATTATTGAATTGCATTCTTGTTGCACAATCAACATGACTCCTCTTTTCTAGATCTTTGAATTCTGGCCTCCATAGCTTTTTTGATTCTCTCCTTCTATTACAGGTTTCCATGCAGGTGATCCTTGGGAGCTGTAGAGTTGTTTTTTCTTCAACTCCAATAAGGTATCAAAGCTTTAGATCTGCATGCCCCTGTTCTCTTCATGAGAGATTTTGGGCCTTGTTCTTTAGATCTACGTATTTGGGGGTTTATGCAGTTGTTTTTGTCCATTTTTGGGGGTAGTTGAATTTTTGGTACATTTTGGTGCCAGAAGGACCTCACGGTAGGATTCAGGAGGCTGATTCCACGAATTTGATTTAAAATTCGATATATTTTGGTGTCAAATGTTTGGGAGGAAATTTTTTTTTAAGGCCCCAGGTCGTACGGCCTTAGGGCATGCAGATCAAATTTTTTTTTTTTTTTGGTAGTTTAATGCCTTGCCTAGGCCAATGGGGTTAATACGGACCACCGACGGTCAGTTAACTATCAGGGCTGCATTGGTGGTTACTGTCAGTCTCCCAGGTGGTCACCACTCGATAGTTTTTAACCCACTAGCTCCCACCGCAGGCGGTCAACACATCGCCCACCGCTTGTCTGCCGCCAGGAGCCGCCTGTCACCAGGTCACCCCTAGGTCTGCCACTAGGTTGCTGCCCATCACCCATCCACTGCTCCGCCCTCTACCTCTGCCGCCCTTGCACCACTCCCGCACTGCCCTGTTTTCAACCCTCCCTTATTTTTTTTGGTGATCAGATTTTTTTGCAAGCACCATTTCTTTTTCCAGCGATTTTTTCGAGGCAGATTAGTTTTCTGGCTATGACGACCATACGACTGTCAAATTTATGCTCATAGTTAATTGATGTCAGCACTATGTAGCATCCTTCAGGCCCCTTATGGGCCCATTTGGAGCACCTTTAGTCTTTGGGCCATATCTTGGGCTCACAGAGGCGTTTTTTGACAAACATATATCATTGGAAAGCTCTTTTTGAGCTCTATCCATATATGGAGGTATGAATTTTTTATTCTAAATTTTTGATGGTTTTTTTTTTCTTTCAAAGATAGAGGTTCATTTTTTCACTCCGGAGACATAACTTGAGCATTTGAACTCCTTTTTTCAAAAACTTTATATCGTTGGAAATCTTATTCTGTGCACTTTCTAGTCATATGATTTTTATTTCCAGATTCTGCTCCAGGTACATTATATTCAATTTTTTTCTTTTCAGCACTCAGGTGAATATCTTGGATGTTTCATGTCCTAGGAACTCTTTCTTTGAGTAGGATGTCTCATCTTTGGCTGTTCTTTCTCTTTTGACCATTGTAGACATTTTTTTTGTAAGCATTTTATTTGAGCAAATGCACTGAGATAAAGTGCCAATATGCATTGTATACTTGAGATCTTGCACATCTTGTGCCTTATTGTACATGCACTACATTATAAAGTTCCATGGGGGGTTGATGTTTTCCTTTTTTTCCATCTATCTTTGTCACGTGAGTGTTCCTTCCATGACATTCACCTCATGATGTGTGTCAAGTGAGTGTTCCTTCCATGACACTATGTCAACATTATGGGGGTGTTTCTCCTATTGTTCTAATGCTTCATTGGTTCGATTGATCATCTCTTTAGGATTTGGTGTTTTATGCCATCTGTATCTTTGAGTTCAATTGATTTTCCTTTGTTTGCCATTTGATTCGAGTATTGTCATTTGAGGGCACTCATGCAGATTATAGTCTTCTCTACCTGGTCATGTTCTATTTCAGTGGAGGTTCTCTAGATCAAGAGTTACTCTTCGACAGTGTTTGCAACTTCTTCATGATTTAGTTGTGTTCTTCATGATCATCCTTTGTTCCTATTTTTTGGGACATTCTCTTGTTTGGAGGCTTCTTTAGACCTTCACTAGTCTTCACCTCTTTTTGGAGTAGAGTTATTTTTCCCATGTGGTGTTTTTTATTTCTCTGCCTTGTAGAGACTCTTTTGTAGTTGGGTACCTCATCAAGCCTAGTTGTCAAGACCCATTGTTACTTTCATGCATTTTTGTTTACATGATTTTTTAGTCCTTAGTTGTTTTTTAGCTACTCCCAAAGTTCTTATTAAGGGGAGGTGTTAGAGTTATCTTTTATTAGATAATAATTATTTATTTAATTATTAGTCTATTATACTCTATACTTAAGCTAAACTTAGGAATCTTATAATTCTTTACGGTTTTCACCTTTAGGGTTTCGAGTATCCTTTTATAAGGATTCTCTCTTTGTAATTTTACAAAAATTATAATTATTGAATTGTATTCTTGTTGCACAATCAATATGACTCCTCTTTTCTGGATCTTTGAATTTTGGCCTCCATATATTTTTTGTTTCTCTCCTTTTGTGATAGGTTTGCATGCAAGTGATCATTGGGAGTTGTAGAGTTGTTTTTTCCTCAACTCCAATACTTAAAACATAGATCATCACATATATTTACAACTCATTATAGATCATCAAATAGATCATAACAACCAATTTTAAATCAATTACAGTTATTGAATGATCATCGCACCATGATCTGATACACTTTCAAACCCTTAGAACACTCTTTTAAGAGATTCATTGTTTCCCAAGAAATTCCATCTTCAAATGTGCCAAAAAAACAATTCATCCATTTACACGGGTTATTCCACGTCACCTCCAATATTTGAACTTGATGTAGATCACGAACAAACCAAAAATCAATACCGGTTAAGAGAATTCTTTACTGTTCCTTAAACCCTTCTTAAACCCTAGAAAAAATACAAAAAAAATCATAAACATGACTTCCGGTAACCAAAAAATGATGCGGTTCCAGTCAAATACATATTACAATGATACAAAATCATGTTCCAAACCACAACACTTCAATCATCACCAATGTCCAGATCTAATCAAAATATTTCATCATTTACCAATTAAGGTCCTAATTCCCAGTTTCCTTTTTCTTTACTAGTAAGGTCTTTCCAGTAGACCAAAAAGAATAAGATGACAAAATAAAATATAGTAAATATTAGTTGCCATCAATGACAACGCAAATAATTGATCAAAGTCATCCAATCATGCAATCTTGATCTCTTCATGACAATGTCATCACAAATAGTCCTTTACCAGTTTAGTCATCATTATTCATCTACATTAGTTATGCCAATCATGCCAACATTCTCCCCCTTTGGCATTGATGGAAACACCAACATAAACACCAACATATTCAACTAAAATCATACTTCTCAATTCTGGAACTTCTTTATTACACTTCACTCTTCTGTCGGTTCTTCTCTTCTCCATCTAGAACTAAATCTTCATTTCTTCTCCCCAATCATATTTCTTATTCTCCCACTTTGACAACAATGCCAAAGGTGCATATGCATCGCCAATCATCAAATCTGCTGTTGTTGTTTTCAAGATCTCTACAAATCTCATCTAAGTTGCCCCCTTGTGGAGTAGCCATCATTTCATCAATCCACAGTGAAATTTTTTCAATAAGCATACTGGATTAATGCATCTCCTGCATCCTATTTTTTCTTGTGTAGGGGTATGACCCCTAATTTTCCTCTGAGGTACTCAAAGGTAGTCTTTAGCAATGATTTTGTGAAAATGTCTGCTAGCTTCTCTTTGCTTGTCACATACTCCATTCTAACTTGTTTTTCCCGTACTTTCTCCCTTAGAAAGTGATATTTCAATTATATGTGCTTTGTCCTTGCATGTAACACATGATTTTTAAAATATTAATATCACTATTATTGTCACAATAAATAGTTACCAGTTCAAACATATCAAGTTTAAATCCTTCTAACACATATCTCATCCAGATTGCATGTGTACAATTCATTGATGTTGCAACATACTCTGCCTCTGTTGTTGACTATGAAACAAAAGTTTGCTTCTTACTTGTCCAAGCAACCGATCTACCTCCAAGAAGGAAAGCTTCACTGGTAGTGCTTTTCCAGTCATCAATGTTGCTTGCCCAATCTACATCAGTAAACACTTCCAAAGAAAAATCATTTTTATAAGGATACCATAAGCCATAATTCATTGTGCCTTTCAGATACCTAAATGTCCTTTTCATCACTACCAAGCGAGTCTCCTTGGTATCCTTCTGAAAACTAGCAACCAAACCAACAACATGTGCAATATTAGGCCTACTATGAACAACATAATATAACTTCCCAATCATGGACCTATATTCTTTTTCATCAACAAAGGGTGAATTATCATGTTTAGACAATTTACAACCTGTCACCATTAGAGTACCAATCAGTTTACAATCTTCCATGCCAAATGTTTTCAACACTTCCTTTACATACTTACTCTGATAGATAAATATTCCACCATCCAATTGTTGGACTTGCAACCCAATGAAAAAATTAATCTATAAGAGACATCTCAAATTCTTTCTTCATCTCCTTAGCAAAAGCCATACAAAAATCATCATCACCTCCAAAAATTATATCATCTACAAATACTTCAGCTATCAACACTCTGTCTCCATTATTCTTAAGATATATGTTACTAACCTCACTGGTATGCTGGAATCCTATCTTGATCAGGTGTGCATGCAATATTTCATACCATGCTCTCAGTGCCTGCTTTAATCCATATAGTGCCTTATGCAACTTGCAAACCATATCTTTATCCTCAGACAAACACAATCCATCTGATTGTTCTATGAACACTTCTTCCTCAAGGATGCCATTAAGAAAAGAATATTTAACATCTATCTGGTAGAGCTTAAAGCCTTTAAATGCATCATAAGAAAGTAACATTCTTACTCATTCCAATCATGCCATCGGTGAAAATGTTTCTCCATAATCTTATCCTTCTTCTTGTGCATAGCCTTCACATACCAACCTTGATTCATTCCTCACAGCCTTGCCTTCTTCATTCAACTTATTTCTAAAGAACCATTTAGTGCCAATCACATTCTTGTCTTCCATTCTGAGAAAAAGTGTACATGTCTTGTTCTTCTCTATCTGATCCAATTCCCCATTCAGAGCATTAATCCAATCATCATCCTTCAATGCCTCTCTTACTGTTTTAGGCTCAATATTTGAAATCAGACAAGAGTTTTCTCTTATTTTCCTTCTTGTTTGTACACAAGCATTTTTATCTCCAATAATTTGGTCTTCTGAATGATTTAGTCTGACATATCTTGGTAGTACCGGTTTTGGTGATGTGCCTTCTGCTTCATGTTCTTCATCACTTTCTTCATTTACTGGTTGAGCACCTATTTTTGCATCTTCCCGCTCATCATTCTTTTGTACATTTGGTTCAATAAACACAAGTTTTTCTTCATCTTTCTCAGGTTTAGATCTGTTGGTCTTATCAGATTTCTCAGAGAGTTTATCTACCTTCACATTGAACTCTTAATGATCCTTTTTGTTTTCTTGTTATAAAATTTGAAATCCTTACTCTTTGTAGAGTAACCAAGAAAAATACCTTCATCACACTTTGCATCAAATCACATTTAATGAAACATTTACTCCCCAAAATTTTAAAGTAACTTACATTAGGAGTCTTTCCATGCCATAATTCATAAGGTATTTTGTTGTTACCTCTCTTGACAAGTACCATGTTCAAAGTGTAAACAACAGTGCTAACTACTTCTCTCCAAAACATTTTTGGTACTTCACCTTGAATCAACATGGCTCTAGAAGCTTCAACAATTGTTCTATTCATTCTCTTTGCTATCCCATTTTGTTGTGGAGTTATAGGAGCTGACATTTGCCTCTTGATTCCCTATTCATCACAAAACTTCACAAACTCATCAGAAGTAAATTGTCCTCCCCAGTCATATCTTAAACATTTCAAATTCTTCCTGGTTTCTTTCTCAACTAAAGCTTTGAATACTTTGAATTTACTAAATTCCTCAAACTTTAATCTTAGAAAAGTTACCCACATCATCTTGGAAAAATCATCAATGAAAATCATGAAATATCTATCACCATAATAGCTCTTAGTCCTCATAGGATCACAAAGATTAGTATGAACCAAATCTATAATATTTTCTGAAGAGAAAGACTTACTCTTAAAAGATACAAAATTCATCTTACCCATTTGACAGTCCTTACATAACACATTATCTGGTTTAACAAGCTGGGGAAAACCTCTCACAATACTTGATTTACTAACCTTTATCAAATTGCCAAAATTCATATGACAAAACCTCTTGTGCCATAACTAGCTCTCTTCAATCTTTGCCACTAAACAACTATTCACTTTAGTATTCAGATGAAAAATATTACCTCTTGTGTGCTTTCCAGTAGCAATCAATTCTCCATTACTTCCAAGAATCCTGCACACTCCACTTTTAAATTCTAGAAGATATCCCTTATCATTTAATTGACCAACACTCAAAAGGTTATGTTTTAATCCATCAACCTAAAAGACATCATATGCATTAATTTTTCCATTCAATTACCTTTACCTTTAACCATGCAGGGTGAGTTGTTACCAAACATTACCACACCGCCATCAAATTCTTCAAGAGATAAGAACTTATTTATATCACCTGTCCTGTGATGTGAGCAACCACTATCTATTATCCATTCATAATTGCTATCCATGTGAGACACCAATGCCTTTTCATCAGTTGGATTTTTCTTCATAGAAACAAACACTATCTCCTCATTGTCATCTTCTTCTGATTCTTCATTAGTTACTCCTTCATCAACCGCAACATAGCAATGTTTCTGTCATTTTCCTTTAAATTTCCTGAACTTTTCCTTTCTATCACCATTTGGACAATTTGCAGCAATGTGTCCAATCTTATTACAAGAAAAACACTTCAGAGGAAGTTTACCTTTGTACTTATTGGTGTCTGTAGGAAATATTTTAGCCAATAGTGCCTCAAGTTCCATCAGATGATCTTCATTATCATCCTCAGTTCTACTACCATCATGAGTAGACCTGCAGTCATGATTATGAAAAATATCCTTTCCTTTCCTAATAGATGTATGAATTAAAAAATATTTAAAAGTATATTCAGACAGTTTTGAAACACTATTGTCAAAGCTGTTTAACTCAAATGCAGTCAACTTTCCAATAAGAGAATCAACAATGACTTTATCTTTAGAAATAGATCTCAGTTCTTGAATTGTAGAAACTCTAATAACATGTTGTAGGAGATTTCTAAGCATTTTACTAAAAACAACATCATCATCAATTTTACTTCAAACACTCTTAATACCACCTAAAAATTCCTTAATCCTTTGACCATATTGTGCAATGTTCTTACCATCAACCATTTTCATGTCATCAAATTTGACTTTTAAACTTTCTTCTTTTGCTCTTTGTACATGTTCATCTCCTCCATAAATCAAGTCTAATTTCTCCCATACCTCAAATGCAGATTCTAATCCATGAACATCTATATACTCAAAATCAGATAAAGTACTTACAATTGCTTCCAAGGCTTGAATGTTTTCTTGTTGTTCTTTAAGATCATCTGGTGTCGAGGGGATGGTAGTAGGAGCAACATACTTGTTTACCACATAATTCCAATATTGAGCACCCAATCCTTTGATATATATCTTCATCCGGTCTTTCCATATCTGGTAGTTGTCCTTGGTAAACTTGGGAACCTCCTTCTTGATCATCTTTCTTCAGGATCTTTCCCTTAAGCTGTTAAACTTTCTGCACACAAAGGACCAATGCTTTGATACCAATTGTTAATCTTAGAGGATATAGTTAATACTGAGAGGGGAGGCGAATCGATATTAAAGTTAAAACTTGAACTTATTAAACTTTACCAAATCAATTATAAACCAACAATAAACTCTTTACCATTATCAGTAATCACTCATAATCAACTGTTAAACTAATTTAACAAAGCTTCTCATTAAGCGTTCATCAACATGCATAAAATAAAAGTGAATCAAATCAACACATCAAAAACATTCACCACATGAACACCATGTTTTTCATGTGGAAACCCAAATAGGGAAAATCCTCCATGGGAATTGGTAACCACAAAAAATTTGTGCACTCTTTCGGAATGTGCCTTGATAGGAGCCTAGCCTAGTTGGGAGCTTACAGAGATGCCCTATTAGGAGCAGACCTTGTTAGGAGTTGCCCTGTTAAGGGATTTATATGATGATCCTTGTTAGGATATTTGACCTATTAGGATCAACCTCTCAAGAGGATTTAACACTCAGATATTGAGCTACTCGGTTAAGGGATTAACAATGTAAGGCCTGTTAGGACCTACCCGGTTAATAGATTTTGACTTATACATTTGTTAGGGAATAACAATGAATGATTAGGTATATCATGTAACTGCTTGCTTGATCAAATCCAATTCTGATCCAAATCTACTACACTGGCATATCTCTCACACTCTGGTTCAACTTCACAGTCTTCTCAAAACCACCAACACAACAAACATCAACTGTACTGACCTAAATAACCTTTACAACTTAGTCGGTTACAAAACCCTAAGACTTACAACATAGATCATCACAAATCTTTACAACTCATTATAAATCATCAAATGAATCATAACAATCAATTACAGTCATTGAATGATCACCACGCCTTGATCTGATACACTTTCAAACCCTTAGAACACTCTTCTAAGCACTTCGTTGTTTCCCAAGAAATTCCATATTCAAATGTCCCAAAATAGAAATTCATCCATTTATGTGAGTTGTGCCACGTCACCTCCAATATTTGAACTTTATGTAGATCACCACCAAACCAAAAATCATTACCAATTAAGATAATTCTTTACTGTTCCTTAAACCCTTCTTAAACCCTAGCAAAAATACAACATAAATCATAAACATGACTTCCTGTAACCAAAACATGATGTGGTTCTAGTCATATACATATTACAATGATACAAAATCACCTTCCAAACCGCAACACTTCAATCATCACCAATCACTAGATCTAATCAAAACATTTCCTCGATAACCAGTTAAGGTCCTAATTCCTAGTTTCCTTTTTCTTTACGGGTAAGGTCTTTCTAGTAGACCGAAAAGACTAAGATGATAAAATACAACATAGTAAACATCAATTGCCATCATTGACAACACAAATAACTGATCAAAGTCATCCAATCATGCAATTTCAATCTTTTCATCATAATGTCATCACAAATAGTCCTTTACCAGTTGAGTCATCTTTCTACTTTTGCATTAGTTATTCCAATCATGCCAACATCATGGTACACATATTTTTGCTTCATCTTTATGTGGTGGCATATGGTCATGTAACACATTCCACCTTGATGAATAATGGAAGCTACTTTGGAGTACCAGTTAATGGTTTCATTTGGATAATTTTTTGTTGTTGGTTAGTCTAGGTTAGATTAGTTTCCCTTTCCAATAAGTGTAGTTGCACAGAGTTGAGTCTTGTATTCCTTCAATTGTTGAAGCACATTGTTTTAGTCAGTTATGTCACCCTTTTTGTCTTCAATATATTTTGTTTCCTAACTCTGTAGTCCCATGGTTGGATAAAGGCACATAGATTTTTGTGTTCCCCTCCCTTCAATCATTTTAGAGAATGATCAAAGGAAGTTCCCCAATCAGAACCAACTATTATACACAATTTTAGTTTGCTCAATTATGGGAAAGCGCTACAATTTTTTATTTATTTTGTCATCCACATCCTCTGAGCATGCATATTGAGGCCTTTTTCAATTACCCTCACATATATTTTGATCCCTCAAAAAGTCCTTTCTATCAGATCTCCTTCTTGTCTTGTAATTTTGCAAGTCATTATTTCTGAGAGTTAGAGAAATTCCTTCATATGTAGTACAAGTTTTGAAACCCAAACTACAAATAATCCATGTTTCACAAAGTGTAAATCAAGGTTTAAAAATTGATTTGCATATTTCTCTCTTGTCCCACATGCACATCGGGTTTTAAAACCTGATGTTCACTTTCCTTACATTTCGTCAAACACGTGTAAATCAAGTTTTAAACCCAATTTACAACACTTTGCACTTATCACATGCACATTGGGTTTTAAAACCTGATGTGTACCTTTACATTACATACACACATTGGGTTTTAAAACCTGATGTGCAACCTTCCAAAGCACTAAATGCAAAGTGTTCATCAGGTTTTGAAACTCACAAAACATGTTTTGCACCATAAGTCCATCCTATATGCAAATTGGGTTTTAAGACTTGACTTGCATTTATAATCTAGTCATAAGTGCAAAATGGGCCTTGAAACCCATTTTGCATGCTTTTACCCTCCTTGGTGCAAATTGGGTTTTAAAACTCAATTTGAAATTTTTGATCCAAAATGAAAAATTTCTCACTCTGGGTATTCTTCAATTTAGTACTACAATTCCATTCCAAATGCCCACTCCTACACACTAGGACCAAGTGACTTTGAATCATAGGCTACCTTGCAATGATATGGAGATTTTCTCAAGAAGGATAATGATAATGAAGATGTGTCTCCAGACACTTAGCCATTTTTCATGATTTCAAGTTATGTAGTTTGTAGTTTGTTATCGATATTTTACATGCCTTTTTGTGCATTTAAATTTACATGTAAGAACAACACAAGTCCAAAGTCAAATAGGATTCTATTGTTGAATAAGTCAAAATTAGTTGCAACCTTCCCTCTTTTTTCCCATATTCTCTCCTCTACAAATATGAGGGGCTTCTTTTTAAATATTATCTTTTGGCTAATACATCAAAATTTTGTTGGGTTGTAAAGATTT
The DNA here is from genome assembly GCF_030272615.1 of Cryptomeria japonica. Classification (NCBI taxonomy): domain Eukaryota; kingdom Viridiplantae; phylum Streptophyta; class Pinopsida; order Cupressales; family Cupressaceae; genus Cryptomeria; species Cryptomeria japonica. The sequence goes on from NC_081406.1 coordinate 134,378,874, forward strand.
CTAAGACTTTGTGCTTTCAATTGAAATATAAAAATTCAATCAATAAAGAAATAGATTTATTTGCAAATCTTTGTTAATGTGATTTTTAGGCACAATCTAACACAAAATAAAATATCAAAGTATTTTACCCTCTTGAACAAAATTACCTCATATGCTAAATATCTAATAAACTAAGATGATTGCAAGGTTTCTACAATCAATTCTTGACATGTGGGTAACTCAATGGTTGATGTGAATTGTTGTTTTCACTTGGGGACTTAGACAATTGTTATTTATCAAACTCAAGATTGCAATGAATGAGAATAGGTTTCACCAATGAATTAAGATTTTGAAATTATAGCTCTTGATCTAATCTAACAAAGATTTTCAAATAAAATGCAAAAGGGGGAGGGTTTAGAAACTCATATTCTAACCTAGAATGCAAGAGGCTATGAACAATTCAATGAAATTCTACTAGGCAAGGTTTCACCATCAAAGAAAAATTTAACACATGCTTAGTGGAATCATCTAAGGTAGATCTATAAATGTTCAACATCAATACCATCAAGAAAATACATACCAATGAACGATCAATAATTGAAGTTAAGTTTGATTCAAATTCCAGTTGATCACACTGTTAGGTCCCAGAGACAACTGAGAGGGGGGGGGGGTGAATCAGTTATCAATAAATTTAAAACCAAATATAACTTATCCAAACTTAATGCATAATATCGGTAAACCAAACTTTATGCCAATAAACAATTTTAACAGTTAATTGCAGTACCGATAAAGTTTAATGCATGAAATAGAAAAAAAAATAACATCCACAACACATAACATAGATATTTGTACGTGGAAACCCTGTAAGGGGAAAAACCATGGTGGGAAACCTTACCCACAATCAAATGATACTATTGCAGATAGTATGTGTGTACAATATGGAGTCTGCACATGTAGAAAGGTCAATTGCCTAGAGCTCACCGCTCAATCACAAAATGGGAGTCACACTGACTACAATTGGATGGTTAAATCCAATGATAATGTACTTCTCAAAATAGCATCTTCATATGTTGGATTCAGTATCGGTTAAGCTTTGAATTGTCTTCTACAAAACCTCCTTGAATCTTGAATGATGTTTGCGTGTATAGCTCTACTTATATTTGCATGTACCTTATGTTCTACCACTTATTACATTCTCATCCATATATATCAATCTCACAAACGAGATCTTACATATATACCAAAACCTAAGACCAAATGTGTAGGTCGGCTCACTAAAGATATTTCAATAAAATCATCTCCAAGACGTGTCATCAATATGTGATGCATCATGTGGGCTTAATGCATTTACAATAATAACAAATCATCTCCAAGACGTGTTGTGCTGTTCTAGAATGAATAATGCTTGTCGATGCATAACCTAGACCTATTTGCCGGTAACAACAAATATGCAAACCCGATTAGATCAATGACCAAATCACCAAAACCAAGTGTCCAAACAATTTTTTCCACATACCCAAGTAATCTCCAATTCATTCCAAGTGTCAGTGAACAATATATTATTCCGGTGAACTAGATACCGATGACTGTGCATAAGTCACTGAATCATGCCAGTGAACATAACCAAGAATCTCCAAGTGCTGATAAGTGTTGACAAGTGTTGAAAAGTGTTGACAAGTGTTGAAAAGTGTTGACATCAATGACAAAACCATACCAACATATCCAAAATACCAACACGCACAAGGGGAACTCACAATAAACAAGAAGCTAGTGGTATGGATTATATGAATTTGATTCAAATGCACTCAATGCTTCTTTCATTTAATCTAAAATACTTGAAAGAAAATTCTAATCTACCTTCTAATCTAAATTTAAAGGAAATGAGAACCACAAATGCATACAAAATCTAAACAAAACCACCAAACTCCAATGATTGTATCCAAACTTGTAGCATCCTTCTCTCTAGATGCATACTCCAAAATGAAGGTCCAATAGGATGACGCCTAGTCATCAAGCAGGGAATCTTCTAGAAGATTTTGGCTTCATCTCTCTCTCTCTAGATGCATACTCCATGAGTCTAGCCATGACTAAATAAAGTTCCTCCATGGTGATGATGGGTAAAGATTCTTGTTATGCATCAATCACATCCAAAGTATCCAAGCAAGCATCAAAGACACTTTCCCAATCTGGTATAAGCTTCTACAAATTATGGATGTGGATCACCAAAGAAACCAATCATCAATCTGACTCTTCTTCAAAGACTCTAACTGATTGAAGTAAAGAAAATTCATCATTTTCTTCAATTCTTCTAAGTGTAAACTATTGGAAGCATGAATATCCATTCCCAATAATTCATCAATCGATGTAAGGATCTTGGATTAATGTTACCCAATTTTTTGCCCCTAGGCAAAAAGTTGCCTCATAATGAGTGAAAGGTCCTTTTTGAGGTTTAAAGGGATGTGAAGAGTTAAGAAAGCCAAGTAATAATCAAATAAGAGGGTTTGATTTTATATTGTCAAAATATATAAAACATAAACAATATTTTATTTTAATCTTAAAATCTTTCTAAAAAGCACTTTCACATTGAATAGACTCAAACAAAGTCAACATTCCCACTTTTGGAGGGAATCATTTTTTTTAGCATAATCATGCACCCACTTAGCCTTGATATATGATTAAGAGAAAGGTAACATGAGTTAGAAGGGAAATAGCTAAGGTTTGTTTCATAAAACCTAGCTTTTATGAGTGAACTCATGGTTTGGAGAACTGTTCATGGCTGCCATTGTTGTTTGAGACTTCCAACAATAGATTGAAGGAAATACATATGTATATTTCAAGCCTCCATCTTTGGTTGTAAAGATTACTGAGGGTTTCTTTCAATGCATTCTCAGTTTTTGAGAGCTAGAGGAGTTTTTCTAGAAGAGATTTATGTAAAATATGGACCATTATGGTGAGATTCACATGATAAATATTTCATTCTACTCATAGAAGACCATGCAAAAGGCTCATGCATGATATTCCATCATGGACCAGGTATGTCATATTTCTCAAACTCTTTTCGCTATTCATAGAGGAAAAGTCTCTATCATGCATGCATGGGTTTTGCTTTGTTTTTTAATAAAAAATGAGGATTTTCAATTTGAATATTGAGTTTAGATGTTGTGATGAGAAGCAATTATCAATCCTTAGCAGTAGAAGAAGGTCACAATTACGGAGAAATAGTTTTTCTTTCCATGGTAGTCAAGGTAGTCTTAGACTATTTTTCTATCTTATAGGGCTTGTCCTAGATGCATTCAATGATATGGAGCTACTCTGTACCATGAATATATTAACCTTTTTTGGCTGTGATATTCATTTTATCTTTGAAACCCACTTTCTCTTTCTTATATATTGTCTTCTATACTTTGTACCTACAATCTTCTTATCATCTTTACATGCTGCCACCATAGTGTCTTAGTTTTCAAGGACTCTATCCATCAAAAGATATGATTGTAGCACACCTGGAAAGAGACTTATGCCATAAAAAGATAATAAACTGACATAAAATCCATTTTTACTATTGGCAATTGACACTCATCCAACAAGAGTTAATGACATTTTGTGTTGTCATTGATGGCAACTCATCATCTCAAGATAAATGGTTTCATTGTTTGGTTAACTGACGTTCATTGCACTTATCGATATTCACATTTCTTTACATTGGCACCGACATTCACTTCATACCCGACTAAGATCTGATCCCAACAACATGTTCTGATCGCGGTAATGTGTATAAGGTACCCGACAATGGATATGACCCAGCTAAGGAAATCTTTTGGTCACAACTATTTATTTCATGACTTTTAGTGGTAACGTGTGATGGATGACATGGTCATTAGATTTATGTTTGGATTTCATTATGTTCCAACAACTGACATTTTTATACTTTCATTGTAGCCGACATGATGGAAGTTAATAGGATATTTAAGGAAAATAGTTCTGCAATAGATCTAGAGATCAGATAGATGAATGGTGATGTGATTATGATTGCGAATTGATAAAACATTCTCGATATGCATTTTGGTCAGTGATTGGAAGCATTTGTGTGTAGTTTCAAGTGCACATCTTAACCGGTAGCATAACAGAGCAGAATAGAGCATCAGTGAACTGATATATAGAGAAGGATACCAGAGCATTCACCGGAACTTATCCAACATGGTTAGATGCAATTTATAAGTTCATTTTCATTTGTAAACACTCTAATATTTTGTAAGTTAGCGAGACTTCTTATTTTGTGGAGTAGTGAGCTCTAGGCAGTTGACCTTTTTGCATGTGCAGACCCCATCATGTAATATTTGTATACCTTGATCAAGTATATAGATATTATAGGTATCAGCTCCACCGTGGTTTTTTCCTTTGCAGGGTTTTCCACATATAAATCTTGGTCTTATGGTGCTGCCTTTCCATCTGTTATTTGGTGTTTGCACTTTAATTTTATTTACTATTTACCAGTTAATAAGCAATAAGTCTAATTCTATGTTTACCAGTAGAACATTGATTCACCCACCACTTAGTGTTCTTGGATTCCAAGAATTGGTATCAGAGCTTGGTTCCTCCGAAGAAGTTTAACCACTTGAGGAAGATCCAAAATTTGGAATCAATGGAAACTGGCCCACAATAACAACTTCGACTAGCTCTTGAGGATCTTGATAATAAGTAGATGGAGAGCAGTAAACTAAAAATTGAACTGAAGCAAGCCAGAGAACACATCATTTCATTGCAAGGAAAACTTTCAATTGTCAAGACAAAGAGAAAGGAACTTTGTAATCAATTGAAAAATTAAAACAATGATGAGGAAGATGCTCTGAATGATCAATGTAAAACTTACTCAGGAGAACACTATCTTGAAGAATGAGATGCAATCCCTAACCATGATAATGTGCAAGGAGATTGAGGACATAAAGAAAAATGAAGAAAACCTAGCTCAAGGATTGAAGGACAAATATGAGGAATGCAATAGACTGACACATGAAAATGATATTTTGAAAGTTGAGTTGACCTGGTCCTAGAAAAATGAACAAGAACTTGAAAGATAGATTATAATCACAAGAGATGATTTGGTTACTGCAAATGAGTACAAGGACACAATTAAGGATAGCTTTGCTAAACTTGACAAACTGTTGAAGAATCAGAGAGATGCTAATGACAAAAGAGGTCTTGGTTATGAAGAAAGAGAAAACTCCGATACTGCACAACAAGATCAATCATCTGGGTAGAAGTATAATCATGACAACCAAAACCAAAAGTCATTGGTAAGACAACCTAATGGTCACAAAGTCAATGGTACATGATTTAGTTGCAATAAATATGGCCATATGGCTAGTAAGTGCAGAAATAGGAATAATCAGAATAGTGCATCATTCACTGACCTTGGAAATGTAAGATTCCATGCATGTAGTATATTTGGACATATGGATAAACAATTTATATAAAAAGGAAATGAAGGAAATCAAGGGTTTAAAAAGGCAATTCAGAAGAACAATGTTGTCTGTTATGCATGCAACAAGATTAGGCATATTGCTCAATATTGTAGAAGTAAAAACCCACTGACAACTAATGGAAATGAAGATAAGAAGGGAAAGGAAAAAGTGGAAGACATCAGAAATAAGCATTAGAGAGATGGGTAAGAAGATCAGATACACCTTAGAAAGAACACCCGGTAGAGTCATTAGGCCCTTCACTGGTAGAAGACACAATTGGTAACTAAGACACTCATCCTTAGGGGTAGGAAAATTATTCAAGATCTTGCAAACACCCTAGATTAGATCTATGAGCCATATTCATGGAGAGTTCATTTGGTTGGACCATCCATACAAGATTATAGAGGAATTCATCAAGAATGTTACCTGTTTGTACAAAATCAGAGGCTTTCTAGGCACAAGGTGTAAGTTATCTAAAAATGAGCTTAATAAACTTACTGGAATAAATTTTGATGGTAGATCTATGAGGGTAGATGATGTTAGAGATATATATGTGAAGTTTGTAGTGATTATTATCAGATATAAGTTTTATTCGTCAAACCAGTTAAACTCTGTCTCTGACAACACAATTTTGATGGCACATCATATGGTTAAGGAGGATGCCCATTATGATCTATGTAGTGTAATGTTGAAAAAACTCATGACTAACCTATAGAAGATCAAGCAAGAAAAGATGAATACCTTCCGGTATGGATCCTTCATTATCTATTTGGTATTTTACTTTTTGGGCACTATTCCTAGTTTTAGAGAAATTGAGTGGGTTTTTGACCACTGGGTAGCAACACAAATTGCACAAATTTTGGATAGGCAAGGGGACAAGCTTAGAAAATCAAATTTATGGGTATTTTTCAATACATTTTAGGAGGTAATGAAGAATAGGTCCTGGATCCCCAAATCTATAATAGAGAAGTATACAGATACAATTTGCTTTATGGTTAACAAAGATGGATGTATGATGGAGGTTGTACAACCTAGAATAAGCTAGATAATGCCAATGGGATATGAGGTAGATGAGCCTACATTGGATGCCTATGAACAAAATCTATTTTAGGCACTAGTATATGAGAAGGAAGAAAAATTTGGCATTGCCAAGGAGAAAGGTCTGAAAGTTCATCAGGAACAGGTAGCTCCGACAATCCGGAAAAAGATGACCAAGGTAGCAACCAGATCACTGATTAGTGAAGATCATGATAGGGCCAAGGTTGAGCAAAAATTCAAAATTTTGGAAGAATGGAGGAAGGAGGAAATGAAACAGAAGAGAAAAGAAGAGAGGGAAGCTAAGAAAGAAGCTCAGGCCACACACAATGTGGTCTTAGTTACAACAGAAACTTTCAAACAACCGAAAGAATCCTCAGCTGAGCCTGCTAGTGAGAAACCAATAGAGACACCTAAGAACAAGCAAAAGGCTACCTAATAGTATATGACTATTTCTTCTAAAGAAACAGAGCCTAATGCATAAATTAAGGAGGTTCCCAAAAAGAAAGGCATTTTTTTAGAGTTGTGAGGGAGAAGAAAGAAGAACAAAAGCAAGAACTAGTCAAACAAACTTCCCACAAGCTAAAGATTACAATTGTACATAAGAGAAAACCTAAATTAGATGAGCAGTCCAAACAAGAACCAAAAAGAAGAACCGGTAAGAAGAATATGGATGCTCAAGATTTGATTGAATAGATTATAAATGATGGTAATTTAGATAATATTTGTTCATTCTTTGATAATTTTGATGAGGTGGATAAGAAGTAGACTGAAGAGGCTATTCTTTTGTATCTTGATTCTTTTAGTAAGACATTGATTGAATTGGAGAAAATTTTGCCTAAGGAGTTATATGATAAGTTAGAGGTCAGAAAACTACACGCTTAGTCTTTGGACAAAAAGATTAAGGAGACCGAATTGGTCAATCTTTGTCCCTCAATAACTCCTCTGGAGATGGCTGACTTGATCAATAAAATAGGGTCATTAGAATTCAACCCTAAACATAGAATAAATAGTCTTATGTTGGATAAATTAGAAGAGATTAAGAAGGAAACAATTGATATCTAGGCAAGGATTCTTTTGAGTTTAGGCTATGAGTTGAGTTTAGGTTATGTAGATTTAGTCACAGATGATATCATTTTTCACATGAGTGTTGCCATCAATGCCAAAGGGGAGATTGTTAACAATTAACACTCATCCGACAAGAGTTAATGGCATTTTGGGTTGTCATTGATGGAAACTCATCATCTTAGGGTAAATAGTTTCATTTTTTGGTTAATTGACATTCATTACACTTAACTGGTATTCACATTTCGTTATAACGACATTGAAATTCACTTCATACCCGACTAAGTCCTGATCTTGGTAACGTGTATAAGGTACCCGACAATGGATAGGACCCGACTAAGGAAATATTTTGGTCCCAACTATTTCTTTCATGGATTTTGGTGGTAACATGTGATGGCCGACATGGTCACTAGATTTATGTTTGGATTTCATTATGTTTTGGTAGCCGATATGTTTATACTTTCATTGTAGCTGACATGATGGAAGTTAACATGATATTTAAAGAGAACAATTCTACAATAGATCTAGAGATCAGATAAATGAAAGGTGATGTGATTATAATTATGAATTGATTAGAGATTCCCAATATGCATTTTGGTCAGTGATTGAAAGCGTTTGTGTGCAATTTCATGTGCACAACTTAACCGGTAGTAGAATAGAGCAGAATAGAGCATCAGTGAACCAATATACAAAGAAGGATATCAGAACATTCACCATAATTTATCCAGCAGGGTTAGATGCAATTTATAAGTTCATTTTCATTTGTAAACACTCTAATATTTTGTAAGTTAGTGAGACTTCTTATTTTGTGATGAGCAGTGAGCTCTAGGAAGTTAGCCTTTCTGCATGTACAGATCCCCTCATGTAATATTTGTATACCTTGATCAAGTATATATATATTGTGGGTATCAACCCTACCGTGGTTTTTTCCTTTGCAGGGTTTTCCACGTATAAATCTTGGTGTTATGGTGTTGTGTTTCTATGTCTTATTTGGTGTATGCACTTTAATTTTATTTACTATTTACCATTTAATAAGAAATAAGTCTAATTCTATCTTTATCCATAGAACATTGATTCACCCCCCCTCTCAGTGTTCTTGGATTCCAATAATTACAATCATTGAAGGGGAAAGATAATTTTGGTCTAGGTTCATTAGAATATACCATCTATAAGCCCTAGAACCAATACTAAATAGAGGAGACACTCTAAGAATAGTGATGATGGTAAACACCAATTCATAGTTATAGAAAATGACTAAATGCAGCCATATAGAAGACTAAGTACATGAGGAGAACTCCAGTGATCACCTGAGATTGATAAGAAAAGATGAACTTCATAGAGGTCAAAACAGCAATGAGCAGAGATTTTATCAGTCCAACAAAGAACAAGAGAAGACATCATATTGCAATTCTGAGATAGTAAAAGAAAGACATATCAGAATGACAAAGAAAGGTAAATCTGCTTAAACCTCCCAGCCAAAAGATAGTGATTTTGACACTAGAGAGTGGTTTTAACATTCTTTTGCATTGAGACTACATATCAAACAAGGATAGTAAGAAACCCTGCGAGGACAATGGCCAAACATGGAGTCAAAGTGGGAATCACTATCATCAATTTTAAAATTATGTAGTCATGAGTGAAAGAGACAATGAGGATTAACCCATTGGTCTTATTCAAAGGACCAGTCCCAAGAAATAATGATCAAAGATACAAATGAGGGTAAAATAAATGATCATGTCAAGATCATAAGATTCAAAATAAGGCCTATATGGAAACCAACATCACTGTTATTTATCAAAAGACACAAAGGAAACCTAGCAAAGAGCAGGCTATTCACAGTGGTAAACCAAAAGCCACCAATCCAAAATCATTAATAGTTATGGTTTCTACTCTAAGATTTTTTTTGGCAGTCATTCAAGGTAGAGGTATAATACACAATGGTTGAGCGATCATGTTGTTTGAAAGTGAAGGAAATATCTAAGGAGAAAAGTAGTAGTGGGTTTTTTGACAGTGACTGTGAGCTCTAAAGTTGTCATTTACACTTGCAACACATTCAAAGAGTATATCATTCCATTGGTCAAGGATCAAGGCAGTGATGTTGATATTTGAAGTTATATAATATAGAGATCCCTTTCTTAAGAGCGGCCCTACTTATGGCACTAAGAAGTGCAAAGATAATAAACCAAATCTGGTAAAGACCATGTTCAAGAAAAATGACAAATACATAAGATAATGGGTATTGGATACAAAGCAATAAATATAAGAAATTATTAACAGTAAAATGCATGAAGAATTTTGATAGAGTTTATCTCAGTCAAAACCAATAGTGCAGCCACAACTATCAGGCAAAGGCATGGCATGGTTTGTTCATCCTTTAGTAGTCTTATGTCAGGCCTATAAAAGTAAAGTGCAGCCAAAAGGACATCCAAAGCACATTCAAACACAACAAACATATAGTGAGTTACAAGTATCTTGACTACGATCAACAATAGATGATATTTTGAACCAAATTGATAGTGACCATTGGATTATAGAGAGTAGTTGTCGAATGCCATCATCCCAAGACAATGATGTTATCAGTCACAGTCACAAGGCAAAACACTGAGTATGATAATAGATCTTAGGTATTTTAAGAGTAAAAACTAAGAAGTCATATTCATCAATACATGATAAAATGCATTGTTCAACATACAATCCTAAAACAAAGGGATGTATACTCATGAATAAGTATTAAAGGCCTTCAAGGCCATTGACAAGAATAGTCCAAAGATCAAAGGTTGCACACACCAAAGATAAAGATCAAGTACAAAAGATATAAACAATGACATCAAAGCACCCCTAGGGTAGTCATGAAGAAAGTCATGAAATCAATCACATGCATCAATGATAGTAAACATGCAAAATATAGAGATTCAATGACATTGAATGAATGAGAAAATCAGTCAAGAGCAAAATATTGAGAAAGTGATGACAATCTGAGAAAGCAATTAATAGAAATTACGAGGAGTGAAAGAATCAATAATGTTTGATAGTTCAGTGTGTATATGGTGAAAAGTGGATAGTGAAAAACAACAATATTGAAAGACTTACAAGGATCAACCACAAAACCCTAGCATAACAATGAAAGAAATCCACCATACACAAATGAAGATACCTAAGACCATGTAAATCAATGAAAATAAAACAAGCATACCATTCACATGTCAAGTAGGGTTTCAATCTCCATCTCTTCCTATCTCCATTGATCTTGTTTGATATATTTGCTCTCAGATTTTATGTGTGCATAAGAGCTAAACAAAGAATGAAAATGTGGTTGATAGCTTGGTTGCATAAGATTGATTAGACACCTTGATTAGGGGTTGATAATGAATAAATGATCCTCTTATATATAAGACACTTTAAGAAATGAAAGGATAAGATTAAGAGGTGTAAAAGATAAATGGTCCGCTAAGATTAAAGGGTAGGTAGAGGAAATAATTAAATAATAAAAGGGGTAGGTAAGAGAAGAATTAAGAGATGAGTGACATGTGGCATGGGTAGAAAATGCTAATTAATTAATTCAATAAATAAAGATTTATTTAATTAATAGAGGAAGTGGGATCAATTAAATAAATAAAATATTTATTTAATTTAGGAAAATGACAATTTAAATATATAAAAGTATTTATTTAAATGAGGAAAGGCTTAGAAGAGGATTAATGAATTAATTAAATAAATAAAGATTTATTTAATTAATAGAAGACATGATAAAATAATTAAATATTTATTTAATTAGACAAGACAATTTTAGGTGTCTACATTTAGCCCCTCTTTGAGACAATGCAGCTTGTCGCATTGGCTCAAAGAAGATAACAGATACATGCCCCAAGATGGGAATGATATGCCCCCTTGAGAGATTGGATGAAAAAACTGAAAGCGTTGCAAAAAGTCTCTCGATAAGAAAGAAAGACTAGAAAGGACTAACAAGATAGGGTGACAAGGTGACACAGAAAAAAGACTAATTCGGGGAAGTAAAAATGACACAAGTGACTAGGGCTAGCATCCTATAAGATAGGGCCACAAAGGAAAAAATCCTCATTTACTTCCACACACCTAAGAAATCAGAGTGTAGAGAGAGTTTAGAGCAGTCAAAGTAGTCAACGATGATGGATAGAGTTCACAGGTTCGATTGAGTCTGGGGATATCAGAGACCAGATGACATGGGTGAGCTGGTAAGTATCTCAAATCTACTCTGTATGTTTTTTGCATTTTAAAATAGATAAACAAAAATGTGAAATCAATAGTTTGGACTAAAAATGCATCTAGGTCAGTGTTAGGCACGTCTGTGATGGATAATCATGTTTAGGTCATGTTTGGTTGTGTTTGTGAATGTAATCATGTCTATGTTCCATAGAGACGTGTCTGTGTGTAGAAAACACATCTATATCACACAAATGCATTTGTGTAGAGCAGTGACACATGTGTGTTGTTCAGGTGCCTCTAGGAAAAGAAAACACATTTAGGTTGATAAAAACCACATCTATGTTGTAAAAATGTGTTTGGATCTAAGGGGGCACAAGTCAACAGTTTTGTGATGAACATACACAATTAGTTGGATAAATTACTGAGAGGATTCACTCAGGCAGGTGTCATAGGGAAGACAAAACTAAGAGATAGGCTAGAATTGACAATTCTGTGATGAGCATACGTTGCTAATTGGATAAGTTGCTGAGAGGATTCACTCAAGTAGGGACTCTAAATAGGATCAAGTGCAATGTGATGAACATATACACTCTAATGCATTGCCATGTGATAGACATAAGCACTAGGATAGGAGTAACACTATATGATAGACATGAGTACCACTAGGATTGACATGATTGATTTGATTGAATGCAAGAGTACTTGCCCCAGATAGAGTCATGGGAGAGATTATTTGTGACACATAGGTTGTGACTAGAGCTGACCTTTGAGGAGCGAGCAATTATTGATATGGATTTGAGACATATCATGTATCTACCTGAGATTCAAGCAAATAGGTGACTATTGACTTCTCTGGTAGAGAGAGATGACACTTAGAGACTTGTTCATTTCATTTGCTAAATGACAAGATGTCAGTCACATTAGAGGATGTCTACAAGATCATGAGGATACTGATCCATGGCGAGATGGTGTCATATGACCAAGAGGGAGACAAGGATGCACTAAGATGAGTCTTTGGAGTCCTAGAGCTAGAGATGAAATCATGTCATGGTAGTTTGGATGTCATGCTAGCTACTAGATGCAAACTACCAGCAGTAGTTGGAGGGGTGATTAGTTGGTAGCTATGTCCAGACAAGGTGACACAGGGTATGGCTATTGGCTGGGGGTAGACTCTGGAGACATTAGTGACACAACATACTAGATATGCATGGGTACCATGTGTACTTGCACATTTGTATCATGAGCTTCACCAATTTTTATATCTTGGTGGTTGTAGGTTAGGATGTGGGGTGACTCTACTATAGGTGTGGTTGTATGAGCACATCATAGTGGCAAGGCTAGTACACTTTAGAGGGAGAGGACAGGGACATTCTTTTACTCATTTTTATAATATAATCACTTCCTAGCCATGGATTAGGAAGGTGGACTATTGGAGACGGGTGATAGATAATATAGATAGTTTTATATGGAGAGCCTATATATATTGTGAGGATTGGGAAGAGGATGCCACAAATCTTCCCTATGTGTTCAAGAGAATATACTTAATCAGGTGGATACCTTATATCTTAGATAGGCATATGATTGACAAGCTATACAGATAGTTTGGACAACAGTAGAGGATGCCTTAGGGTTTAGGAGAGTTTGCATTGACAGTGTGAGAACATACTCACTGGGGGCTAATTTTATCTTATGATGTTGCAGTGCCACAATTTGAGAAGATGGTTCTGATGCCTTGGGATCTACTGAGGGATGTTGTTGACGAAGGTATACATGAAGAGTATGATACATATTTTATGACACATCCAGTACCCAGGTTGACAGATCTAGATGAGCCTATGGTGATGGAGGATGATGATGATGATAAGAATTGTGGGAGATAGAGGAGGTAGAGGAGAGGAGCAGTGAGGAGGGTGGTGAGGGGAAGAGGAGGATAGAGGGATGCTAGGGAGATATATGCCCAAGAGAAGGTTGAGGAGATACAAGAGCCATATGCAGGGTGACAACCGAGACCATTGAGGGGTAGAGGAGGACAGGTGTTACAGGTTGGCATATAGGGAGAGGGATAGGTGTTTGGGAGAGATGTAAAAGGAAAAGTACATGGACAAACTAGATAGGAGGGTGCTCAGGGTGGGGATGAGGAGGAGGATAAGTTGTTGGTATTGTGAGAGATTGCAACAGGACAGGCTGATGAGATCAAGGATCTCGAGAGAGATGTGACTCAATTGAGGCAGAAACTAGCAGATATGTACAGGGAGAGGGACCAGACCATCCAATGATACATTGAGGTTAAGGAGGAATTGAGTGTAGGAAAGAGAGAAAAAGAGGATACAGGGGTAGACAATTCATATGTCCTACAAGTAGGGGAGGAGATAGCCTACTAGAGAGACCTATACTATGCAATTTTTCCTCCAGAGTTGAGCGCTAGGAGCTCCAGGAGAGCCTCCAGGACTACTACCATAGGGGGAGGGGATAGATGGTAGGCATCTAGTATCAGAGTTATGGGTTCTCCCAAACCACCTGGAGGAGGAGACAGAGGGGGTGATCCTAGAGCAGGACCTTCGAGAGCTCAAATTCCTTTGAGGCTAGCTAGCTCCGAGGGAGGGTATTCATCATAGCCCTTTTGGATCCTATTTTGTATCAGTTTTTGTATGATGATATAGACACCTTTGGGTGGTTTTGTAGCCTTATATGATATTTACATCATTGTATCAAGTCACTTATATATATTTTTTATATATATATGTGAGATGATCCATCCTTGTGGAAACTATATGTTAGAATGCACTAATACCAGGAGCAAACTAAGAGTGGGGGGTGAATCAATTTACTAACACTTACAACAAATAATTCAATTATAAACCTTAAATCAGAGCACAAGACAATGAAGAATATAACATGAAGACACAACACATATAACACCAATATTTTGATGTGGAAAACCCGAAAAGGGAAAAACCATGGTGGGAAACCCTACCCAGAATCAGATGAATACTCTGCAGTAGTATTGTGAATGATTATAATGGGGTTTGCACTTGCAGAAAGACCAATAGACTAGAATGCACTGCTCATCACAAAGGGAAGTCTCATTGATTTACATAAACATCATACTACAATCCAGAAAGAAATGAACTATGAAAGTAACATCTACTAATGCTTGATATAGTTTTAATTAAGCATTGATGACTGCTCTGTAATACAAAACCTTCCCAACCTTCACTAGGATGATATGAATCTATTTGCACATAATCCTTTCTGTGATAATGCATGCATAACCATCGATCACCCAAATTACATGAATAAGTCACCTATAAATATATATCATCAACCTTGTTGACAAGGTCGACTAAACCCTAAACCCATAAACCCATAATTATAAAAGTTACATCACATGATATCACCAGACCAATATTATGATTTACATTATATAGAAAGGACCTAAATCAATTATTCAAACAATTATATCTATCAGAAATTCTGCTAAGACCAAAATCCAACACGCTTCACAAGCCAATGAAAACCCTCAGGGAAATAACAAAAAGTTTAATCGGATCCAAATAGGACCATAATAGAAACATGCCATCCAATGAAAAGTCAGAAAATACTCAAGATATGATCAAGAAACACTTTCAACATGATAGAAATCAATTCCATAAGACGGACCCAAAATCCACTAACCAAGTCACCAAATAATGCATATCGGGATAGCTAGAGACAAGTCGGTAAAGCCAAAAGCTAGCTAGTACTAGTAAATACCAAAAGAGATAACAACTAGATCACCAAATAATGAACCACTAGAATATAGAAAGCATATACCCATCATAATAAGCATCCAAAACTGATTATAGAGATCTGATCATATCGGATCAGAATCACAACCAAAACCAAGAAGATCACCAAGACTAATTGAGATAGATATAATTGGGATAGTCTCCAACTGGGATATAGTGTTGACATCAATGACAAAACTTAACCAAATCCAATAGATTTTCATCAATCTCCCCCTTTGGCATTAATGGTAATACTGAATATGAAAAACATCCAAGTGCCAAGAAATGCCAACAATCTCCCCAAAGAGAAAAAGACTGATAAGAAATATATAGCACCTTCTCCCCAAAAAGATCTAACTATTTTTCACATGAACACCTTCTCCCCCTTTGACATCAACGACAAAGGATAGATACCAAACCAAGAATACTGAACCAAACAACTA
The DNA here is from genome assembly GCF_030272615.1 of Cryptomeria japonica. Taxonomy (NCBI): domain Eukaryota; kingdom Viridiplantae; phylum Streptophyta; class Pinopsida; order Cupressales; family Cupressaceae; genus Cryptomeria; species Cryptomeria japonica. The sequence continues at coordinate 134,394,804 of NC_081406.1, forward strand.
ACCACTCCCACTGAGTAGTAGCACCATCTTCATCAACCCAGATTAGAAAAGTATGTCTAATAAGCTTACCGGATTGATGCATCCCTTCATCTCTCAGACTCTTCCAGATGGTTGATAACCCCCAACTAGTCTTTTAGATTTTCAAAAGTATCTTTATGCAATGGTTTAGTTAGAATATCTGCAATCTACTCCTTAGTAGGCACATAAACCAATCTGACTTCCTTTGCTTCAACATTTTCTTTCAAGAAATTATACCTTATAGAAATGTGTTTTGATTTTGAATGAAATACTGTATTCTTTGACATATCAATAGAAATAGTATTATCATACTGAATAATAATAGGCTCATCATAACTTTCCCTTATATCCTTTAACATTTGTTTCATCCATAAAATTTGAGTACAATTGGTAGCAACTGCAACATATTTTGCTTCAACAATAGACTATGAAGTGCATGATTGTTTCTTACTAATCCATGAAACCAACTTCTTCCCAAGAAAGAATGCACCACCAGTAGTGCTCTTCCGGTCATCCATATCTCTTTCCCAATTAGAATTTGTATATGCACATAATGTGAAGTCATCATTCTTTGGATACCATAACCCAAAGTCTGTTGTACCTGCCAAATATCCGAATATCCTCTTGACATCAATATCATGAGTTTCACTAGGATCTAATTTAGATCTAGAAGCAATACAAACAACATTCATTATATCAAGTCTAGTTTGAGTTAGTTACAACAAACCACCAATGATTGATTTTTATCTGCTCGGATTCACTTTAGGTGATTCATCATCCTTTGACAATTTGCAACTGGTTATCATAAGAGTACCGACATGTTTAGAATTCTCAAGTCCAAATTTATTAAGTAACTCCTTTACATACTTAGTTTGACAAATGAAAATACCTTTATTAGTCTGAGGAATCTGCAAACCTAAGAAATTTTTTATTTCACCAATCATAGACATTTTAAATTCATTCTTCATATCATCAACAAATTTCATGCATAGACCTTCTTCTCCTCCAAAAATGTTATCATCCACAAAGACTTCAATAATCAATATATCATCATGCTCAATTTTGTAATATAAGTTACTATCAAAATTACCTTTACTAAAACCAAGCTTTAAAAGATGCTTATCCAATCTAGCATACCATGCTCTAAGGGCATGTTTTAGTCCATATAAAGCTTTATTCAACTTGTAAACCATGTCCTTGTCTTCTGAGATGGAGAATCCATCAATTTATTTAATCTAAAATTCCCCTTCAAGATCTTCATTCAAAAATGCACATTTAAGATCCATCTGATATACTTTGTAGTTCTTGTGTGTAGCATAAGCAAGAAAAATTCTTACCCCTTTAATTATAGAAACCAAAGCATAAGTCTCTCCATAATAAACACCTTCTTCTTGTGAATATCCTTTGCAAACCAATCTATACTTGTTCCTTACAACTTGACCTTCCTCATTCAATTTATTTCGAAAAACCCATTTAGTTCCAATAATGTTCTTTTCTTTAGGTCTAGGTACTAGTTCCCATGTCTTATTATTTTCAATCTGATCTAATTCCTCTTCCATTTCTTTTATCCAATTTTCTTCCTTACTTGATTCAATAAAAGATTCTGGTTCAATTTGAGAAATTAAACATACCTCTTCAACATCTAACCTTCTCCTAGTCATCATCTCTTTCTTTTTATCTCCAATGATCCGATCTTCAGAATGATTTAGTTTAATTATATACGAGGGAGTCTTTGAATTTTCTCAATTTTTTGACTCATTCTGTTATTCATCTATCACTGTTGAATTTTTTGATGCTACTGAAGTCACTGGTTCACTATTCTGAAATGATTCTTGCATTAGCAGTTCAGGTCTGATAAATTCATCTTCTGGTCCATAATCATATGATCTGATCTGATTACAGCCATGCTTATCCACTTTGACATTTATGCTCTCCATTATCCTATTCAATATTTTTTTATAACATCTACATGCTTTTCTCTTAGTAGAATAACCCAAAAATATTCCTTCATCACTTCTAGGATCAAACTTTCCTAATGCATCATCTCTTCTAATGTAATATTTACTTCCAAAAATTATGAAATATCTGATTGTAGGAGTATGACCAAATCATAATTCATAAGGAGTCTTACCAGTATCCCCTTTCATGTGTACTTTATTGAAAGTGTACTTTGCAGTATTTCCAACCTCTCTCCAATAGATATCAGGTAATTTAGGTTATGTCATCATTGTCGTTGTTGCATCCAGAATTTTTTTGTTCTTCCTTTCCACTAGTCCATTTTATTGTCGAGTCCTAGGTGTATAAATTTATCTCCTAATAGCATTCCTTTCACAAAATTTGTTGAACTCATCAGATGTATATTCACCTCCATGATTTGATCTTAAGCATTTTATCTTCAGTCTCATCTGAGTCTCAACCATAGCTTTAAATATTTTGAATTTCTCAAGAGCTTCAAATTTTTCCTTCAAAAATACTACGCACATTATTCTAGAATAGTCATCAATAAGTAACATAAAATATCTATCACCTTGAAAATTTTTAGTCCTTTCTAGTCCACACAAGTCAGTATGAATAAAATCAATAATTTCATTAGATTAATCATGTATACTTCTGAAGGAAGTTCTGACTTTCTTACCCATTTGACATTCTCTACATATCGGATTATGAGGTTTAACAATTTTGGGCAAATCTCTAACAACCGGTATTGAACTGATCTTCACTATGCAATCAAAATTTACACAACTTATCCTCTCATGCCATAACCAACTTTCATCAATATGAGAAATCAAGCAAGCCTTCTCACCGGAGTTTAAGTGAAATATGTTACCTTTAGTCTGAGTTCCGAAAGCAATCTCCAATCTAGATTTATTCACGATCTTACATTTTCCATTCTTGAATTGCAAATGAAATCCTCTATCCACCATTTGACCTACACTTAAAAGATTATGCTTTAAGCCTTCAACATAATAAACAATATCAATATTAGTCTTACCGTACAATGATATTATTCCTTTGCCTTTGATCCTACATGCCTTGTTGTCTCCAAATATGACCAATCCACCATCAAATTCTTGTAATGTTAAAAAATTTCTCTTACCACCAATCATGTGATGCGAGCATCTACTGCCTATGACCCATTCACCCTTCTCTTCAATTTTTGCAGCTAAAGATTTTTCCTCAGTATGAGTTGCTTCAATGATGGATTCTAGAGAATCATCCTTGATAGTAATAAAGACCCAATCTTTATCGGATGAGGCTCTGTTACCGGATCCACTCATAGGTTTATCATCATCATCATCATCATCATCATCATCATCATCATCATCATCATCATCATCCTCATCCTCATCCTCATCATCATCACCATCATCGTAAATACCAAAATCATCATCACCAACATAATAATATGATTTATCCTTATTCCTTCTGAATCTAGGTCTTCTCTAATATTCAGGATTCCTAGCAGCTCTTTCAGGGCATCTAGAAGCAAAATGACCAATCTTATTACATGAAAAACATTTAAAATGAACTTTTCCTTCATACTTACTTCCAGCCAGTCCTTTAGAAATTCTTCTAGCAATCAGGGCTTCCAGCTCTTCAAGCTCTCTTTCTTCTCTCTTAATTTCCTCCATATCCTTAGCATACATCTCTTTCCAATCTATCTTCTGCTTACCGAAGGTAGATTCTTTAAATGCAGTCTCAGTTTTGTCAACACTCTGATCTCCAAGTTATTCAAGTTCAAAAGTAGCCAATTTCCCAAGTAATGTATCTTTGGTCACATGGGTACTTGACATTGTTTGGAGTTTATTGATAGTAGTAGCCTTCATCTTCTAAGCTGGAGGTAGAACTCTTGGAACTTTTGATACTATCTCATCTTCACTAACTGATCTGCCACAACATTTGATACCCATGACTTTGTTGGTATTTTGGTATGGTTTTGTCATTGATGTCAACACCTACTAAAACTCTAGCACTTTGGAGATCTAGCAACATTCACCGACAAGCAAGTTACTTTTGCACAGTCACCAGTATATGGTATATCGACAAGATATAATGATCACCGACACTTGGAATGACATGGAAAACACTTGGTAATGTCGAAGACATTGTTTGGACATCTTATTTTGGAGAATTGTTTATTGGCATATTCGTACTTGCATATTTGCCGTTACCGATAAATAGGTCCAGGTTATGCACTGATAGGGTTATCTTTTCCAGATCAGCATGACACACTATGGAGATGATTAATTATTGTTGTAAATGCATTAAGCCAACATGTTGAATCAGTTATTGCATCGGATATTATATTGTTTGTAAAATGATTTCATTGTAATATCTTGTAGAGCTGACCTACTTAAATTGGTCTTAGGTTATGGTATAAATGTAAGGTCTTATTTGTAAGATCGAATGAGGAATGCAAAAAGGAATTATAAGGAGGTATATGCGAGATTAAGCAAAGCTATACACGCAGACATCATTTGAAGATGAAGCTAGGTTTTTGTGAAAGCATATCAGAACTACACTAGTACTGAATCCAGCATATGAAGATGCTATTTTGAACAGTACATTCTTATTGGATTTAACCATCCAATTGTAGTCAGTATGACTCCCATTTGTGTTTGAGCAGTGAGCTCTAGGCACTTGGCCTTTCTGCATGTGCAGACCCCATTTATGCACACTTACTATTCGTAGTAGTATCATCTGATTGTGGGTAAGGTTTCCCACTGTGGTTTTTCCCCTTATAGGGTTTTCACATACAAATATTGGTGTTATGTGTTGTGGATGACTTTGTCTTTTTGTTTCATGCATTAATCTTTACCGGTTTTGCAATTATCTGTTAAATCTGTCCACCGGTATAACATACTGGTTCACCGGTATTATATAGTAAATTGGTTAAGTTGTTTTTGGTTTAAATTTATTAAGACAGCTGATTCACGCCCCCTCCACCCCCTGCCCCCCCCCCTCACTTGTCTCTAGGACCTAACAATTGGTATCAGAGCCAAGTCCTCTTTTGCAGAAGTTTAACAACTTGAGGAGATCCAATGTCTACTAACTATTTCAGGAAGGATAGTCCCAAACTTGATGGAACCAACTATGGCATATGGAAGATTAGAATGGAGACACATCTAAATTGCATTGGAAAAGACATCTAGGATGTTACAAAGAATGGCTATACTGCTCCCACTTCCATTCAGCCTAATCCACCTAACTTAACTAAAGATGAGGAAAATGATTGCAAAGCAAGAATAGCACTGTTGAGTGCATTAACAGATCAACAAATCATGGGATTATCAGATAGATCAACTGATAAAGCCATTTGGGATCATTTGGAAACACTAAATGAAGGAGATTCCATAGTCAAAATTGGAAAAATTGAAAGCTTCCGGGTCAGATATGAAAATCTGAAAATGGAAGAAGATGAAAGGATTTATGCTTTTATGGAAAGAGTTAATGAAATTGTTTTGGGTATTAATTGTTGTGGAGGAACCTTAAGTGAAGATGAAATTGTTTCAAAAGTTTTAAGAGGATTTCCACCGGCATATAAAATGAAGGTTACTGCTATAAATGAGTTAAGAACAATGCCTAATACGTCAGTAACTAGGGATACATTGATTGGAAAACTTTCAGCCTTTGAAATTGAGAAATTTGGTCCTATTGTTACTATAAAAATAGATTTAGCCTTCAAAGCATCAACATCATCTGCATCATCATTTGACAAATCTGATTGGAAAGCCTTTTATGCAAGAGAACTTGAGGAAAGAAGGAGAGAAAATGAAGAACTTGAAGAGTTTGAAGCACTATTTGCAAGAAAAATGCTTAAAGGTCTAGTTGGAAGTAAGTATGAAGGTAAAGCACCCTTTAAATGTTTTAACTGCAATAAGATTGGTCATATGGCTTCAAGATGCCCTGATAGACATGCTAGACTAAGAGAAGAAGCTAGAAGGACATACAAGCCTAACCCTGAATATCAGAGATACAGATTTAAGAAGAATAAAGACAAATCTTGTTATGTTGCTGATGAAGGAGTGACTGATGATTCTGATGAGGATCCGACAGACAATGGATGGGTTTTTGTTGCTATAATAGAAGATCAACTGGCACCTGCAGTCCAATTGGTAGAGCAGGCCTTGGCAGCTAAAATTGAAGTAAAGGCTGAGTGGATCATTGATTCTGGATGCTCACATCATATGACAGGAGATAAAGGTAAATTCTTGAATTTTCAAGAATATAATAGAGGCTTAGTGAGATTTGGAGATGACAAAGCTTGTCAAATCAGAGGTAAGGGTTCAATATCTCTTGATGGTAAGAATAACGGTGACAATGTCTACTATGTTGAAGGTTTAAAGCATAATATTTCGAGTGTTGGTCAATTAGTTGAGAAAGGATTTCAGTTACAATTCAAAAATGGAAAATGCAAAATAATGAATAGAACTGGTTTAGAAATTGCAACCGGTAATCAGACTAGAGGTAATATCTTTCATTTGAATAACAGTGAAAAGACATACTTGATTGCACACATAGATGAAAGTTGGCTATGGCACAAGAGACTCTGTCATGTAAAATTTGATTGCATGGTAAAAATCAGTACTACTAAGGCAGTTAGAGATTTACCTAAAATTGTCAAACCTCACAATACAGTATGTAAGGAATGTCAATTTGGGAAACAAGTTAGAGCTAGTTTCAAAAGTATTCCAGAGAAATCCAATAATGCTCTTGATTTAATTCATACTGATTTATGTGGTCCAGCTAGAACTAAAAGCTTACAAGGTGATAGATATTTCATGCTAATCATTGATGACTATTCTAGAATGTGTTGGGTTACTTTTCTCAGAGAAAAATCAGAAGCACTTGGAAAGTTTAAATTGTTCAAAGCAATGGTTGAAAATGAAACCGGTAAGAAAATAAAATGTTTAAGATCAGATCAAGGAGGTGAATTTACATCTAAGGAATTTAATGCATTCTATGAAGTGAATTGAATCAGAAGACAACTATCAGCACCTCGGACACCACAGCAGAATGGAGTTGTTGAAAGGAAAAAAAGAACTATCTTGGATGCAGCCAGAAGTATATTATTAGAAGCAAATCTACCACATGTATATTGGAGAGAGGCAATAAGTACAACGGTCTATACATTCAACAAATTTTAGATCAAAGGTGAAACCGGTAATACCCCTCATGAACTATGGTTTGGTATTACTCCTACTCTTAAATATTTTAGAATATTTGGAAATAAATGCCACATTAGAAGAGATGAGTATATTGGGAAATTTGATCCTAGAAGTGATGAAGGAATATTTCTTGGTTATTCATCTAAAAGTAAAGCATATAGATGTTTTAACAAGAGATTGCAAAAAATTGTTGAGAGTACAAATGTAAAGTGTAATAACCCACTTAGTTAATCCAAAAACTCAACTGATTTTTTTTTTTTTTTAATATATAAAAATATTGATTTCTTATTCTTACTTATTCTTATTTAATTTTTTTATTCAATCACATACTCAGGTACATCTATTCAAACAAGATAGGCATCCATCCAACCAGGATGGGCATCTAATCATACAGGTTAGGCATCTATCCATATGGGACTAGGCATCTAGCCATTCGGGTTAGGCATCTAACCATACGGGTTAGGCATCTGTCCATATGGGACAAGAGGTTTCATCTATCCAATCCAGGATAGGCATCTACCCAAATGGGGTAAGCATCTATTCATAAGAATAGGATATGCTCTGGCCAGAGACTTTAGACTCATCAGGACTATCGGGGTTCTGAGCCACTCTCTAAAGACTACACTCCCCTACTAGGAGTGCACCGAGGTCGCCATCCTTAGGAGTATAAAAATAATTACATTAACAAGCTTGAGTTCCACCTCAGAATTCAGCCTAAAGCCTCGGGAAGTCAAGTGAATCCATATGGGATTCCTTCAGAGTATGCATTGAATTAATTTTAACATTTCAATTATTATTTGCACCATTTGATTTAGAAGATCAAGGAGCTTCAAGAACCAACTACTCACCCATAACCAAATCCTAACCCCCATCCTCGAACGCCTGAGTACAAGGGACAACTTTGTCCCTAGAATGCCTACATACCTGTTTCATCACGGGATCAAGGCGTAAAGTATGTAGTTCTAGTTTCTAACTATGGTTTAATATAAACTGTTTGGTGGGTATGCAACCTTTTCTAGGGTCAATGTCCCAGACAGTTTCTCTACGGTTGCTACCTGTCTACCCCAACTACCCCAACTATAATAATAATATCTCTAATTGAAATCTCAATCTGAAGTTTGGACATTCATATGGTAGAGTTTACTATTTTCATGGCTGGTGTTCATTTAGTTATCAATCCAGGAACGTAAAACTTGAAATGGGTTTGCATTATATATGCACTAAGCTCCTTAAATGATTATTCTACTTTACTACAGTAACTTAAATTATGCAAAAAGGAAAGGCAAGAATGGAAATCATAAAAGGCTACATGAAAGCTTCATAAAACAATGCTAAAATGATCTAATAAAAATAACACAAATCACACCGTTCTATCTTGGCTACAGGAATAGTCAGCGGATCTATTTCCAGTGGCTGCAGGAACAATCCAATCATGAACTTCTACTACAACTAAGTAAAAACTAACTTCAATGACCATAAACACAGGATCACTCACTAAGTGGGCCCCCTTGGATGAGTGATATCAAACTTCTAGCAAAATACTTTTAATAGACCAAAACAACATATTCTTTATTCATTTCTTCTTGAAAATGATTACATATTCTAAAAGAGAAAATTCAGAATGCTTGTCAAAACTCTGCTCAATTCCTTTCTATCTTGTCTAACTCTAAGAAAGAAGGAAGAGCTTATTATAAAGAAAGTATCAACTACAATGGACAACTCAAATCACGCCTAGAAGAAGAGGCGGATGATTGTCAGATGAAGGAGATAACTGAGAGCTTGGCTGCAGGAACTGTGAATTTGAAACTGAACCACAGTCTTTGCATGACGAAGTAATATTTTGCGAATTCAATATGCACTAGAGTTAAACTCCCATGGTGAAGTATAATTGCTCCAATTATGCCATACATTGCGCTTGCTTGGATCCCCTTTAGTTTGATCTCCAGTTATCTAAACGTGATTCTCCAGTCCTTAGGCACGAAAGAAAATCACCTACCGCAGCATCAATTATTATCTGCACTAAAACAAAAACAACATACAAGGACATGCATATGTATCTTACTCGATTAATACATTCATTATGTAAGGCCTTCCCCAAACCAAGCTTTGATTAACTTAGTTGACCATGTTTGACCCTATTAATAAATGCTTTATAATTCAATAGAATGGACTATGTTAGATAGATAGATTGGTGAGAAAAGTAATTGAACCAAGTTATAGAGTTATTGCACCTTGTGGTGTACATTTTGATGTGTTATGAATTCCTAAAAGATCCATTGATTGGATAATCTTGATCTAACGTATGTCAGCTATGTCTGGATTTAGAACTTATATGATTCCATGATTTGGATAACATTGATGAATGTTGATGCTTCATTTATATGCTTTATGATATAGAACTCAATATGATTCTAGAATAGGATAAATTTGAGATGATATATGTCACTATTGGATTTGCAGGACTTTACTATGATGATAGAAATGGGATGTATGTGTATGTATGGATCAAAATTATGAGATTATGATAATTGCTTATGTGGATTTATTTGGATATAAGATATATTGATTTGTTCAAATGTAAATTGTATGTAGAGTGTTTGATGTGTATTCTAATTCATGTGTTTTAATATTAGATGAGGTTATTTGAAATTACTAATGTGTAATTGAGTTGTGCAGGAAAGATTATCTATGTGACCATGGAAATACTATGGAGAACCAAACCTAGACCTATGTACATTCATAAAACCAGGGTTTGTCTATTTGGAGAGACAACACCCCGTTTGTATTGTATTTTATTCATGAAAGTGATTGTTGCATGAATGTTAAATTTAATTTTGTGTATTTGTGTAAATCCAACAAGAGACAATATTTCATGTATGATTTTGTAAAAGTATTTTCTTTGTGTCACTTGACACGTGTTGATTTATGTTTGAGTTTTTAAATTTGTCTCTTGGAGGGAGTTGTTTAACTATAGCTTTTTCAATTAATTTAATGTGAATCCATAATCGCCTTAGGTAGAGAATCTTTGGGGTGGTCAACTTAAGTTTGACCCGAAAATTAACTTCAGAGGGGTTTAAAAGGGGTTAAATGGACACCTAGGGGTAGTTTAAGAGTGTTTCCTAAAGCCCATAAGGTATACCTAAGGGTTAGGAGTAATTTTAGGCAAGTTTCAACTCCCATGTGACCCTTTAGACACCCTAAAAAGTGGGTTTCCTAAGTTGAGCGAAAATTGAAAATTAGAAGGCTTGAACTAAGTTGTTAACCTTCCTTTTTGAATGAGAGTTCCCTTTCCCATTCTCTCCTACCTTTCCTTTTTAGTTTTTAGAAACTTGTGAGAACTCTCACTAGGGTCGTCTTAAGCAAGAATGAGAGATTTTGGGGGTAATCACCCACTCTCCATTTTTGGAGACAAAGAATTTTGAAAAGAAAAAGATAGATTTGGGATTTAGAATTAGGCTAAGTGTAGAAAGAAAAGACTTGTGGAATTGGGCTGCTCATCCTCAACAAAACTAGCATACCTTTGGGGAGTTTAAGGTTGGTTCTACCTTTCTTGTAACATTTTCTTATTGCATGTTGTTTTGAAAGAAATGCTTGTGTAAAAGACTAGTTTTCTTGCATGTATTTCTTGGAAATTTATTTGGTGTTTGGTGCGTATGCAATGTATGTGTTTTGGGAGTAATCAAGACCTCCTACTCTTGGGAGAGAGGATGGTCTTGTGGGTGCTAGAAGTGACAACCCTCGAGTGAGAGACTCTCATTATGAGAGTGATCACAAGGGATTTTATGTGACCCTTGTTGCATGACTTGTTTATGCATTAGGGGTCATAAGGAGGGAAATAAGGCATGAATGCCTTGGGGGGCATAAGGAATATGGGGTTGTTATACTTGATGTATTTGGTTTTCCATGAGGTGGCTATATGTTTTTCCATACTTGCAGTCTCCTCAGGGTACTTGGTCCACTACCACCCTTGAAAAGACATCACAACGTGTGGTGCAGTGTAGCCTGGGTTGGGATTGTGTTTGAGATTGTTTTTCCCTTGTCTTTTGTGTATGCATGTGTGTTACCTGTCTAGGGCTTGGTTCTCCGAGCTCAGCGGTGGCTACTAGTTAGCCTAGGATGGGAGGCAAGCACTCCATGGTCATATCCTTGATTTTATTTGCAGGTTGTTGGAAGGAAAGGATTAGGACAAGTGAAAAATTCAATGGAGTTATTTGTTGCAAAAATCTGATTGGAAATATTTTTACTATTTTGTTTTAAAAGTCCTCATTTTTAATAATGAGAGACCTATTTGTAAAATGATGATAGTGTCTTTTAAATGTAATTTAAAAAAATGAAATAGGTTATTTGCTATATTGCAAGAAAATGAAATGAATAAATCTGGGTTTAGTTCCTAAAGCTTTTTCTGAATTTAGTATTTGTTGAGTAGATAATATTTTGGAAAAGCAATGAATTTATTTTATCCCTTTATGCATATGAAATAAATCAAGGAAATAAAGAAATGATTTAAAGATTGCATGCATGTTGCTTTGAAAATAAATAATTCAGTTTAAATCCTAATTGCATGGTTAAAGTTAAAGGAATTCTAGATGAATAAAGTGTTGTTGAAATTTTATTTAATCTGTCATTTTATTAACTCGCAGAAAATAAAATTCTAAAGTTTATTATAGTCATCTCTAAAGATTTATTTTACATTTCTAGATTTAAATAGATGCCAAGTTAAGTTTGTTTAATTCTGTTAATTACTTTATATTTTGCAGAAAGAAAAGCCTTATTTTAGATAGCCTAACTATTTCTACTTAGCAACTAGGGTATTAAAAAAAAGGGAAATAAATAAAATGATCAAATTTGTAGAAAATATTTAATCTGTTTTTAATTGTTCGGGATAAATAAATAATTGAATGAAGGGGGATTGCCCTGGATATATATATATATATAAACAAAATTATACATGCAACTAAATTATTTGCAAGCATAAATACATAAATGAATTTCATTTCTCCAAGTTAAACAAATAAATAAATGTGTTTGCTTAAAATATGTATAAATATATATACTTGTTTATATATATATTTATAAAAATATACTTATATATCATATATATATATAGTAATCTACGCCAAAAAAAAAAGAGTAAATGAAATATGGGGGTTTCGGTGGGCCGAACATAGTGCTTTGCACAGTGGGCGGCCATGGTCGGCGCCACTGTGGGCGTCCACAGTGGACGGCCCAAGGGGTGCCACTATGGGCGACCACAGTGGGCGCCGCCACTGCGACCGTCCATAGTGAATAGCCCGAGGGTTGCCATTGTGGGCGACCACAGTGGTTGCCGCCACTGTGGTATCCCATAGTGAGCGGCGCCGCTCACGAGAACCCCCCCGCCATCTCCCTTCCTTCCCTCGCATGCCCTGCCTTGGACGCCGTCCAAGAAAAAAAAACTTCGGCCCTGCACAGTTCAAGAAAGAGAATAAAACCCTAGCCCGGTTAGGGCTAAAATAATAAAATAAAGAAGTATATTTGAAAATGAGTGAAAGGGGCATTTTTATAATGAATTTCTTTTAATTAGGGTATTCGAAAGAAAATAGAGGTAATAAGGATATAAAACAAAATAATAGGGGCATTTATAATGAAAAAAAAATAGGGTTTCTTTATCTTTTAAATTTTTAGGTTAAGTTTTATGGAATTGTATAATTTAGTAAAATATGTATTTCCATATATTTGTGTTTCGAATTAAAGAGGAAAAAAAGAAAAAGTATAAATAGTCTATAATATAAAGGTTAATTATAATGTTCATACTTTTATAAATGATTGAATGAACATTTAAATATAATGAATAGGGCAAAATGTAGATTAAGTATTTTTATAATTTAAATATGTCTTTAATAATTAAATGGGCATATTTAAAAAGGGTGTTTAAATTTTGAAATACTTATGGAGTTTAATCGTTTAAGAAAATTTATAATAAGTTTGGTAAGTTGTTTTAGCTAAGGGAAAATATTTTCCGTCCACCTAAATAAAGATTTTGATGAGATTATACACTATAGGAAAATATTCGTTGTGAATTTAATTCGACCCTTTAGTCGATTTAATCTAAGCACATTTTAATTATTGATTTGAATGAATTTTAAACATTATAAGCTTTTGAGGAATCATTATATCTACATCAACTAATTGACTAAATTAATTTATTGATTTAAAATCGATGAGATAATAAATACTTCTTTTAAGTGTTCCGCATTTGATTTAAACTTAATATCACTTACTTGAGTTAGGGGTTTAGAATTAACTCACACATAGATAAGCCATACTTGTTAGTGCATTTCATATTTGCTAATTTAATTTTTTAGTTGTGATTTTAAAATTTTTTTATCCTGTTCTTGCCCTAAATTTCGGGCATGACACATTAACTCACATATGACATTATCCTAAATAATCTGCATATCACAGGGACAAATCATTTGGCTGCAGGAATAAATTGGCATGGCTGCAAGAATTAATCGACAAAGTTCAAACATGATTTCATAAGCTCAGATTTAAAACATGGATTACATATAGTCAATTCACAATACTTTACTATCACAATGCAACCCAAACGATGTCAAAAACCTAAGAGTCATGATAAAAAACATGTCAAAGCATCAACTTATAATTGCCCACGATGGTAGCTCTATAAAAAAAGGCTCAAGATGGCCTTTTTCTTGTGGCCTAAACAACTAAGTCCTATTTCCTATTAAATACGTCACCCTTAATCCGTTATCATCCCCTAAAATCATCCAAGATAAAATAAATTTTCAAGATCTTCACACACATCCAAACCCTAATGGGGTTATCTAAAGTTCAATTGATCGGATGTAAATTCATTTAAAAATTAATCTTTTTAGATTATCGATCCAAGGGGGATTACCCTCCGCTTGGATTTTAACTTCCAAATGACCCTTATTTCTCCCTGGTGATTTACAGGGACGATGCCACATATGTCATTATTGCAGCTTTATTAGGCGTTAAGTGCAATAGTTCAACATGATGACATTACCCGTAAGTGTGACCCAGAGGCATCATATATACCGAATGCCGCTAATTTTTTGTTTCAACTCTTATTTAGTTATCTAACTAGGAATTTAACTTTGAATTCATGAATGAAGCAATATACCAATACAATTATGAAAAATAAACTATTATATACAATGAATTATCGCTTGAATTTAAAAACTATAGTATCAATTTTACGTAATTGAAAGGAACATAAACAAATCGACTACTTGGAATAGTATTTTCTCCTAGGGAAAGTTATGATAATTAAAAATTCAAAAACTTGAACTAAATACATGAAATTGCTAATTGCTTGGAAACCATGATACTTTCAAAGATAACTTATGAAAATGATTTGAATTACTTGCAAGATATAATTGTTTTGGGACAACCCATTACACAATAAGTATGAATCCTAGTACTGATTTGCTTGAAAGAAAATTAAATGATTGAATAGAAAGAATTTGGAAATGAATTTTAACACCTACTTGTTTGAAGTGAAAAGTAATTAATAACAATCCCAACTAATTCTTCCATATGAAGTAATACAAATTTAATTTACAAATGATAACACCACTTTAAATGTGAATCCTAATACTTGAGAGGTACTAAATTGCTTGAAATAGAATTTAAATTATCAAATAATTATACTTTGGAAATGAATTTAATACTCACTTGTTGAAGGGAAAAGGAAACAAGTATTCAACAATAAGTTTCAAACTAACCACATTATTCTTAGTTACTAAATTTTTGAAAAAGAGATTAGACAAGAGTGTTAACACTTGCTAGTTAACCAAGTAAATAATACTAAGTCTCCTAATAAAACAATTATAATTAGCA
Source organism: Cryptomeria japonica (assembly GCF_030272615.1). Classification (NCBI taxonomy): domain Eukaryota; kingdom Viridiplantae; phylum Streptophyta; class Pinopsida; order Cupressales; family Cupressaceae; genus Cryptomeria; species Cryptomeria japonica. The sequence continues at coordinate 134,409,857 of NC_081406.1, forward strand.
AACTTCTAGTTGCTTTTGAACTAATACCTTTGCAAGATTATAAAGTGATAACTAATTACTCCTTCCACTTGAAGTAATGCTAACTTTATCGTTGGATACATTCTAAAAATAATAAATTTATCAATTTCAAATACTTCAAAGGGAGCTAATGTTTGCTCCTTAAATTACCCTCAATTAGAATTGTTATTAAATTTTCTAAGTGATCACGTAATAGGTTTCTCGAAACTCATTTGCTAAAACAATTTTGGTTTTGAATAAACTCTCTTTGCATCCTAATTAATTCTATTTTGGTTTTAAATTGTTTGAGCAGTCCAAGCAGGAGATGGTGGAAGCGGGAGCAGCTGGTGGTAATGGGCGAACTCAAATTTCAAATTCTCAGCAAGGCGAGAACCCTGGTTCCAATGGTGGGACCGGCCAAATCAATGCTACTGGTCCCATAGGCGATAAGGATAAGCCTCCGGAAATCCTGGAGGCTATTGCTGGCTTATAGTCTGATGGTACTCTGCCAGAGGAGACAGCGGGTTCATCTAGACTTCTGGGGGAAGGGTCCAATGGGGGGCCCATTCCACGTGATGACTCCGTTGATAGCGGAAGGGAAAAAAATAAATGGTCTTCCCTTTTTGGAACTAGACCAACTGGTAAATCCTTCCTACCTCCTGTTAAGAACATTTCTGACCCTTCTGGTGGTAAGTTCACTATCTCTATCCCTGAACAGGTTCTGGACCATAATATGAATAGTATGTCAAACTCCTTAGTAGGGAAATTTATGGGTTCACATCCTAATATTGAAGTTGTCAGGGATTTTGTTAAACGAAAATGGGTCCTCAAGGGAAATGTTGAAGTATCGGCTTTGCCTAAAGGCCTTCTATCTTTTTCTTTTTCATGTGAAGAAGATAAGGTTAAGATTTTGTGTGAGAGCCCTTGGATGGTAGGAAAGACAACTCTAGTCCTTAGAAAATGGCATCTGAACCTAAACATGAACGATTCTCTCCTGGCGCAAGTTCTAGTCTGGATAAAGCTTCTAGGATTGCCTCTTGAATATTGGATGGAAAGAATTTTTTCTAGAGTAGCAAGCTCCTTTGGCGAGTTGCTCTCAATAGACCCAGTCACTTCTTCAAAAAGAAGACTAACTCATGCAAGGTTCTATGTAGGAGTAGCCCCTGATGCAGATATGCCGGAACCGATAGACCTAGTTTCAAAGCTAGGAACTTGGAAACAACACATCGAATATGAATATATCCCTTTTTCATGCTTCCACTATAAAAAAGTAGGTCATTGGGAAAAATCCTACCCAAACAAGCCAAAGGTGGAACCTAAGTAGCCTAAATCCCAGATTGAAAATCAAAAGTTGCCAGAGAAAATGGTGTGGCAAGTTAAAAACCCAGAGAATAAGGAAGAAAATTCCAATCACTTTAATCCTTTGGGGGAAAAGAAGGAAGTCACTTCAAATCCTATCTCTAGTCCCTCAACCCAGGAAGTAGTGAGAAATGAACCAACCAAAGTCAGCCCCTTGGGTACAACTCAAAAAATGGAAATGAAAGATTAGAATGATCCTTCAAATGATATAGTTGAAGTGGTTGTTGACACTTATGAAGGCAAGGAACTAGAAGCAAAATATTACCAACTTGAGGAAGGAGAGATCCCTGACCCCCAAGAAGAAAGGACTGATTCTTCTCTAGCCATGCCAAGTTTTGAAATTCAAGAAGCCCAAAAATGTGCAATTTTGGGTATGAACCTCTCAGACTTAGAACAGAGCTCAAGAATAGTGAACAATGTCTCAACTGATTTTAGAACTCCTAATTGGGGCAATGAAGAAGAAATATAAAAAATACTCAACAACCCGAAAGTGGCTCCTGTGATAGAAACTGAATAGAAGCAACTGAAATACAAGAATAAGAAAGGATCTACTCCCTCGACTTCTCTACTAAGGAAATCCAGCATAATAGCCCAAGTTGATGTGGGGTATATTTCCTCTTCCCCAGGACGACCCTCTAACCACAAAGTAAGAGACAAGGAGGCCAACAAGAACATTGCAGATGGAACCCAAAAGACTCTCAAGGAGCTGAGAATTGGTAAGTAGCTATGAAGATAATATCTTGGAATATTAGGGGACTCAATAATCCCCATAAACATGATATTATTAGGAATATGATAAGAGATAGTAATCCTGACATTTTTCTAATTCAAGAAACCAAAATGAGTAGAGAAAAAGTTGAATCTTTGAAGTTCTTCAAAAATGGTAATGTTAGTGGTGGGAGCTCCGAAGGTGCTTCTGGAGGCATTGCTACCATCTGGAACCTTAACATTGTTAAAGGTCAGGTCATAATTCAGGACAATAATTTCTCTTGTATCAAATTTGAGCATTTAAAATATGGTACTTCATGGGTTCTTACTAACATTTATGCTCCTAATACCTTAAAGGCTAGAAACTCTTTTTGGAAAAAAATCATTTAGGCTAGGGACAGATTCAAAAATATTAGTTGGATGGTTATGAGAGACTTCAATACTCCTTTGAGAGAGGAGGAAAAATTTGGAGGCAGTCCTCCTCAATTGGAAAGTAGGATGGCCCTCATGGATTTTATTAATTCTTAGGCTCTTAATGACTTGGAAATACAGGGTTGTAATTACACTTGGACTAATAAAAGAACTGGTAATGACCTTATCCAAGTGTGTCTTGATAGGACTCTCATCTCTGATGACTAGTATAGTCAGTACTTTTGTTCTTTGTTGGCTCACATTCTGGTTGGATCTGATCATTTCCCTATCACCTTCATTGTGGACTCAATCAATAGAAGGAGAAAATTTCCCTTCAGTTTTGAAAAAATGTGGACCCTCCACCTCGAAATCAAAAGAAATATTCAGAAATGGTGGAGCATTCAAGTTGAGGGAACGAATATGTTTAAAGTTGTCAAGAAGCTCAAAAGTGTGAAGGACAATATACAACTCTAGAACAAAACCAGTTTTGGAAATATATTTGAGGCCAAGAGTAAAATTCAGGAAGACCTTACAGAAATACAGGATCATATCCAGAAGGATGGTTTCAGTACTGTGTCTATTGCTGATGAAAATGAGACTCAAAAAATACCATGATATTATTGCCAAAGAGGAAACGTTCTGGAAGCAGAGATCGAGATGCATTTGTCTTAAGGAAGGAGATAGGAATACAAGATTCTTCCATATGTCGACTATCAAGCATAAAGCAGTTAATAGGGTGAACAAGCTAGTAGTGGAAAATGGGGAGCTGGTCAAGGAGGATGAGATAAGGAATGAAGCTAAGAGGTATTTCTTGGACCTCCTCAAGAGGGACCACAGTCTGGATGCTGAAACCCAATCCTCTTTTCTTCAGAACATTCCTTGTCTCATTGATGCTCAAAAGAGTGCTTCCCTCTCCTCCATTCCCTCTAACTCAGGAATTAAAAATGTTTTTTTTTCCTTTGATGGTAACAAAGCACCTGGCCCAGACGGCTTCCCAATGTTCTTTTTTCAAGATTTTTGGGAGATTTTTGGAATTGATGTATCCAATGGAGTTAAGGAATTTTTTGGGGCTAGAAAACTCTTGAAAGAAATCAATGGTACTTTTATTGCTCTTATCCCCAAGACTCAAGGTACTGATTCTTTGGACAAATTCAGACCTATTAGCCTCTGCAATTCTTTTTACAAGATTATTTCCAAGGTCCTTACTTCTAGAATTTTGTTTGTCCTTCCTGCCTTAATCAAACACCAACAAAATGGGTTTGTTCTTGGAAGACAAATTCTTGACTCCATTATTACGGTCCATGAGAACATTCACTCTCTTATCAGAGCAAAGAAGCAGGGTCTCATCCTAAAGCTTGATCTCTCCAAAGCCTATGATAGGGTTGACTGGTCTTTACTTCAGAAAGTCCTCACTTCTTTTGGGTTTTCCTTTAGAGTTGTCGACCTTTTCTCCCAACTCACCACCTCTGCTACTTTTGCTGTTCTTGTTAATGGTTCTCCATCTACTTTTTTCCAAGCTTCTAGAGGTCTTAGGCAAGGAGATCCTATCTCTCCCATCCTTTTTATTATTATGGCAGAATGCTTTGGAAGGACCATGGAAAAATTGGTGTTGCAAGGCTCTTTTAAGGGCCTCCAACCATCCTCTGCTGACTTTATCTGTTCCCACCAGCAGTTTGTTGATGATACTATTATTATGGGAGAATCAAGTATTTCAGAAGCTAAAGTTTTGAAGAGCACCCTATGTAAATTTGCGTCTGCTTCGGGTCAGCTTATCAACTGGGCTAAAAGTGAAGTCTTTTTCATTAATACTCCAGAGAGATGACAATAGAGGATCAACAAAATCCTAGAGTGTAGGATTGCTGACCTTCCTGCTACCTACCTTGGTCTCCCCATGGTAATTGCCCCTCCTGATCCCTTCTAGAGTTCTCTAGTGGACAAATTTCATAAAAAACTTGCTGGTTGGAAAGGGGCACTCTTAAGTCAAGCTGGCAAGCTCCAACTCCTTAAGGCTACTCTTCAAAGTATTCCAATTTATGCTCTTAGTCTTTTCATAATTCCAGTTAAGTATGCTGAAGCAATCGAGAAAATTCAAAGAAGATTCCTATGGTCTGGGTTGAGGATAAGCAAGAATGTCTTTGGTGGCCTGGGACTAGGTCTGTAGGCCGAAAAGAAAAGGAGGTCTAGGCCTCAGGAGGATTCACACTTTAAATGAAGCTCTCCTGTCCAAACAAGTCTAGAGAATGTTTCATTCTGATTCTGAATGGTGCAAAATTTGGTGAAGTAAGTACTCTCTTCTATCCTCCTCTCTCTCCTCTTTTATTAATTCGGATCTCAGTATTAATGGATCCCACATTTGGAATCATGCCTCTAAATGTAAAGAAGGTATAGCTAAAGGAGTGATCTGGAAACTTGGAAATGGTAGGAAAGTAAAATTCTAGGAGGATCTCTGGCTTTTTGATAAACCTTTAATAGACTTCAATGAATGGGCCCCCCATGCTACCTCCTATATTAGATCTTTTGGTTCCTTATTTGCTAAGTACTGGGATGGTAAAGAATGGCAGAACATTGAAAGTATCCACCCTAGCCTTTCTAAGCTCAAGATCCATCTGTCTACGGTATGGCTGAATAATGAAGAGGATTTCCTGATTTGGAAACATGATCCCAAAGGTACTTTATCTGTGTCTTCTATGTATTGTGTCCTTGCCCCCCCCCTTCCTATTAACCCTTATTGGTCTAAAGCCTGGATTAAGGGTCTTACCCCCAAAATCAATTTTTTCTCCTAGACTATTCTCCAAAATAAGATCCTGACCCTTGACAACCTCAAAGGTAGAGGTTTTGCCCTCCCTAATAGATGTGTTTTGTGCCTTCAAGAGGAAGAGTCTGTGGACCACCTTGCTCTCCATTGTTCCTTCTTAGCCTCTGTTTGGGAAAGCTTCCTCAAGAGATTTAGTATTGCTTGGGTGTTTCCTAATAATATCAGAGATATGTTCTCCTCCTGGAATATTCAATGGACTAACTCTTTTTTGAGATGTTTGTGGTAGCTCTCTCTTCCTCACATCTTGTGGGGTCTATGGAAAGAAAGAAATAATCGAATCTTCAGGGATGTCTCCCTCAATCAAGATATTGTGTTCTCAAAATTCCAATGGTCTATTCAAGAAAATATAGGGATCATTGATGGTCCTTGTTACTCGAACAACTCTCTAAAATCAAACATCTTAAGGGTATGGAATATGAAGATCATCGATGGTCCTAATCTCAACCATAATAAAAGGCTTGAAGCTAACTGGAAAACCCCTCCTCAAGGTTGGCTCAAAGTTAATTTTGATGGTGCTATCAAAGGTAACCTAGGTCCTTCAGGTTGTGGAGCTATTCTTAGAGATCATAGAAGAATTTGCAAGGAAATGGTTGTTGTCCCTATTGGAATCCAAACCAACCATAAAGCTGAAGCAATGGCAGCTCTTCAAGGCATCATCCTTGCCAAAAAATGGAAATGCCCCTATCTATGGATAGAAGGGGATTCAAATAATATAATAAAGTGTCTTAATGGGACTACAAAACCTTCATGGTCGATTCACAACATAATCACCTCTGTTATTGACATTATTAGCACCTTTAAAAAATGCCATATCGCCCACATCTACTGGGAGGCCAATGGCTTTGTTGACTGGGCTACCAATGTGGCAGTTAAAAGTGAGGCAATTACCACATGGACGGGTGAATGCAGACTCCCTGAAGATGTCAGACAAATCATTAGTAATGAGCAATATAGAAGCACTCCAAAGACTCTTGATGGACAGGATAATTATGAAAAGTACTGATGTGAGTACTTCAAGTTATTTTAATAATAAGAAAACCACTCATTATAACATCAATTCCATAAACTCTCATGCTTTCTGGGTAAGTGTTATAGTTCTGAAAAGCTCTCTGTTTAATTAGCTCTGCAAGTTTCAAAATTTGGTTGTGAGTAGCGACAACATGGACAGAAATAGGAGGTGATATGAACCAAGCAGCTATAAAGAATGGAAACAGAAGGAAGAGGTTTGGGGTATTTTGCAGAAGGGTGGTCTCTCGAATTTCATGGAGAGACATCATGGCCGAGATGGTATGGTAACCAGTCTTTTCTGCAAGAACTGGAAGAAGGGCATGTTAAAAATGGGCGATCAAATGGTTGAAATCGACGAAGATTTAATTGCTCAAGCCACGGGCCTCACCAGGGAAGGTTGCAACTTCTACAGAGATAGGAAGGTCAGCAGGGAAGCTGTTGAAAGGTACCCAGTTACTGAGAAAGAGAAAAAATGACTGGTAAAGTTGAGCAAAACCTACTACCTGCCTAGGGCTATTTCCAAACCCTGGCAGGAGATTCTCTTTGTTTTAATGCGTTATATCACTCTAGATGGTAGGTTCATGAAATTTTATGGGTATCACTTTGTTCTGTTGAATCACTTTAGGCACAATGATAAGGTTGATAGTTTTGATACTTAATATAAGTATAGATCTAATAGCCAACAAGATGAGAGGGGGGGTGAATCATAGAAACTTAATCATCCATAAAAACATCAAATTCAACTTCGGTAACACATATATCAGTCATATAACCAAAAACTATCAAACATGCAAACTCAAATGCATATGAACAATATAAACCTCATAACACTAGATTTAACGTGGAAACCCAAATAGGGAAAAACCACTATGGAATTTCGGACCCACTAAGAAATATACTCTTCTAGAGTATGCTCGGTTAAAAGAAAATCCTGTTAAAGATTACAAACACATTGCTAGATGTGACCCGGTTAAGGGATTTCCCTTAGATTTGTTAGGATCTTCACTTTGTTAGAAGTGACCTTGTCAAAGGATTTAAAACACTCAATCAGAATGTTACCTTGCTAGAGGATTTACATATAAGACTGTCAAGTCCACTCGGTTAAGAGATTTCCTGTCACTTTCACAAAATAACAGTAATAAAATCTGTCTGCAACTTCACATCTAAAATGCTAAAGTAGATTCCTATTTGTTCAATACAATCTAGACATAGAACTAATCTTGTCTATCTGTTGGGCATCAATACTCTGTTATTCTAATAGGTCTTCAAGCTTCTGTGCTCGGTAATCACTATGTAGCATCCCTGTGCATACAGTTACCCACATACATTGTTTATCAACAGTTTCCTATTTATAAACAATCTTCTAACCGCTTAATCTCCTTGATCACATTTCCCATGATCAATCATAGCCATCAGATCTTCAATCTTGTCCAGGTTCAATGTATCTTTCGATCTAAAAATGTTTTACCCTGCCTTGGAACTTGCATATTCACCTTGGAACTTGTGTTAGGGTAATGCGGTTCAATCTGAGCTATAGATCTTCTTGCCGACTTTCCATTGCCTTAGATTCGTTAACAAACTACTTCCACGGCTTACCAATAATTGATCCGCTCTAGCTCATCAACATCATTTATTAAATATCACATGTAAACATTTAATGCATTCTGTTATAGCTCTGTTACAACTCGGTGAATACTAAACTTCACTCGGTAGACATTCTGCCTTCATTAACCGATAGCGATAACCTTAGGGTTTACCGACTAGATTCTTTGCTTGATAACATAGTGTAGTATTAACCTTTACATTTTACAATATATGTATGATGTTAAAACAATCTAAAACATCATGATCTCATCATTGTCTGACTCGGTAGTAGTTGCCCATTGAATAACTTATCCCCTTATCCATCATATTCTTTCCTGTGTCTTGACCAACTTCTTTATAATCTTCATATCATACTTCTCAAGATATGGCAACATCATACTGAATTAGAAAATCAATTTCTTGACATCAATGACAAAATAATAATATCAAGATAGTAAAACATCTTTAATCAGTTATGTCCATAATCATCAACAACCTTCTCAATATCCTTATTGAAATGTCAACAATCTTTCATTGTCTATTATAATGTAATATTACCAACAAAGGTTAATTTCCTTTATTTCCTACTTTGTTCGATGAATGCATCCCTTAAAGCCTACAAAGAGAATCCACTGGGTGATACTGTTATGCACCAAGGCCTAATGGTCCTAATTTATGACCATTTAAAGGCCAATCAAATTGCTTGGATGCAGCCCTCTGTGGATTCTCAGGAAGAGATGTCTGATTCTGCCTTTTCTAAGGAGGAGGAATCCGATAGTGATTCTTCATCTGATACAGAGGATAGTTCTGATGTCTCGGAGTATGAAAGTGGGAAGAAGAGGAAATACAGAAAAACAAGACCCTCTTCATCCAAGGGCAAAAAGCCTCAAAACAAACCCCTGATCAACATCTCTTCAGAAGAGGAGGATTCAGATGACTCTGAGAAGGAGAACCCTAAAGGGCTGTTGAAGAAGAAAACAAAAAACCATACCCAGACCCAGAAAAAGCACAAGAAAAAAGAGGAGACTGGCAAGGGACTGGAAGCTGACAAGCAAGCAAGGACCCTGTAAGCTGAGCACAGCCTGGAAAAGGAGACCATGGAAGAGACTCTCAGGGTTGCCGACACTATTTTTGCCCTCCACATCCCCAAAGAAGAAGAGGTTACCCCTTGTAAAGCTGCTCCCCCATCTGGCCCTCCTCCTGAGGGTTTGCATGGTTTCATGGAAACAATGGAGTGGCTCATTAATGGTTACAAGAAAGCTATGGATGAATATAAAAAACTCTGTAACAAAATCTTGATTCTGGAAACCATTAATACTGGGAAGGGGAATACAATGGCCGACTATATTGAGGACCTGAAAAACACCATTGCCAAAGCTGAAGACATCAAAGATGCTTTCAACCCTAGGTTTGAGAAGATTGAAAAGGAGATGCTAGACAGAAAAAGCCTTGCGGACACTAGCAAAAAAACCCTCTTGGACACTGTTACCAAAGTTGAAAAAATTGAGGAGTGCCTGAAGAACATCGCTGAACAAAGCCTAAGTATCCTGAAGATCTCGGCCAACAACACCCACACCCTCATCAACAAGCTGGATGATGATAAGGAAATCCAGGACTTAGACCTAGAAACTGAAGGAACAAGGGAAGCTCAAGGTCCTAGAACCCACACCAGAGGCAAGAGGAAGGAAAAGAAACCGAACAAGGATCTGAAAGACTTGAAAGCTGTCCAGGCCACCTATGACGATCTGGTGATAAATGCACAGGATCTGCTAAAGAAAATTGTTGTGTAGCACCTTCCCTGTTTCTTAGTTGTTTTTGTTGTTAAGCTGTTCTTTCTGTTAGCTAGTCTTTTGGCCAGTCTTTATGTATGAGGACTTTGTTGCATTGTTCTTCTCGGTGCTCTTTCTCTATCTTTGCTGTAAAGGTTTCGGGTCCTGAAAACCTATTTTTTAATTAATCTGAACTATGCAATTTACCTCTAATTTTAATGTTAATTAAATTTATCCTTACTAATTACTTGTATTATTAAGTGTAACTTTTCCTTTTTACTAGTCTTATGTTTCTTTTAGCTAGAAGGTAAATGATTTTAACTATTAAAAGGTGACTATTCACAATGCCTTATATACTCATATCTTGGAATCTAATAAAGAAACAAATCAAATAATCAACTTTTCGAATTGAGACAAACTTTGTCTAACATTAACTCGTATTGCTGAAATACCTAAAAGGGTTACTATGAATCTAAACACATTTACTTGCTAGGTAAATTCCTTTAACTTTTGATGCTTGTACTAATTGAAATATACAAAAGATAGTTTGGAGTCCAAAAATTAAAAATAAATAAATAAAGAACTTAGATATTTGAAATGTATTAAATGTCTTGGGAAAGTCTACTTACTACTAGGTACAATTTGAGACTAAATAGAGACACTTAAAGAAAAAAAACCAATACTATAGAATAAGTGTATCATTAGTGAAATATCATTTTTCTGTAAGGGATTAATCACCTCTTAAATTTTTCTTTAATAAACAAACTTTACTATACACTAAAGAATAAATCTCTTCTTATAAGAGTAGGTTATAAATTAAATTTCAACTATATTGACATAAATAAATTTTAATTACCAAATTCTAATGAATAAATTTTAACTAAATAAACCCCATAAAATGAATTTTAATTGTAAATCCTAATTGTATTTTACTTTTAATAAAGCCAAAATTCATTCATTCAACAATTAATAAATTATAATTTGATTCACTCAACTCGAATACTCGAATCAATGCAAATCAATTTAACATTAACAAGATTTTATTTATAATCAATTAATATCAATTTTAAGACAACATATATCAATATTATTTTATATCCTAAACTTATTATAGTCAACTATATATAATTTATCAATTATATTAATAATTTATTAATAACTAAATTAAAAACAAAATTGTAAAAATAACAACAGTTATAACAATTGATATAACATGGATACTTATATATTTTTTTAATGTATTTATCTATATATATTGATTTGATCTGAGTTTATAAAAAATCAAAAAAACAGAGATAGACTTAGGAATTAAATAATATATTCACTAAAAGATATAATTAATTCATAGAGAACAATAAGTGAAAGAAAATAAATAAGTAAATAAATAAATTTATCTCTGATGCATTCTGAGATGGGTAATAATTTTTTTTTTAAGTTTCTCAGAGAAGTGATATTATTCAAGGAGAAATAAAAACACATGTTCCGAGGGAGCTACAAATTTTTTTGAATAGATGAACAAGTATATGTTCACAGAAAAAAATTAAATTAATTCATAGAAAGAGTAAAATTTATTTATAGGGAAGGAAAGATTATATTCATAGATGTTTACACAGAGGAACAATTTTATGCTTTATGCTCACAAAAAGAGTAAAACAAGATCTATACACAGATGAATAAATTTATATTCACAGAGAGAATATTTATTCACAGAAAAATAATAAATAAGAGAAGTAATATTTATACACAAGTAATCATATGCTCACAGAAATAAGTTTATTCACATAAAAGTAATAAAATAAATAAATTAAGGATTTATACACAGATGATCAACATATATTCACAGAAAGATAAGTTTATTCACATGGAGATAATTACATATGGAAAATAAGATTTTTTTTTTTTACAAAGATCTTTTCTAGATTTTAAAATTCAAGAAAGCAAAAGCAAAGATTTGATTTTTCTTTCTTTTTCTCTAAAACAAATTAAATATATAAAAAAAAATATTCATGTGCATTTTTTGGAAAAAGAACTTTTATCTGTGTATTACTTTTTTTTTTTAATTTAGTTATTTTTATTTATAATGAAAGTAGATTTTCTTTTGATTAATCTTTCTAAACAATTAAGATGAGCACATTTTTTTATATAAATGAAGATTCCAGAGAGATAAAATCTATATATAAAAAAAAATACAAAATTTTCATATGTAAATCAGAGAATGCAAGGGACAAGAACCTGGATTGTCAATCTTCCAGCTATCCTTGTTAGATCCTTCCTTGTAGCTTCATGAAAAATTCTTCAACTGAACTTAAAAGAAACCTACTATACAAGTGACTACCAAATTCTACTTCTACCAACAAGAACAAGAACTCTAGAAAATTCTTTTCATTCTCAAACTATGAACTCTTTTTTTGAAAGATTTGCATACATTATATAGAAAAGATGCACCAATTCCACTATCAAGATAATTAATTGAAAATGGAGGTTCTTTTCTAAAATTGGTTTCATGCAAAATTGATTGATCACTTGGTGGAGGAGTTACATGCAAGAATATGCAATTTGAATTTTACCTCTAGAAGCTTCTATTTCCTCCTATGACATGTGCTAAATTAACATATTGAGAAAATAAGAATTTTCAAAATTAATTTCATGCAAAATGATTGTTGTCATAGTGGGGGTTACACTTGACCATGCATTTGAAATTCAAATTTGAATTCTCCCCCAAAAATGCATTTTGTAACTCCTTTGTCATAAAAATGCCATGAATAGAGTTATTCTTGTCATAGAATAATTTTGTAACTCCCATGTCATATATTTGTGAGATATAATATTTATTCTTTAATATTTTAAATTTTAAATTTCTTTTCTAGAATCTTCTTATTTCTCCTACACCATGTGCTCAATTAGGATATTGAGAAAATAAATAATTTTCAAATAAATTATGACCTCATGTGTGTGTCACCACTTAAATTCCTTTTTATTTAAAAACTTCAACCTCATTTCAATTTATCTTTTCTTTCTAACTTTACTCATAAAATTAATATTATAATAGTAGTAGTAGTAGTAATAATAGTAACAACAACAACAACAACAACAACAACAACAACAACAACAACAATAATAATAATATTATTATTATTAATATTATTAATAATAATAATAACAAGTCATATCAAGGTCCAAAAATAGGGTTATGACATAAAGATTGATGAACAATTCAGAGGAACTTCAAGGTATATAGATTCTTAACCGGCAATAGAAATTCTAAATGAACCTACACTGAATCCACCGGTACAGAGTGAAGATCCAGTTACACTGGTATCATCTGAAAATTCCACTGTAACTGAGGAACAACAACAAACAAAGACACCTCGGTATGTAAGATTGAATCATTTTGAAGATCATATAATTGGAAACAAGCATAAAAGAGTTATGACAAGAGGAAGATTGGCAAATGAAGAGGTATGTCTTATTTCTCAAATTGAACCATCATCAGTTAATGAGGCATGTGAAAATCATATTGGACTAAAGCTATGGAAGAAGAATTAGAACAAATTGAGAAGAATAATACTTGGACATTAGTTCCCTGACCTAAAGATAAGAATGTAATTGGAACAAAATGGGTATTCAGAAACAAACTTAATGAAGATGGTAAGGTTATCAGAAATAAAGTAAGACTAGTGTGTAAGGGATATTCTCAGAAAGAAGGAATTGATTATAATGAAACCTTTGCACTGGTAGCTAGAATTGAGGTAGTCAGATTATTTTTGGCTTTTGTAGCACATAAGAACTACAAAGTATATCAAATGGATATTAAATGTGCATTTCTAAATGGAGACCTTGAAGAGGAAGTTTACATTGAACAACCTGATGGATTTTCTTTGACAGATGACAAAGATATGGTTTGCAGGTTAAGGAAAGCTTTGTATGGATTGAAGCAAGCTCCAAGAGCTTGGTATGCAAGATTGGATAAGTATCTTTTGAAAATTGGTTTTTCTAAAGGTAATGCTAGAGTAACTTATACTATAAAGTGACTAATGATGACATCTTGGCTATAGAAGTCTTTGTTGATGATATAATCTCTGGAGGAGAAGATGGATTGTGTAAAGACTTTTCTATTAAAATGCAGCAAGAATTTGAAATGTCTATGATTGGTGTAATAAGATTCTTTTTAGGATTGCAGATTTCATAGACTAATAAAGGTATATTCTTGAGTCAATCAAAATACTTAAAAGAGATCTAAAGAAATTTGGGATGGAGAACTCTAAACCGGTAAGCACACCTATGACTACAAATGATAAATTATCTTTAAGGGATGAATCTACACCTGTTAATCCAACAAGGTACAAATCTATGATAGGAGGTTTACTGTATTTGACTCAAACAAGACCTGATATTATGAATGTAGTATGTATTGTTTCAAGATTTTAGAGTAATCCTAGAGAAAATCTTGAATCAGCAGTAAAAAGGATTTTCTAGTACTTGCAAGGCACTACAAATCTTAGATTATGGTATTCTAGAGATGAAAACTTTGAATTATGTGCATACACAGATGCAAATTGGGTAGGAGATGTGGATGATAGAAAAAGCACCACCAGCAGAGCATTTTTTATTGGAAGCAGATTAGTTTCTTGGTTGAGTAAGAAATAGAGTTGTACATCTTTATCAACAGCTGAATCAAAATATGTTGCAACAACAACTAACTGTACATAGGTACTATGGCTTAAACAAATGTTGAAAGATTTAAAGGTAAAATGCAAGGAACCTATAAATATCCATTGTCATAACACAACAACAATTGATATATCTAAGAATCCGGTATTACATTCTAAAAAAAAACATGTTTCCATCAAACTGAATTTTCTAAGGGAAAATGTTGAAGCAAAAGAAATAAAACTGGTTTATGTGAATACTAAAGAGCAACTTGTAGATATTTTCACTAAACCTCTGCCTAAGGAGACTTTTGAATATCTTAGAGAACAACTTGGGGTCATACCCCCATCGATAGATACTTAGAGAGTTGATGTTTGTCATCAATCGACATAATTATCAAAGAAATCTTTTTACTCCGACTTTGATGAGGAAGCTACTTCTCAGGGGGAGTAGTTGGTATATTGACTTGATTGGTTATTTACATATGAAATCTATTTTGTTGTAACTTTGGCATTTGATGTCAAAGGGGGAGTGATATCTATGGAAAAACACATTATCTTTTGGGAAGAGATTGGTACAGAAAAACATAAGGAAACTCATGTTATTCTCAGGGGGAAAGATTGTTACTTTAGGAAGACTGTTGGTTTTTGTATTTGGCATTTCTATTTTGGCACTTTGATGGTTTTTCCATCTTGTGTTGCCATCAATGCCAAATGGGGAGATTGTTGGTATTTTGGTATGGTTTTGTCATTGATGTCAACACCTACTAAAACTCTAGCACTTTGGAGATCCAACAACATTCACCGGCAAGCAAGTGACTTTTGCACAGTCACCGGTATATGGTACACCGACAGGATATAATGATCACCAACACTTGGAATGGCATGGAAAGCACTTGGTAATGTCGAAGACATTGTTTGGACATCTTATTTTGGAGAATTATTTATTGGCATATTCGTACTTGCATATTTGCTGTTACCGACAAATAGGTCTAGGTTATGCACCGACAGGTTTATCTTTTCCAGATCAGCATGACACACTATGGAGATGATTAATTATTGTTGTAAATGCATTAAGTTGACATGTTGAATTGGTTATTGCATCGGATATTATATTGTTTGTAAAATGATTTCATTGTAATATCTTGTAGAGCCGACCTACTAAAATTGGTCTTAGGTTATGGTATAAATGTAAGGTCTTATTTGTAAGATTGAATGAGGAATGCAAAAAGGAATTATAAGGAGGTATATGCAAGATTAAGCAGAGCTATACATGCAGACATCATTTGAAGATGAAGCTATGTTTTTGTGAAAGCATATTAGAAATACACCGGTACTGAATCTAGCATATGAAGATGCTAGTTTGAATAGTACATTCTTATTGGATTTAACCATCTAATTGTATTCAGTGTGACTCCCATTTGTGTTTGAGCAGTGAGATGTAGGCACTTGGCCTTTCTGCATGTGTAGACCCCAGTTATGTACACTTACTATTTGCAGTAGTATCATCTGATTGTGGGTAAGGTTTCCCACCATGGTTTTTCCATTTATAGGGTTTCCACATACAAATATTGGTGTTATGTATTGTGGATGACTTTGTCTTTTTGTTTCATGCATTAATCTTTACCAGTATTGCAATTATCTGTTAAATCTATCCACCGCTATAACAAATTGGTTCACCTGTTATGCAGTAAATTGGTTAAGTTGTTTTTGGTTTAAATTTATTAAGACAACTGATTCACCCCTCCCCCCTCTCAATTGTCTCTGGGGTCTAACAGACTCTATCCATGATAGAACTTATCTTTTCATCTTCTTGCATCTTCAAAGTTTCATACCTTACCTGAAAACCTTCAAGTTTAGCAATCTTTACTACCTGGTCACCTTCATAAAGAGTTTCAAGATTCAACCAGATCTACTTAGCATTCTCTAATTCTATGACATTCAATAACTTTTCATAAGATAAGGCACTCAACAAAGCTTATTTTCCTTTGACATCATTTTTAGCTCTCTTCTATTCATCAGTAGGTGTTGATGTTCCAGAATTAGGATCATGAGATATATACCCTTTCTCCACTATCTCCCAAACTTCAATTCCAAGACATCTGAGATGAATCTTCATTCTCTCCTTCCATATTTTATAATTTTTACCATCAAATCTGTGACTCTCCTTCTGGTGGGGATTGAATGTAGAACTTGATGTTGATGCTATCAGATCTCCTCAAGTATTTAAGCTTCTACAAAGAGGACCTTTCTCTAAGACCAATTTTTAGAATGCACTGATTTTCAGAGTAAACTGAGAAGTGGGGGTGAATTAGTTTACTAACAGTTACAATGATTAATTTAATTATAAACCTTAAATTGAAGCACAAGACAATGGAGAATATAACATGAAGACACAAAACACATAACACCAATATTTTGACATGGAAAAATCAGAAACCCTACCCACAATTAGATGAGTACTCTGTAGTAGTATTGAATGATTACAATGGAGTCTAAACTTGCAAAAAGGCCAACAACCTAGAGCCCAATTCTCATCACAAAGGGAAGTCTCATTGACTTACATAGACATTGGACTATAATCTGGAAAGAAATGAACTATGAAAGTAGCATCTATTAATGCTTGATACAGTTATGATTAATCACTAATGACTGCTCTACAATACAAAACCTTCCCAACCTTCACTGGAATGATATGACTCTATTCACACATAATGCTTTCTCTTATAATGTAGGCATAACCATCGATCACCATCGACACCCAAATTACGTGAATAAGTCACCTATAAATATAGATCATCAACCTTGTTGACAAGGTTGGCTAAACCCTAAACCCATAACCTTATAATTACAAACGTTACATCACATGATACCTCCAGATCAACATTATGATTTACATTATATAGAATGGACCTAAACCAAGTATTCAAATAATTATATCCATTGTAAATTCCACTAAGACCAAAATCCAACACGCTTCTCAAGTCGGTAAAAACCCTTAGTGAAATAACAAAAAGTTTAACCAGATCCAAATAGGACCATCATAGAAACATGCCATCCAATGCAATGTCACCAAATACTTAGGATATGTTCAAGAAACACCTTCAGCATGATAGAAACCGATTCCATAAGTTGAAACCAAAATCTATTGACCAAGTCATCAAACAATGCATACTGGTAAAGCTAACTGGGATAGATAGAGACAAGTCGGTAAAGCCAAAAGCTAGCTGGTACTAGTAAATACCAAAAGTGATAACAACCAAATCACAAAATCATGAACCACCATATATAACAAGCATATAACCATCCGAATAAGCATCTAAAACTAATTCCAGAGATTTGATCATACCGGATCAGAATCACAGCCAAAACCAAGAAGATCACCAAGACTAATTGGGATACAGTCCATGAAGATTGCATTAATGATTTGTTATCTTTTCATTAATGTCAATAAACCAATAATATTATTGTTATAATGTTGTTTTGTAACTGGTAGGAAGAGCTAAGTGAAAGGAACTGTAAGCGGTAGGTAAGTTTGAGGAGTGAACCGGTATTGCTAGGTATTAGAGAGTTGAACTGGTAAACCCTACCTATTGTTTTGATAAACCCTAACTAATTAAGTTTGGTGAATTGGTATATTGGTTTATGACCTGATGATGAGAGGTAATGATTATGACACATATGCATATTGTATGAGGAGAGATTCAAAGAGTTTTTAGCGCGTTGAGTTAATATTTTTTTTATCTTGGAAATGAGAAAGTATATTGCATGTAATGCAAATCACGTGACGCGTTATTGAGTTCAATGAAGCGTTGATCAAGGAGTAGTTGAGACTTTCTTGAGTGATGTGCAAAGATTATTATGTAATCCAATGATCATACCTGAACCAACTTGTTTGTAATCTTTATGAGAGAATTAGGTTTTTGTTGTGTTACCAACCTAATTGATTTGTTTATAAGGTCGATGATTTGTTTTAATTTAAGTGTTGGAAAAGTTGAATTAAGTGTGTGGTTGCCGAACCGGATGATGTATCTACAGTTTGAGTAAAGGAAGATAGGAGCATGAAAAGGATCTGAACAAGCAAGTGAAGTTCTATTCTAATAGATCAACAAATTCCTATTGTTTTGTAACAATTACAACAGTAAAATCCCCTAACCGGGTAAGCTTTAACAAGCTTTGTGTTATTCAAATCCTCTAACCAGGTGATCCATTACCTTGGATTCTAATTCCTTTACAAAGGATACTTCTCATAGGGTATTTCTTTTAACAAGGAATTATAGTGAATCCCTTAACTAGGTGGTCTCTAATAGGATTTGTTCTTAACAAGAATTTTTGTAAAAGCTTTAATAGGCTTGGCTCCTAATAGGGTGAACTTCAAAAGAAATCAGATAGTTATCTTGTGAGTCTCATCTCACTGTGGTTTTTCCCATTTGGGTTTCCATGTCAAAAATATTGTGTCAAGTGGTGAATGTTTTTGTGGTTATGTTTCTATGGTTGAATTGCTTAACTACTTATTTCAATTTGATAAGTTATGTTAACTAGTAATAATCTAAAATAAGGTTTTACTTATGTCAAGTAAAAGTATTTGGATGATTGTTGTTAGGATAACTGGTGAACAACTGGGGGGGAGGGTGAATAAGTTGTTAACAAACTATAACATTTAATCCAAAATACAACCTTAAATAGGAGCACATAAATATTAAAATACCCACGAAGCAGAAACAAATGCCGGTAGACACTGATAATAGTAAACAATGCAACTTAACAATTAAATAGATAATGAATGCAAAGAAACCATACCACATAACACCATGATTTGTACATGGAAAATTTGGAAAGGGAAAAACCACAGTGGGAAGCCTACCCACAGTCAGATGATACTTTTGTAGAAAGTATGTGATACAATGAGGGGCCTACACATGCAGGAAGGCACACTTCCTAGAGCATGCTGCTCATTATAAAAGAGTCTCACTGACTACAGAGAGGCTACAACCATCTCAAGATAAATGGACAACAATCCAGAGTAATGAACTGCTAGAGAAGGCATCTACCATGCCTGATTATAGTCCTAGTTAACCTCAATATTAGAGGCATTTAGCCTCTTCCTTAATCCCAATTCGATCACCTACGATCAACCCAATCCTCTACCTAAATGATATTACAATATTCGCACATTATATTTCATACCTTGCCCACACCATGATCTACAATGAGATCTTACATTCATTTATACAAAGCCTAAGGCCTAAACCAATTAGGTTGGCCACCTAAAAGATATTACAATAACATCATTACATAAATCCATATTACAATGATATGCCATGTCGACTTAAGACCAAAACAACAATAACAAATCCATAAAGCATCCCAAAACATCTTGGTAACATGTAGAGTACATGTTAGCATGATACTAATCCATAACCTAGATAGGCACCAGACCTATTCTGGGTCCACCATGCCAAAGAAATGTCTTCAAGCAGTTGAAGCGTGATCAAGGAACATATTTTGCATCCTGAAATCCATCTAGAAGCTGCATCAACACCACTTATGCATCCTGTCATGATTCATCAGTGAAAGCTTTGTTGGTAAAACTTTAAATCAATGCCCATAAGGGTTTATAAGAATGTATGATAGAATCCGATTACCAAGTCAATACCAATTGACCAAAACATGCTCTAGAAGCATGTACCACATGTAACCAATCACATTCCATAGATCTAAATAAACCGAAAGTGTCCAACAGATAGTCTCTTCTGCTGGTAACACTAGAGCTTCTACCAGTAACCAAAATATGTCTGCCAATAACCAAAACCTGTCTGTCGGTAACCATTCATAATAGCTAGTGCGAGTAACCAACCATAACAGCTAGTGTTGACATCAATGACAAAACATCAATGCAACATATAATCAATTCATCCATAATGCCAACAATTGTGAGTTTCAAGTTGTTTACTATTATCTATTGTAACAGTCAACCGGTTTATCTTGACAATTTTATTCTGACAGAGATATTGCATTTATAGTTCAATGGTTTAACTTGTCAATTTCAAAGTTTACTTGAGAGGTTATTTCTAAGTAAGGTGAAATTTTATTAGTTTTTCTATCTATTGATTCACCCCCCTCTCAGTAGTTGATTGGATCCTTATTCTTTCATCATACCATCAATTAGTATCAAATATTTTCTGAGGTCCTTTGGGGTCTAAGACAAACAACTTGAGGTAAATATCTTGTAGAACATGATGGAGAAGGAAGGTCTAAAGTTTAATAGAGATAACTACATAATATAGAGTGCTAGAATAAAAATTTATATCAAGATTCATGGAAATAAATTCTAGGAGCATGTTAATACTCAATATGTTAATACTCAATATGTTTCACATAGTGGGATTATGACTAATGATCATAAGAAAGAGCAACAAGAAAACAACCAAGCACTAGAGGATATTACTAGTTCTTCGTCTGATGCATAATATGTTGATGTCCATGGTTTGGAGAGTGCATATGAAGTATGGAAGAAACTTGAAGAGATTTACAGTGATGATGAACATGTGGAGATTGCCAAGAGAGTCTAAGAGGGAAGTTTGATGATATGCAGATGGTTGAAGGTGAGAATATCCAACAATATGGCCAGAGGATAAAAGAGATAGTTGGTGAGATCAAGAGTACTGGTGGTAAAATGGATGATACCACAATAGTTAGTAAGGTGTTGAGAACCCTACTACCGGTCTACACTATCTGATTTGTAGCTATTCAGGAGCTAAAATCTATTGACAAAACCAACGTAACCCTTGACTCCATCATTGGTAATCTTACTACTTTTGAATCAAATGGTTATGATGGTAGTGTTTAGAAATATGAATCAGCATTAAGAGCTTCTATTTCTAACCCATCTATGAGGAAAAGTAGAGATGTTAGTCACTTTCATGAATCTAGATCCAACAAAGAAATTGATGATGAAGACAATCTGGTTGAGCTTGAAGCATTGTTGGCCAAGCGATTGCCTAGAGGTATCGGTAAATATAGAGGTAAATTACCTTTGAAATGTTTTGCATGCAACAAGATTGGACACATAGCTGGTAACTCACCTAATGGTGATAATGAGAACAAGAGAGATAAGTTCAAGAAGTATAGGGGAAAAGGAAAAAGAGGTTGTCTTATTTCAGTTGATAGTTCTATCACTGATGAGGAATTTGATGGTGATGCTAATAAAGACATTTTCTTTGTAGCCATTAAAGAGGAGACATATGATGAGAAAGCTTTAGTTTCTTGCATGGATAATTTTGATGATTGGATCATTGATAGTGGTTTCTCACATCACATGACCAGTGACCAGAGAAAATTTATTTCTTTGAATGAATTTGATGGCGGAGTTGTAAGATTTGGTAATGACCCACCCTTCATAGTTAAAGGTAAGGAAACTAATTCTCTTAATGGAAAGAGGAGTGCACATGATGTCTACTGGGTTGAAGGTCAAAAACACAATCTTTTGAGTGTTTCTTAACTCAATGACATAGGATACCCATTAGAGTTTAAGAACGGTATGTGCAAAATATATGGGAGGAAAGGTGAACTAATTGCAACTAGAAAGAAGACTAAAGGTAACATGTTTCACTTGAATCCTAAAGTCAACAACTATTTAATTGCTAAAATTGATGATAGTTGGCTTTGACATAGAATATTTTGTCATTTGAATTTTGACAACATCATTAAAGTGAGTAAGTCCAAAATAGTAAGAGGTTTGCCTCAGTTAGACAAACCGGTTAATGCTCTATGTAAGGAATGTCAGTTGGGAAAGATGACATCCTCAACTTTTACGAGAAAGTCTATTTTAGTAGAGCATCTATTAGATTTGGTTCATACAAACCTATGTGGACCCATAAGGATGAAAATTATTCAAGGTGATAGATATTTCATGATCTTCACTGATGATTGCTCAAAGATGATGTGGGTTCCATTCTTGAAAGATTAAAAAAATCAATTTGGTAAATTCAAGGCATTCAGGGCTTTAGTTGAAAAGGAGAGTAGTAAGAAGATAAAGTGTTCAAGGACTGATCAAGATGGTGAATTTACTTCCGAAGAATTCACTAGATATTGTGAAGAGAATGGTATCAAACAACAACTTTAGGCACCAAGGACACTACAACAGAATGGTATTGTAGATAGGAACAACTGGTTAGTTGTTGAAGCTGCTATGACGATGTAGATACAAGGTGTAGCAAAAAATTTTTGGAGAGAAGCTGTCAGCACAACTATCTACACAATGAATAGGATTTTGATAAAAAGAGGTAATGATAAGACCCCTTATAAATAATGGTATGGTAGATCACCTAATGTTGGTTATTTCAAGATATTTGGTATCAAATAGTTTATTAATAGAGGTGACTATATTAGCAAGTTTGAGTCTAAAAGTGATGAAGGTATATTTCTTGGTTATTCCACCAAGAGTGAGGCCTAAAAATGTTACAACAACTAGACACAAAGAATCATTGAGAGTGACAATGTTTGAGTGAATGAGTATCTTGAAGTCTCAAGAGAAACTAGTGTGGAGAAAAAGGATGAAGATCCTTGCATTTTATTTTTGGAACCAAAACTTGTGAAACCTGAAATCAGTAAAGAAAATATTGATGCACCAGTTCAACCAGAATAGGTAGACTCAGAAGAAGAGGATGATAATGAAGAAAATGAACTTGGAGATAATGATTATATTATTCTATGATATGTGAGACTCAATCACAATCCTGAACAGATTATTGGAGATAAGGATGCTCGAGTACTAACCAAAAGAAGAATCAGAGAAAATTCTTGCATGATCTCCACTATTGAGCCTAGAACTGTTAAGAAAGCATTTGGAGATGATCATTAGGTTAAAGATATGGAGGATGAGATTGAAAAAATTGAGAATAATAACACTTGGACTCTAGTACCCTGACCGGTGGATAAAAATATAATAGGTACTAAGTGGGGTTTTAGGAACAAGTTGAATGAAGATGGTGCAGTAGTCTGAAACAAAGCTAGAATTTTACAAGAAGATTGGTGTAGGAGTAGAGTTATACCATAGGGGGAGCATCAAGTTGCAGCTTGTTGATGTTGATTAGTGAGTTTGACATTACACGTTTTACTTTCAATTTGGCATTGTTGTCAAAGGGGGAGAAGAACTATGTGATTATAGGGAAAAGAACCAGTGACAAGCTGAAGACAATGAGAGTACATGGTAAAATGTAAACCAAGATTCTTATTCACGTCACAACAATCAATGGTATTAATATTTATATTGCCATCAATACCAAATGGGGAGATTTTTGGCATTTGCATGAAGATTGAATTAATGATTTTTTATGTTGTCATTGATGTCAATAAACCGGTAATGCTATTGTTATAATGATGTTTTGTAATCGGTAGGAAGAGCTAAGTGAAAGGAACTGTAACCAGTAGGTAAGTTTGAGGAGTGAACTGGTATTGCTAGGTATTGGAGAGTTGAACTAGTAAACCCTACCCGTTATTTTGATAAACCCTAACTGATTAAGTCTGGTGAATTGGTTATATTGGTTTATGATCTAATGATAAGAGGTAATTATTATGACACATATGCATATTGTATGAGGAGAGTTTCACAGACTTTTTGGTGCATTAATGTTTTTTATCTTGGAAATGAGTGAGTATATTGCATGTAATGCAAAGCGCGTGAGGCGTTATTGAGTTTGATGAAGTGGTGATCAAGGAGCGGTTGAGGCTTTCTTGAATGATGTGCAAAGATTGTTATGTAATCCAACGGTCATACCTAAACCAACTTGTTTGTAATCTCTATGAGAGAATTAGTTTTTTGTTGTGTTACCGACCTAATTGATTTGTTTATAAAGTTGATGAGTTGTTTTAGTTTAAGTGTTGGCAAAGTTGAATTGAGTGTGTGGTTGCCAAATCGGATGATGTATCTATAGTTTGAGTAAATGCAAATAGGAGCATGAAAAGGATCTAAACAAGCAAGTGAAGTGCTATTCTAATAGATCAGCAAACTCCATTTATTTTTTAAAAATTGCAATAGTAAAATTCCCTAACAGGGTAAGCTCTAACAAGATTTTTGTTATTCAAATCCTCTAACCAGGTGATCCATTAGCTTGGATTCTAAATCTTTTACAAAGGTTACTCCTCACAGGGTATTGCTTCTAACAAGGCATTATAGTCAATCCCTTAACCGGGTGGTCCCTAACAAAATATGTTCTTAACAAGACTTTTTGTAAAAGCTTTAACAGGCTTGGCTCCTAACAGGGCAAACTTCAAAAGAGTTCAGATAGTTATCTTGTGACTCTCATCTCACCGTGGTTTTCCCATTTGGGTTTCCACGTCAAAAATATTGTGTCAAATGGTGAATGTTTTTGTGGTTATGTTTTTATGGTTGAATTGCTTAACTACTTATTTCACTTTGATAAGTTATGTTAACAGGTAACAATATGAAATAAGGTTTTACTTATGTCAAGTAAAAGTATTTGGATGATTGTGAGTTTCAAGTTGTTTACTGTTATTTGTTGTAATAGTCAACCGGTTTATCTTGACAGTTTTATTATGACAGAGATATTGTATTTATAGTTCAGTGGTTTAACTTTTTAGTTTCAAAGTTTGCTTGAGAGGTTATTTCTGAGTAAGGTAAAAGTTTATCAATTTTTCTATCTACTAATTCACTCCCCCTTCTCAGTAGTTGACTAGATCTGTAATGCCCCGCCAGGAAACCCCGAAGGGATTAAGCCATAACACAAGAATAGAGAGCAATTTTTTTTTTTTTCTTTTAAGTTACAACACACAAGATGCAACAAGATATCAAAGATTCAGATTACATAGCGGAAGACATCTACTAACACCTAAAGAGTTTCCCAACGAGATTACTTAAATTTCACAATTCACTTAACTCACACAATTAATCCAATAAGCTAATTATCTTAATAACGAGATGATTCATAATCAGGATAATTCTTTCAAAGATGGAAATATAAATCACAACAAGGATTCATCATTAAGATCCATTCATAATCTTCATTCAATCTTTTCATTTAAAATTACAAACCATACATCTAACATTCTAATACACTAGGATTTCATCATAACATAAGAGATCTTTCCAAGCATATTTAAATTCCTTAACAACAACTGAGTATAATTCATTTCTCTAAGTTACATTCTTTCACACTCCATTTTATTGCATTTTAAAAGATGATTACATACGGCATCTACGATAAATCACATCTAAACCACTTATGCATTCGATCAACATGGCATTCAAGAAAGGACTGCATATAAGCATTTAAAGTTAATTCCATTTATCCACTTAACCATTCTAACATAAGTTAATCATACATGATAAAGCTGAATAAAGGAAACATAAGAGAATACATCACATAACACCATAATGATCTCGGAGTTCACCCCTAAAGGGCTACATCTCCGGGTCTGCGCAACTGCAAGACCCCTCTGATAAATAATAAAGGTTAAGAATACAAGAGGTTACACCATTTCAATCCAGCCATCAAGGCGATACATAAACAATATACAAGCGACCGCATCGGTCAATAAATACATAAACGATCCCTGAAAAGAACAGGATCTAGTTGAACATACTCAAGCTAATACAAGAGGTCCATGAGAGCATCCATGAAACTGAGCCATCACCCCCAAGGTCTAATATGAAACCGACACTCACAAGGGCAGAGACAAAAGGACGACTCACAAAGGTACTCCTAACAGGACAAAACGACAACACACTAGTGAACGTAGGGACAAGTGTCATCACACAACCTGGTATGGATACCATGGCAAGTCTTCATAGGTCCCGGTCCCATACACTGGGTCACCATGGCAACCTAATCCGAGCTTCCGGCCCATCCAAGCCTCATGTGGACCCACACATCCTCTCGTGAAGACAAGGATGGCGGTTTGCCATTTCAGGCCTTCTCACATCATGTCGAATCTATGATAGCACTCATCCCATGTGTGAGGCACATTTATCTTACTTAGAGATTACATTCTAATCTACTTAGGTTATCACTTATTAGACTCACTTTCGACAGGTTACCCAGCAGCCACTTTGGGCACGGCCCCCAATCGAAAGCCACTTTCCCATACGACACTAGACTATACTCGGACGAACTCAAACCAAGGAATACACATGGTCAGACGAACAGAGTTCAAGAAGAAGAACAATCATCTGGTCAAACACGACTCAAGGATGAACACTTACTGATGGTACTCTAACTAGAGACCTGACAAACTAAGGTCAACCATGAATCATCATTCGATTCACACAACGAGGATATGACCAAAATGACACTACCACAATACAATAGTCAACTCGGAATCGAGGACTGATACAGGTACCCCAATTCATTTCATACGACAGGGACCTACTAAACAAAGTAAAACATGCCATTTCATAATTAAAGGCGAATACAGAAATTAAACTCGCAAGGCAATAATCAGAAAAGACAATATTTCCTCAAATTGATTTAATCATTACAAGTCGATCAAGTTTTCTACAAGATCTAAATCAGCTTACAGTTATCTACCTCATCTAGGGATAAGTTGTTCTTGGTTTTCTAACTCCTAAGGTTCAAAGCGTCGAACAGGCAAATTAAGCCATAATGAGTTTTTAACCAATTCATAATAATAAAATTCAGGCCACCATTAATCAATTAAACAAGGTATTTAATCTCCAATCAAAACGTCATTAACATACTGGTCTAAAATCAATCTCTACAGATTCATAATTTCAATTCCAGATACATTAAACGGATTACGGAAATAAAAATGTAGAAAGAGAATCTAAATGGAGGTAATCATTTCCAATGCATATCGTTAAATTTCTAATGCCCAACGATAAATATTTCACTACTTTACAATTACTCAAATGATATGTTCTACGATAAAATTTAACATCATCAAGCAGTAATTACATCGTATTTCAACGATTTTCCAATAACATTTTATTCTCTATTATTTTTAAACAAAACTGCCTCAATTAGCCAAATGTTCAAATCAGCTAGAAGGTGAGATCTAGATTTATTAATTCAAGATCAATCAGAATATAATCAAAGATATTCAGTTGCGAAGTTAACAGTTTTAGAACTTGATTAGAAGGGGTGCATAAATCATGAAATGAAATTGAATAATGATCGACTTATAAGCTCCGTTACAAACTTCGTCAATATCAAATTAACATTAATCAAAATTTAATGCCACCTTAATCAAGATTAAAAACTAATTAAAACTCAGCATTAAAATAACATACATTAACATGATATCACCTATCATATGCATTTTTTTTGAATACTAAAAAAAAACATGCATTAAGAAAAATGATTTTTAAAAAAACTACATTTAAAACAACAAAAAAAAAATGCATTTAAAAATTAAGTGGAGAGGCGAGCTGGGCGGGCCGTGCCCTAACCCTAGCCGCAGTCCACACCGAAACGCAGGGGAACCCATGCGGGCGGCGCCACTGCGGTGCCCGCAGGTCTGCGGCGCCCTGCGGCCACCGCAGCCCGAGCCTTAAACGCCAGCGGGGGGGGGGGGAAACAGGGGGACGAGCGGGGGAGAGGGGAGGAGGAGCGGGTGGAGCTCCGCTCCCCGCCTCCAACCCCAACCCACGGGTTTAAACAAAAATAACGCCCGGCTCGCTACAAAAATGAATACACAGCGTGGTAACTCAAACGCACAGGCTCGAAATAAAATTTTTATATCTATTTTTTTTTTAAAAAAAAAACACCACAGTTCGGAATTAACACAAACAATAAACCCAATTCAAATATGGATTAAAATTTTCAGTTCGAGAAAGATCCGATTTCAATGAACATATTTTGGTATCAAGATTCTTGATGGAATTCATTTCCTCATACACAATGGGATTCAAACCACCCAAAAGGAAACATTGAGGGATAACCAAAATCTCAAACAAAATTTCCAGCCACTTCAAAATGGATAATCACATTGATTTTCAATCACAAATTCATTTCTTTCAACCAGAACCGAAAAAATTCTTTTGACAACAAGAAATCAATTTAGAATCCTACCTTCATACGCAATCCTGGATTAGCTGAAGGAGAGCCCATATGCCCGATTCAGCAAAACTGCCTCCTCTCCAAAAACCCCCAAATTTCATCTCCAAAAATTCTACTTTTCCAACCAAAAATTTTCTAAATTTGTCCATCCTTCCAATTTTCCCCAAATTGGGTTATATGGAAGAGTTGACCCAAAATTTCTATTTTTGGAATAAAAATTCTTATTTAAAAAAATAATTCTTCAAAATTAATTCTTTTCAACTATAGCAACAATTAACTTGCTTTCAAATCCAAAATCGATTTCCTCGTTTAAACAAATTTAATCTTTCAATTCAAATAAGCCAACAGAACACAATTAACTCTGTGGCGATAAAATATAAAACTTTCTTTTTCAACAGCATATATAAAATGCATTTAATATTCCAAATCAGTTAATTAATCGAACTCACTCCCAATATAAAATAAGCAATTCATATCAACGAAAATCGCATAACGAATACCCGATTAATCTAGCCCATTAATCTCTAATGCACAAATGCATAAATACTCAAAATAATCACTAAGGACTAATTAATCAATTTAACCAAACACACCAAGCACGCAAATCGAGAAGGTCAACCAAACAGACGACTCGCAAGCCCAAACAAAAAGGGATACCGACGACGACTGGCGATGCTCACTTGAGCACGACGAAGGTCAACTAGGGTCTTATGACCACCTAATCCAACTCTAAGGATTAAAAAGGTACACTCAAACCTGCAATCCAGGTGAAGACGAACCTCGCATTCAAGCGACATAGTACCTGAAATTTCCTGCAACCAAAGATCATACATGCATACATATATAATAACTTAATGAGAGCATTAGTCCGATACTAATATCACGAAATAGGAACACTGAATAACTTGCATACAACTAGTGTGAAAACCACATCAATAGCTATGCGTTAATCAAACATCTGACTATAACATAATATTACGATAAACTAATCAAGATTAAACCAAGGTTAGAAATAGATTAGGGCAGGGGTACTACAAGATCCTTACTCTTTCATCGTACCATTATACTATATGCATGTGTTCCTATGTGTTGCTTCTATATACTAATGATGATGTATTTTATTTATGCATGTTCCTATAATGATTCCATGATACTTATGATGATGTTATGATACTTATGATGATGATCTTATGTTATTAATGCAATTATATATATGATGATATGCAAAATGTTTTTGTCATCCTCATAAAGGATAGATAATATTGTAAACCATGTTGCTGCCAAAGTTTGCTAAAAGATTTGATTTGTTGAAAGCCCACTATTGCTTGTGTCTCATCTAAAACTGACTGAATCCATGAAAATGATACTTTATTGCAAAGAAGAAGGAAACTTTATTGCAGATTGGTGATGCAAATGACTTCTTATTGTGGATTGTGCGCGAAAAGGAGGAAGAAAAAGATTATACTCCTCAAAACATGTGATGCTCAGGGTACCACTTCCATCACTAGATTTAGGATTTTGCTCGAGTTGTAGATTGGACCTGATTTATTATGGAAGGAAAGGGCAAAAAGAGAGGCTTGTTATGAATGGATAACCAATTGTAGGTAGATTAATAACAAGCCATGATGGGAATGGGTAAGTTTATTATGGATGGATAGGCTGTGAGTGTGTGCAAAGTGAAAGGCTAAGATTGAATCTTGATGGAGGGAGGAGCAATGTCTCTACACATGGCATTGGTAACCCGATTTTCACCATGGTACTTGCCCAGGGCACCACCGAAGTAGTTTTCACCATTGGATGGATTTATTTCTCTTTACTTTTTTTTCATGTTTTTAATTTTCTAATTTTTTTGTGTCACAAGGCGCCTGTTTGCTAGGTTTTCACCAAGTAACAATGTTTTTTCATTTTTCTTATTTTTTTTGTATTTTGACATATTTTTTATTTTTTGGTATTTTTGATAATTGATATTTTGAAGAGCTATGTGTAAAACCTGTGAAGGTGCATGTTATTGATAGGATCCTCCAAAGGTTCTCCATCTAGTGTTGAGAGCTGATATGCACCTGATCAATAGACTGTTGTGATGACACAAGGACCAAGCCAATTTGGCTCAAATTTTCCTTTATTTTCTTAGTCCTATTGATTTTGAGGATTCTCCCTCAATATTAGGTCTGTTGGCATTTCAATAGAAGGAGATTGTTGATATTCATTAAGGATATTGAGAAGGTCATTGAAGATTATTGATATAACTGAAGAAGGATGATAACTATCTTTATAACATGATTTTGTCATTGATGTCAAGAAATTGATATTTTGATTCAGTATGATGTTGCCATATCTTGAGAAGATTGATTTGAAGAGAATTAAGATGTCGGTAAAAGACACAGAAAGAATGTGATGAATAAGGGGAGAAATAAGTTATTCAATGGGCAACTATTACCGAGTTAGGCAATGATGAGATCATGATGTTTAGATTGTTTTGATATCCTACATATGTTGTTGATTGTAAGGTTAATACTATACTATGTCACCGAGCAAAGAACCTAGTTGGTAAACCCTAAGGAACCTAGTCGGTAAACCCTAAGGTTATCGATATCGGTTAATGAAGGCCAAATGTCTACCGAGTGAAGTTTAGTATTTATCGAGTTGCAATCGAGTTATGATAGACAACATTGAAGGAATGAAAGCGTTATTTAATGAAGTTGATTAGCTGGAGTTGATTAAATGATTGATATGACATGCAAGAAATTTGTTAAGGATCTATGACTTTGAAAATTTAGGAGCTAGATCTACAACACATATTGAACTACTTAACCTAGCACAAGTTCCAAGAATAGAATGCAAGTTCCTAGGTGAAGTAAAACATTTTTCAGATCGAAGGATACATTGAACCTAGTCAAGATTGAAGATCTGATGGCTATGATTGATCATGGGAAATGTGATCAAGGAGATTCAACGGTTAGCAAATTGTTTATAAATAAGAAATTATTGATGAACAATGTACGCGGGCAAGTGCAAGCACATGGATGCTACATAGCAATTACCGAGCATAGAAGCTTGAAGACCTATTTGAATAACAAAGTAGGGAGCCTAGCAGAGGGACAAGATAAGTCCTATGACTAGACAGTGTTGAGAAAATAAGAATCTGCTTTAGCATTTCAGATGTGAAGTTGTAGATATATTTTTATTACTATTATTTTGTAAAGTGACAGAAAATCTCTTAACTGAGTGGACCTAACAGTCTTATTTGTAAATCCTCTAGCAAGGTAACATTCTAATTGAGTGTTTGAAATTCTTTGACAAGGTCACTTCTAACAAAGTGAAGATCCTAACAGATCTAAGGGAAATCCTTTAACCGGGTCACATCTAGCAATTCATTTGTAATCTTTAACAGGATTTGCTTTTAACCGAGCATACTCTAGAAGAGTATATTTCTTAGTGGGTCCAAAATCCCATAGTAGTTTTTTCCCATTTGGGTTTCCACGTTAAATCTTGTGTTATATGTGTTATAATGATTATGTGTTTATGAGTTAGCATGTTTAGCAGTTTTTGGTTATATTGCTGAAGAATAAGTTACTGAGGTTGAATCTGTTGATTTTATTAAAGATTAAGTTTGTATGATTCACCCCCCCCATCTCATCTTGTTAGCTATTGGCATCAGAACTTTATAATTGGTATCAAAGCTTGGGACTCTGGAAGAAAATTTTGAAGGTACTTGAGTTAAGATCCAAAGATGTATAAGAAGGATGCCCCAAAGCTAAACAAGTCAAGTTTTTCCACATGGAAGAAAAGGATGAAGCTGCACCTATTAAGAATTGGAGAATATGCTACATACTATCTGGAGAATGATTATGTTACACCGATCACCTACACGATGACTATGGAAGAGATAAGAGCGAAGCAAGAACACACTCAAGCAATGATTGAAATATCATTAGTATTGATCGACTCAGAGTTTAATGATCTAGAAGGTTGTATTGATATAAAGGAAATGTGGTCTAAGCTTATATCTATTTATGGTGGTGATGAACATGTACAAAGAGAAAAAGTGGATAGTTTAAGAGGACAACTTGAATCTATGAGGATGAATGAAGGAGAGAACATAGCCCAGTATAGTACAAGACTAAAGGAAATTGTCAATCAAATCAAAGGAGCAGGATGAACTATTGAAGAGAAGGATGCCACAAGTAAGTTATTGAGAACCCTTCTACCTGCTTATGCAATCTGAGTCTCTGCAATCAATGAATTGAGGTCTATACCTAACATGCCAATTTATTTAGATGCTACTATTGGTAAGCTACATGCATTTGAGTTAAGTAATTTTGATAACAATGGGTCTTCGGTAAATAAAGTTGAATCTGCATTTAGTTCTTTTCATCTTGGTGAATCTAATGTTTACAATGATAGAATGAGTAAGTATTCTGAAGGGAATCATAATGGAGCAAGTGAAAGATTTCATAAGAACATGGAAGAAGTGCACAAACTATATGAGGAAATTAGAAAGCAAGAAGAGTTTGAAGCATTGTTGGTCAGGAGGTTACCGAGAGGCAAAGGTAAGTATAAAGGAAAGCTACCTTTGAAAAGTTTCAATTGTGATAAAATAGGACATATGGCCTCTAACTGCCCTGACAAAGAATCTAGTGAAAAGAGAGAATACCGAGATGATAGACAGAAAGACAATCACTACAGAGGATACCAAGATTTCAGAAGGAGAGATAGAAAGACATGCCTAATTGTCGATGAGGAATCCAATGATGATAAATCTGATGAAACAGACACAGAGGAAGTTGTTTATGTTCCTATTAAGGATGGATCAGATGAAGAAAGGTACGAAGAAAAAGCCTTAATATCTCACATAAATAATAATGATTCTTCGAGGTGATAAACACAAATTTGTTAAATTAGAAGATTATGATGGAGGCTATGTAAGATTTGGTAATGATGTACCATGTCCGGTAAAAGGTAAAGGCTCTATCACACTTCTTGACAATGCAAAATGTGATGATGTTTATTGGGTTGAAGGTTTGAAATACAATTTGTTGAGTGTAGCACAACTAAACAACACAGGTTACCGAATAGAATTTCAAAAAGGAATTGTCAAAGTTCATGACAAGCATGGAAAGTTAGCAGCTACCAGGACTTAAACAAAAGGTAACACATTTCACCTTGACTCAACTCAGAACAAGTGTCTTTATGCAAAGATAGATGATACATGGTTATGGCATAAAAGGTTTTGTCATGTAAATTTTGATAATCTGATCAAAATAAGTAAGAAGCACCGAGTAAGAGGTCTACCGAGTTTGGAGAAACCTGAGAATGCTATATGCAGAGGATACCAGATGGGTAAGATGACAAGATCAAGCTTTACAAGTAAGTCCTACACTTCTAAGGGAATTTTAGATCTTGTGCATACTAATCTTTGTGGTCCTATGAAAGTTCAGAGTTATTATGGTGATAAATATTTCATATTATTTGTGGATGATTATTCAAGGATGATGTCAGATATGTTTTTAATAGAAAACTCAGAAGCCTTTCAAATGTTAAATGATACAAGGCAAGAGTTGAAAATGAAATAGGAAGACAAATGAAATGTCTTAGATCTGATAGAGGAGGAGAGTTCACCTCTAATGAATTTAACTTATTCTGCAATGATCATGGTATAAAAAGACAAGTCTCTGCACTGAGAACTCCACAACAAAATGGGATAGCTAAGAGAAGAAATAGATCTATTGTGGATTGTGCCAGAACCCTGATGATTGAAAAGAGAGTGCCATAAAATTTTTGGAGAGAAGCAATAAGCACTATTGTTTACACCCTGAACCGAGTACAATTGAAGAAAGGAACTTTGAAGACACCAAATAAAATCTAGTATGACAAGAAACCTAATGTAAGTTACTTTAAAATATTTGGAAGTAGATGCTATGTACACAAAGATGTCAGAAATGGAAAGTTTGATCAGAAAAGTAAAGAAGGAACATTTCTAGGTTATTCTTCTAAAAGAAAAGCATTGAAATGTCTGATTAAATCATCTAACAAAATAGTAGAAAGTGTAAATGTGAAAATTGATGAATTTGCAGAAAAAAATGATGAAGGAAATTCCAAGGAACCAGAAGATTATGAGGAATTTATCTATGTTCAACCGACAAGTCCTACCGAGAGAGTTACTGAAGAAAATGAAGAGAATATCCAGTTATTGAGTGATGAAGAAGATCATATCGAGCCTACTAAGCCTGTATTAGCCAAATCTGTTAGAAGGAATCATGCATCAAGTCAAATTATAAGAGATAAGGATGATCTAGTGATGACAAGGAACAAACTGAGACAGAACACATGTTTGATATCTGAATTTGAACCGAGAATAGTAAAAGAGGCATTTAATAGTGAAGATTGGGTAAATGCTATGACAGAAGAGATTGATCAAATCAAGAAGAATGACACATGGACACTGGTCTCAAGACCAAAGGACAAAAATGTAATCGATACAAATTTGATTTTCAGAAACAAGCTAAATGAAAAAGGTGAGGTCATTCGAAATAAAACAAGACTAGTTTGCAAATGATATGCTCAAGAAGAAGGAATAGATTATAGCGGGACCTTTGCAATTGTGGCTAGACTTGAAGGAGTAAGAACATTGTTGGCATATGCTGCTTTCAAAAATTTCATGGTATATCAAATGGATGTCAAATCTTCATTTTTGAAAGGTATACTAGAAAAAGAAGTTTATATTGAACAACCTGAAGGATTTGTTGAAGACAAGAATAAAGATCAGGTATGTAAATTGAACAAAGCTTTATATGGTTTGAAACAAGCACCTAGAGCATGGTATGAGAGATTTCACTCTTACTTAATCAAGATTGGTTTTATAAGAACAAGTGAAAACAACAATATGTACATGAAGAATGATGAAGACAATGGAATATTGATCTCAGCGATATTTGTTGATGACATTATTTTTTGTGGAAATGATTCTCTATGCAAAAACTTTGGTAATGAAATGTGCAAAGAATTTGAGATGTCACTAATCGGTGAGATAAAGTATTTTATAGGTTTACAGATACTGCAAATGAAAGATGAGATTTTCATTACTCAATCCAAGTACATAAAGGAAATCTTGAAGAAATTTGGAATGGAGGATTCAAAACCAATAAGTACTCCTATGACTACCAACTATAAACTATCAAAGAACAATGAATCTGCATCTAATGATGAGACACTTTACCGATCCATGATTGGAAAGTTACAATATGTTGTGCACAGTAGACCAGATATAGCACATGCAGTAGGTATTTTCGCAAGATTCTTTGTAGATCCCAAAGAAACCCATATGATAGAAATCAAGAGAATTTTTAGATACTTGAGAGGCACTGAAGATTATGGCTTAGTATATGAAAAGAGAAATGATTTTGATTTAAAATTTAATATTGATTCTGATTGGGTAGGCAACATTGATGACAAGAAAAGCACAAGTGGAGGAGCTTTTTTTTAGGAGAAAGACTAGTGAGTTGGCTTAGCAAGAAACAAGGATGTATTTCACAGTCAACAATAGAAGTTGAATATGTTGCTGCAGCATTGAATTGCACTAATATAGCATGGATAAAACAACTTTTGGAAGGTATAAATGAAAAGGTTACCGAGCCAGTAACTATATTCTGTGATAATATGAGTGCCATTAACATTTCAAAGAATCTGGTAATGCACTCTAAGACAAAACATATTTCTATCAAGTATCATTATCTCAGAGAAGAAGTTCAAGAAAAGAAAGTTGTGCTGGAATATGCTAGCACAAAGGAGCAAATTGCAGACATCTTCACAAAGCCACTACCAAGAGACACTTTTGAGTATCTTCGAAGCAAGTTAGGGGTCCTACCCCTATCTTCTACTCACTGACAGAGTTCGGTGAAAGCATCAATTCAATGAATCTACAAAATATTATGTGTGGATTGATGCTAATTTACTCACTTTAGGAAGTTTTATAAAGGTGTGTAGGAATGTGACCAGGGAATAGGATATAGGAAATAGTATTGAAGGAAAGATTGCTCTGATCGAGTTTTAGATGTTACATTTGCATGTGTAACTCAGCAAAAGCAAGCACTTCACAGTAGAAGAGTTCATGATTTAGTTCTTTTACTTTTTGGCATTGTTGTCAAAGGGGGAGAAGACTAAATGCTAGACTAAATTGTAAAGCCCTAAATGAAGAAGATAACAGAAGGCTAATGACAGGGGGTGAAGATTACTGAAAAAGGGAGAAGAATAAATGCAAGATCAGAGAAAGAGGGAGAAAGCCTAGAAGACTTCAGAAGAAGAAAACAACTCAAGGATAATAGGAGAAGTCTCCACAGCAATCTGTATCCGAATCAATTTGAACATCTTGTTGGTATTGCCATCAATGCCAAAGGGGGAGATTGTTGGCATTTCAATAGAAGGAGATTGTTGATATTCATTAAGGATATTGAGAAGGTTTTTGAAGATTATTGATATAACTGAAGAAGGATGATAACTATCTTTATAACATTATTTTGTCATTGATGTCAAGAAAATGATATTTTGATTTAGTATGATGTTGCCATATCTTGAGAAGATTGATTTGAAGAGAATTAAGATATTGGTAAAAGACATAGAAAGAATGTGATGAATAAGGGGAGAAATAAGTTATTCAATGGGCAACTATTACCGAGTTAGACAATGATGAGATCATGATGTTTAGATTGTTTTGATATCCTACATATGTTGTTAATTGTAAGGTTAATACTATACTATGTCACCGAGCAAAGAACCTAGTCGATAGACCCTAAGGAACCTAGTCAGTAAACCCTAAGGTTATTGATATCGGTTAATGAAGGTAGAATGTCTACCGAGTGAAGTTTAGTATTTACCGAGTTGCAACCGAGTTATGAAAGACAACATTGAAGGAATGAAAGTGTTATTTAATGAAGGAAGCTGAATAGCTGGAGTTGATTAAATGATTGATATGACATGCAAGAAATTTGTTAAGGATCTACGGCTTTGAAAATTTAGGAGCTAGATCTATAGCAAAGATTGAACCGCTTAACCTAGCACAAGTTTCAAGAATGGAATGCAAGTTCCTAGGCAAAGTAAAACATTTTTCAGATCAAAGGATACATTGAACCTAGTCAAGATTGAATATCTGATGGCTTTGATTGATCATGGGAAATGTGATCAAGGAGATTCAGTGGTTAGCAAATTGTTTATAAATAAGAAATTATTGATGAACAACGTATGCAGGCAAGTGTAAGCACAGGGATGCTACATAGTGATTACCGAGCACAGAAGCTTGAAGACCTATTTGAATAAAAGATTAGGCAGCCCAGCAGAGGGACAAGATAAGTCCTATGACTAGACAGTGTTGAGAAAATAAAAATCTGCTTTAGCATTTCAGATGTGAAGTTGCAGATATATTTTTATTACTGTTATTTTGTAAAGTGACAGAAAATCTCTTAACTGAGTGGACCTAATAGTCTTATTTGTAAATCCTCTAGCAAGTAACATTCTAATTGAGTGTTTGAAATCCTTTGACAAGGTCACTTCTAACAAAGTGAAGATCCTAACAGATCTGAGGGAAATCCTTTAATCGGGTCACATCTAGCAATGTGTTTGTAATCTTTAATAGGATTTGCTTTTAACCGAGCATACTTTAGAAGAGTATATTTCTTAGTGGGTTTGAAATCCCATAGTGGTTTTTCCCTATTTGGGTTTCCACATTAAATCTAGTGTTATATGTGTTATAATGATTATGTGTTTATGAGTTAGCATGTTTAGTAGTTTTTGGTTATATTGGTGAAGAATAAGTTACTAAGGTTGAATATGTTGATTTTATTGAAGATTAAGTTTGTATGATTCACCCCCCCCCTCTCATCTTGTTAGCTATTGGCATCAAAACTTTGCAAGGTCACCCACCTCAAATGTGTGAGGCTTTACCTTGTGATGGTAGCTATGACTCATTGTTTATTGATATGCCTTAAGATGATTAAGAACAGTTTGTCACCGTTCATCCAATAGTTCTAGTTCCTGTAAGCGAGAGACCTTGTAGTCTTCATCACTGATTATATCGTACAAAGAGACTCGTAAAGATGGTAACTACACCTTAATAAGTAAGATAGATTTGACACTGTAGACAAGTGAATAAGGGGTAGCTCTAGTAGGTGTGTGAATACTTGTACTATAGGCCTAAAGTGTGGGGTTAAGTTGAATGTATCAAATTTGGCCAACGTCATCAATTGTCTTTTTGAGAATCTTGAGAATGGTTTTATTAGATGCCTCAGCTTGACCATTACCTTGGGGGTAGTATGGAGTGGAGAAGTGGTGTTTAATGTGGAAGCGATCACAAATTTCACGAACATCTTGGTTCTTGAAGGGACATCCATTTTCAGTGGTAACAGACAGAGGGACACCATAGCAATAGATGATGTAGTTAAGGATGAATGTAAAAATTTATTTTTCAGTGAATTTGGTGAGAGGAATGACTTCAATACATTTTGTGAAATATGATGTAGCAGTGATAATAAATTTATGGCTATTAGAAGAAGGGTGAATCTTTCCTATGATATCGAGTCCCCACTGACAAAAAGTCCAAGGAGTCATGATCGATTTAAGGTTTTGAGATGGTGCATGAATAAGGTCTCCATGAATCTAATATTGCTTACATTTCTTGACAAACTGATATGAAACTTTTTCCATACTGGGTCAGTAGTATTGAATCCTGATGAGTTTCTTGGCTAACGTCGAACCTGATGAAATGATGAAAAAAATAAGTATCCAGTAGAATACTCAAAGGGGGGGGGGTGAATCAGTATACTCAGAAACTGATACAAACTCCCAAACTCAAACTTATGAATCAAAATAGTTTTGTCAAGATAATATCTCAAAGATTATCAACATCTACACGTTTGACTGTTATACCAACTTAACAATAAAATAACTTCAAACTTGTAAACATCAATAATACTTAATCAAATAAGATCATGACCACAAAATGCATTCACCACTTGACACAAATATTTATACGTGGAAAACCCAAATAGGTAAACCACGGTACAAAGATAGCTATCTGAACTCTTTTGAAGTTTTCCCTGTTAGGAGACAAGCTTGTTAAAGCTTTACAATAAGTTCTGTTAGGAACTAATTCCGATCAAGAATTACCCAGTTAGATGATTTTACAAATATGCCTTGATGAAAAGCTCAATACCTTGTTAAGAGTAACCTCACTGGAGGATTTGAGAATCCAAACTAATGGATCACCTTGTGAGAGGATTCAGAAATTAACCAAGCTTGTTAGAGCTTACCCGGTTAGGGGATTTTAATATCTATTGTGATTGTTAGAAAATAATAGGTTTTACTGATATGTTTGAATAGCACTACATCTGCTTGATTAGATCCTTCTTAAGCTTCAATATCCACCTTCACTCAAATTGTAGATCCATCCTCCTAGTTCGGCAACCTTACACTCAACAAATTCCACCAACTTTGCCAACACATAAATCAAAAAACATAATCAACCTTAAAAACAAATCAAATAGGTTGGTAACACAACAATAAGCTAATTCTCATCATCGAGATAACAAACAAGTCGGTACAATCTTGACCATTAGAAATCATAACAATCTCTTCATATTTAACAAGAAAATTTCAACCACTCCATAATAACTGCTTCATCGGACTTGTAACTCATTACACGCTATGCATTTGATGCAATCCACTTTTCTCTTTTACAAGACAATCAAATGTGCCAAAATAACATAAACTCATCTTCAAACAATTATCACACCTGTCACCATCATTACCGCTCGATTGTCAAATCTTGAATTAACAAACTTGATCAGTAGGGTTTTGACAAAAATAATTGGTAGGGTTTACCAATTACAAAACATAGAAAGGTTTAACCTTATATACCAGTTCAAAATACAAACTACCATATATTGGTTTACAACATCTTCAAAGTTTTTCATACCAGTTGTAATACAACAAGCAATAACAACAATAATATCAGCAAAATTATGAATACCATTCACCAGTTCAATTGACATCAATGACAACATATCATTAATGCAATCTATATGCAAAATGCCAACAATCTAAAAATACCAGCAATATCCCCCTTTGGCATTGATGGCAATACATATGTCAATGCCTCTGATTTGTTGTTGTTATGATTAGTGAATAGGAATCCTAGTTTACATACCAAGTATTCACCATGCTCTGTCTATCATCATTGTGTCACTAGTTCACTTTATCAAACACAAAATTATTTTAACCAGTTACATAATTCTTCTCCCCCTTTGACAACAATGCCAAATTGAAAGTAAAAATATCTAATGTCAAAATCTCACTGTACATCAACAAATTGAAACTTGATACTCCCCCTGTGAAATATATCCACTCCAAAAAACATCAATCTGTGTAAGATTCTGCAAGTAGTTCAGGGACTGATGCAATCAACATCATATTCAACTGCCTCATGAAGGGGTACAACCCCTATTTGTCTTCTAAGACACTCAAATGTAGTCTTAGGCAGAGGTTTGGTAATAATATGTGCAAGATTCTCCTTGGTGGAAACATGCTTTAAGATAACATCTTTACTTTGAACATTCTCCCTCAAGAAATGATACTTCAGTTCAATGTGCTTAGTCCTTGCATGCAAAATAGGATTCTTAGAAATATTAATTGCACTAGTGTTATCACACAAAATATTTATAGGTTCTGAGATTTTCATCTTAAAACCTTCCAAAATGTGCCTTATCTAAATAGCTTGTGTGCAATTCATATAAGCTGCCACATACTCAACTTTAGCAGTAGATTGTGAAGTACAACTCTTCTTTTTACTACTCCATGAAACTAACCTTCCTCCTAGAAAGAATGTTCCACCAACAGTACTCTTCTGGTCATCAACATTTCCTGCCCAAACAACATCTATGTACACCTTTAGATCAAAATTTCCTCCATATGGATACCATAACCCATAATCAACTGTACCTTTCAGATATCTAAAAATTCTCTTGGTTGCTATCAGATGGGTTTCCTTTGGATTTTTCTGAAATCTAGCAACTATACCAACTGCATGGGCAATATCAGGTCGACTGTGAACAACCTAATGTAACTTGCCAATCATTGATCTCTATTATTTTTCATCTACAGAATTGGATGCATCTTCCTTGCATAATTTATAACCTATAACCATTGGAATTCCAACTGGTTTATAGGAACTCATGCCAAAAGTCCTCAAAACTTCTTTCAAATACTTAGATTGAGTAATGAAAACACCATTCTTCATCTGTTGTATCTGCAAGCCTATGAAATTTTTTATTTCCCCTACTAATGACATCTCAAACTCATTCTTCATTTCCTTTGCAAAGTTGTTGCTCATGACATCATTACCACCAAATATAATGTCATCAACAAATACTTCACTAGCCAGTATTTTATCTCCTTCAGACTTGAGATAAATGTTGCTTTCATCACTGGTTCTTGCAAAGCCTATCTTCATTAGATGCATATGAAGCCTTTCCTACCATGCTCTAGGTGCTTACTTTAATCCATACAAAGCTTTATGCAATTTACATACCATGTCTTCTTTATTTGTCAATGCATAACCATCAGGTTTCTCTATATAAACCTCTTCTTCCAATATTCCATTCAAAAATGCAGACTTAACATCCATTTGGTACACCTTCAACTTCTTGTGAGCTGCAAATGCAAGTAATGTTTTGACTCCTTCCAGTCTTGCTATTGGTGTAAAAGTTTCTCCATATGCTTCTCCTTCTTCTTGCGCATAACCTTTGCAAACTAAACTTGCCTTATTGCAAACTAAACTTGCCTTATTGCAAACTATAACACCATCCCTATTTATCTTGTTTCTGAACACCCATTTAGTACCTATAACATTCTTGTTTATCAGTTGGGGTACCAGTGTCCAAGTGTTATTTTTCTCAATCTTATTCAATTATTCTTCCATTTCCTTAACCCAATGATCATCACCAAAAGTTTCCTTAGCACTTCTTGGTTAAATGGTGGAGATCATGAAAGAGTTATCTCTAACTCTTCTTCTAGTAAGTACTCCAACATCCTTATCCCCAATAATCTACTCAGGACTGTGATTCAGTCTCACATATCTAGGAATAACATGATCATTCTCCTCAGGTTCAGCTTCTTCACCATCTTCTTCTTTTGAAATTATCTATTTCAGTTGAACAAGTACATTAGGATTTGCCTTACCATTTTGAGATTTAACTAATTAAGGTTCCAAAACAAAATGAAAGGATCTTCATCCTTTTTCTCAGAAATGGTTCCTTCTAAAATTTGAGGACGTTCATCTATACAAACATCAACTCTCTCAACAATTCTCTGAGTCTGGGTGTTAAAAATTTTATAGTCCTTACGCTTGGTGGAATAGCCAAGAAATATGCCTTCATCACTTTTCGCTTCAAACTTGCTTATGTAATCACCTCTTTTAATAAAGCATTTACTACCAAAGATCTTAAAATACCTAACATCAGGAGATTTTCCATACCAATACTCATAAGGTGTCTTGTCCTTACCTCTTTTCACCAAAACCCGGTTCATTGTGTAGACCGTTGTACTTACAGCTTTTCTCCAAAATGTCTTTGCCACACATCCTTGTATCAACATAGTTCTAGCTGCTTCAACTACTGACTGGTTGTTTCTTTCTTCTATACCATTCTGTTGTGGTGTCCTGGGTGCAGAAAGCTACCACTTGATACCATTTTCATCACAATACTTAGTGAACTCCTCAGAAGTGAATTCACCACCTTGATCTGTTCTCATACATTTAATGTTTTTGCAACTCTCTTTCTCAGCTAAGAATTTGCATGCCTTGAATTTCCCAAAAGCTTCATTCTTATCTTTCAAGAATGTGACCCACATCATCCTTGAATAGTAATCAATGAAGATCATAAAGTATCTATCACCTGAAATGCTTCTAGCACTTATTGGTCCATATAGATCAGTATGAACCAAATCTAATAAATGCTCTGTAGAGAAGGACTTTTTCTTGAAGGTCAAAGAAGTCATCTCCCCTAACTGACATTCTTTACAAAGAGCATTAACTGGTTTGTCTATCTGAGGTAGACCTCTTACAATCTTAGACTTACTCACTTTAACAATATTGTCAAAATTGATATGACAAAATCCTTTATGCCAAAGCCAACTATCATCTATCTTTGCAATCAAATAGTTGCTAACTTTAGGATTCAGATGAAATAGATTACCTCTGGTCTATTTACCGGTTGCGATCAATTCACTTTTGCTGTCAAAATGTTTGCACATGCCATTTCTAAATTCGAGTGGGTATCCTTTGTCATTCAGCTATGCCACACTCAGAAGATTATGCTTAAGACCTTCAACCCAATAAACAATGTCAACACTTCTTTTCCCATTAAGAGAAATAACTTCCTTACCTTTGACCATATAGGAGAGTCATTGCCAAATCTAACAACACTGCCATCAAACTCTTTCAAGGAAAGAAATTTTCTCATCATCAAAGTTATCCATCCTGGACACTAAAGCTTTCTGATCTATTGTCTCTTCTATAATAACCACAAACACAATATCTTCACCAACATCATCATCAATAATACCACTGTCAATAGCTACAAGACAATCTCTCTTGCCTTTATCCTTGTACTTCTTAAATTTGTCTCTCTTATGTTCATTTTCACTGCTAGGGAAATTAGCTGCTATATGACCAATCTTATTGCAAGCAAAACATTTCAACAGTAGCTTACCTTTGTATTTACCAGTACCTCTAGGAAGTCATTTTGCCAACAATTCTTCAAGCTCCACTAAACTGTCTTCATCATCAACATCTCTACTGGATCTAGATTCATAGCTATGGCCGATATCTCTACTCCTTCTCA
This sequence comes from Cryptomeria japonica, assembly GCF_030272615.1. NCBI lineage: Eukaryota > Viridiplantae > Streptophyta > Pinopsida > Cupressales > Cupressaceae > Cryptomeria > Cryptomeria japonica. The sequence goes on from NC_081406.1 coordinate 134,454,080, forward strand.
TAGATGGGTTAGAGACATAAGCTTTAAATGTAGATTCTGATTTTTGTACAATACCATCATAGCCATTTAACTCAAAAGTAGTAAGTTTGCCAATGATAGAGTCAAGAGTTACCTTTGTCTTGTCAATGGATTTGAGCTCCTCAATAGCTGCAACACGAATATCATAGACCGGTAGCAGGGTTATGAGTACCTTACTGATCACTGTGGCATCTTCCACTTTCCCTCCTACACTCTTTATTTCACCAACTATTTCTTTAATCCTTTGATCGTATTGCTGGATATTCTCACCTTCAGATATTCTCAATTCATCAAACTTTCCTCTTAAAATCTCCTCTTTAGAAATCTTAACATGTTCATCACCACTATAAATCTCTTCAAGTTTTTTCCACACTTCATCTATAGTTTCAAGACCATGAACATCTACATATTTAGCATCAGACAAGGAACTAATGATAGCCTCTAATGCTTGATGATTCTTTTGTTGTTCTTTCTTTTGATCATCAATCAGAGTACCAATAGGTGCAACATATTGAGTTTCTGCATGCTCCCAATATTGACTACCAAGGATTTTGATATAAATCTTCATACCGTTGCTCCAGATTCTATAGTTCTCTCTGTTGAACTTAGGACCTTCTTTCTTCATCATGATCTATAGGGTCTTTTTTTCAAGCTGTTAAACTTAGAGATCAAAGAGGACCTGAGATGCTCTGATACCAATTGATGATATGATGAAAGAAATAAGTATCTAGTAGAATACTGAGAGGCGGGGGGGTGAATTAGTATACTCAGAAACTGATACAAACTCCAAAACTCAAACTTATCAATCAAAATAGTTCTGTGAAGATAATATCTAAAAGATTCTCAACATCAACCAATATCAATATCAACATCTACCAGTTTGACTATTATACCAACTTAAAGGTAAAACAACTTCAAACTTGTAAACATAAATAATACTTAATCAAATAAGATCATAACCACAAACTACATTCACCACTTGACACAAATATTTATACATGGAAAAACCAAATAGGTAGAAACCACGGTGAGATGAGACTCACAAAGATAGCTATCTGAACTCTTTTGAAGTTTTCCCTCTTAAGAGCCAAGCCTGTTAAAGCTTTACAATAAGCTTTGTTAGGAACTAATTCCGATCAGGAATCACCCAGTTAGAGGATTTTAAAAATATTCCTTGATGAAAAGTAAAATACCCTATTAAGAGTAACCTCGTTGGATGATTTGAGAATCTAAACTAATGGATCACCTTGTGAGAGGATTTAGAAAGTAACTAAGCTTGTTAGAGCTTACTCAGTTAGGGGATTTCAATATCTATTGTGATTGCTAGAAAATAACAGGTTTTACTGATCTGTCTAAATAACACTACATCTTCTTGATCAGATCCTTCTTAAGCTTCATTATCTACCTTCACTCAAATTGCAAATCCATCCTCCTAGTTTGGCAACCTTACACTCAACAAATTCTGCCAACTTTGCCAACACATAAATCAAACAACATCATCAACCTTAAATACAAATCAAATAGGCTGGTAACACAACAATAACCTAATTCTCATCATTGACATTACAAATGAGTCATTACAATCTTGACCACTATAAATTATAACAATCTCTTCACATTTAACAAGAAAATTCCAACCGCTCCATAATAATTGCTTCATTGGACTTGTAACTCATCACACGCTATGCATTTGATGCAATCCACTTTTCTCTTTTTGAAGACAATCAAACACACCAAAATAACATGAACTCATCTTCAAACAATTACAACACATGTCACAATCATTAACACTCAATCATCAAATCTTGACTTAACAAACTTGATCGGTAGGATTTTAACAAAAATAACTGGTAGGGTTTACCGGTTACAAAACATAGAAAGGTTTAACCTTATATACTGGTTCAACATACAAACTACCATATACCAGTTTACAACATCTTCAAAGATTATCATACCGGTTGCAATACAAAAAGAAATAACAATAATAATATTAGTGAAATCATGAATACCATTCACCGGTTCAATTGACATCAATGGCAACGTATCATTAATGCAATCTATATGCAAAATGCCAACAATATGAAAATACCAACAGAACCACTAGAATGGGCACTGCATATACCTTAATGAACCTCTCGTAATGCAATCTAAACTTTGTCCCTTTCTTAACATCTAAGAAGTGCTCTGTCTAGACCTCGATGATAAAGGGCATCAGCTAAAATGACATAGCGGGCAAATTGGCGGATGAATGTACGATGCTGATGGTTGGATAGGTCAAGAGGAAGGGTAATGTTGAAAAGGTATGTAAAAAATTCACTGTAGCAAGAGGAATCAGGACCAATGACACATATCATTTTGGCAAGAGTGATATGATATGAGGGGACCAAAAGGTTGTCCACCGAGAACTCATAGCGGGTTTAATTCTGTGATAGATCAATCGATGAAGCAATAGTAGTCATGGCATCTGCAACTCGATTGTTTTCTCTTAGAATCTTCTCAAAGTTTATCTTTGTGAAGTATTATTTGAAATCATCTACCATTTTCTTATAAGGCAATAATTTTTCATCTTTTGTTTGTTAGTCATCATTTTCTTGACGAATTACAAGTTGAGTCCCCAAAAACATGATGTTTTTGGATCTTCCACTGAACTGCAATTCGTAATCCTATTGTCAATGCCTCATATTCTGCTATGTTATTAGTGCATGGAAATGACATTTGATAGGATTTAGGAATGGAATCCCCTTGAGGGGTCATAAAGATGAAGCCATCTCCTACACCGTGTTGCATGTATGAACCATCAAAGTATAATTGCCAAGTCTTTGTGTGTATCACCATCAGAATGGATTCATTTGGAAACTTTGAAGTCATAGGAGTATCATCAACCATGGGTGCATCTTCCAATTGATCTGCAATAGCTTGTCCTTTAATTGCTTTTTTGTCCACATATTCGATGTCAAATTCACTTAGGATCATAACCCATTTAACTAATCTACCAGTGAGTGTTTCCTTATTAAGAAGACATTTTAGTGGATCTATCCTTGCAAAATGATTAGTTTTATGAGATCATGTAATATCATAATTTATGCGAGGCAAAAAGCACAACAAGATATGCATGCTCAATCAGTGTGTAGTTAAGCTCGTAGCCAACCAAAGTGAAGCTGATGTAATATACTTCTCTTTCTTTTCCTTCATTATCTTGTTGTGCCAAGAGTGCCCCCAATGCTATTTGTGTAGTAGATATTTAAAGTAATGGGAGTTTTCCTAGAATTGGTGGCATCAAAATTGGTGGATTTAAAAGATAATCTTTGAGTGTTTGAAAAGCCTGTTGACAGTTATCATCCCATTTGAATTTGATGTTTTTGTGTAGTAAATGTTGAAAAGGATGACATTTATCTACAAGTTGAGCTTTGAATCTTCGTATAGATTGGAGTCTTCCCTTTAGAGACTGAAGTTGACTGATATTATTTGGTGGTGGCATTTCTAATATAGCTCCGACTTTAGTTGGATCAGCTTCAATTCCTCTTTTTGAGACAATGTATCCAAGGAGTTTTCTACAATTTACTCCAAAGATACACTTCTTAGTATTTAATATTACCTTGTATTTTTCTAACCGATAGAAAACCACTAAAAGACTCTCCAAATGTGTTTTTTTTTTTAATGATTTACCCAAGAGGTCATCAACATAATCTTCCATAGTTACATGCATAAAATCATGAAAGATGGTAGTCATAGCTCTTTGGTATGTGGCACCTACATTTTTTAGTCCAAAGGGCAATGTATTCTAGTAGAAAGTTCCCTAAGGAAAAGTAAATGTTGTTTTGTGTTGGTCCTCAGGTATAGTTTTTATCTGGTTATAGCTAGAAAATCCATCCATCAAAGATAACATTGCATGACCAGCTATAAGATCCACTATCAAGTCAATATTTGGCAATAGAAAGTCATCTTTAGGACAAGCTTTGTTGATGTCTCTGAAATCTGTACATATTTTGATGTTGCGATCTAGTTTGTTGACTGGTACTAAACTAGAGATCTACTCGGGGTAATCAATTGGTCTTATGAATCCAACATCCAACAGTTTCTAAAGTTCTACCTTTACTAATAATGCCACCTATGGATGCATATTCCTTAATTTCTATTTTACTAGATTTTCTCCTGGTGTAACTGTTAAATGGTTCATTACTAGATCAAGGTCTAGTCTAGGCATATCCACATATGACCATGCAAATTTGATTTGTCATTCCGTGAAGAAACTTATGAACTTTAGTCTTTCTTTTTCTATTAGGGATTGTGCCTTGAATATGTTATGTGTAATCTCTTATGTACCAATGTTTTTTTTTATAGTCTCCTCTACCAACATGGATGATTTATCCTCATATGATGTTAGGAGGATTTTGAGCCTTCCATCTTTGGGCACCTCAGAGAGGTTTTCACCCTCATATCTATCCTTTCTTTTTACCTTTTTAGAGTCAGATAGAACCACAATGTGGTTTTGACCATAAGACCCATGATTTGTTTTTTATTTTTTATATTTTTATGACTAGAAGGCCCAACATCCTCACCAAAGTATGCCATGCTTGAGTTCTATAATGTGCCCCACTTTATGGTCCCCAAGAAAAAGATCATCTCGTATGCCTAGTTAGTCTATGAAAGCCTCATCATTTTGAAATGTGTCTAGTTGTAAAGGTCCTTAGTGGTCCCAATCAATGAGTTGTGGGTGAACGAGGGGAAGACCATCAATATTTTCAAATTTAGCAGGAGTAAGGGTAAAGACATGATTATCTTCACGTATATCAAGGTAATTGTGGAGGTCATCACTAGAACTCTCCTCATCTGTCTCGATTGTAAATAAATCCAAAATGGCATCACTAGAAGCACATTCAACAATGAGAGTCCTCACTCTTCATGATTTCGACCTAAAACCTAGAAACAAAGACTGTTTGGCATCCTCAAGAATATTTCCTTTATCATCCACTTTTTGAGTTGTAGATTCTGAAATAATTTGACCAACCCTAAATTTTCTATAGAACTCTTCTTCCTCTGTGGGTTCACCTAGTTCTCTAAATGTTTTTATGAGCTCATAATCACTAGATGATTTTTCTGAGCCCCATTTCCACTCATTGGAATCAGTGGAATAGTGTTTTTCTTGTTGATCATTGGAGTCTATGATTTGCAATGCTTCTTCAAATTCGTGAGTTCTTAACCTGAAAGGTATGAAACCAATCCCTTTGGAGCACTGATTCTTGAATGTCAATTCTAATTTAAAAGGTTGAGTGATACCTTCTTTTCTTATGCTGAGAGGGCTCTTACCATTGTACCCAAATTTTTGTAAGATCTTGAATCCTTTGCCATGCTTTTCACATGATATTTTGATGTGATATTGTTTATCTTCTTCAGGTTCTTTGTAAAGCATTTTTTATGAGTCCTCTTCTTCCATCTCACCCCACTTTTGGAATATAGTAGTATCCCATTTTAGTGTAATGATATATACCTTTTTAGAAGGTTGTGGTCATCCATATTCTTTTGGATAATCCATTACTTGTATTAGGTACATAATTTAATTTGAGTGTACACACCCATTCCTTTATCCTAGTATTTCCCTTTAAGCTCACATTGTTTTTATGTTAAGGGTTTCAATGACTCAGGATCAACATATGTAGATGATGGAGTTTCCTCTCTATTGATTGGTATTATTATTTCTGATTTTGACCATAGGTTATTGCAATATAGAAATGGATTTGGATCACCATTAATGGTCACTTCAACTCCATTATCTAGAAGCTTTATACACCAATGATATGTTGAAGGAACAACTCTCATTTCATGAATCCATGGATGTCCCAAGAGTATATTGTATGTGAGCTCTAAATCAAGGACCTGACATACTGCATCCTTTGTGACTAGCCCAACTCTAAGAGGTAAGGTGACTGTGCCCTTGGATGAACGCTCTTCAGCATCATATGCTTTTATGGTGATTGCATGTGTAGAATTCACATCTTTTTTAGAATATCCTAATTGTTTAATAGTGCTCAATGTACAAATATTCAAACCCGCTCATCCATCTATCAAGACTCATTTGAGGTGGTTTTTTATAAAAAAAGGCTTCAATATGTAAAGGTGCATTATGAGCCTGGGTTATAGATGCATCATATGCTTCTATAAATGTAAGGGTATGTGGAATAGAAATGTATCACACCATGTCTTGAAACTGGTCCATGTTAAGATCAATGGGTATGAAGGTCTTTCACAAAGTCTTGTCAAGGATGACCTTATGTACGAAAGATATGCATAAAATATCAAGGATGGAGATGAGGGTGGGTGTCTTCCCTAGCTCATCTAAAAGGTCTAACTCATTCTTTATGGATGAAGAGGTTGTGGGCTTGTGGAATGCCTTGCAAGGTGACTTTACCTCGACAGGTTGTGACATTACATTCAAAGGTTTCATCTTTAGAAGATGAGGAAAATGGTCCAATTCCTTTCAAAACAACTTTACTCCTTTGGGTAGGACCTTCAAGAGTTTTGTCCTTTATACTGATTGTAGAAACATGATTGTCGATTGAAATATGATTAATAGTAGAGTCATAATCATGGGGAATTTTAGTATAATTATCTTGATTATCGGTAGTTTTGGCCTTTTCCTTTTCATGTTTAGGAAATGACTCCTTGAACATCAAATTCTCTTCATTGGAGGTATGACCATCCACTTTTATCTCACCCTTGTCAATGAGATCATGTATGATATTATTCAATCTGTGACAATTGCTAGTTAAGTGCCCTTTACTCTTGTGATACTCACAATATTCATCATCATTTCACCAATTTGGTTTTACTTTTGGCTCATATGGTGGCTTATCTGGTAGTGTTATGAGCTTGTTTGCCACTAACTTCTTGAATGTTGTTTCAATTGGATCTCCCAACAAGGTGTATTTCTTTTGAGGTTTTCATTGTCTTTGATTGTTCACTTGATTGTTTTAGTTAGAAGAACTTGCACCAGGGAAAGTTATCTTAGGTTTAACAAAATTTGCATCTACTACCTTGTGATTGACTGTGTTCTTATCCTTGTTCCAAAAGTGGGGTTTGCCTTTCCCATTTGATTCTTCTTTATTATTTTTGAATATCTTGATAACAACTTATTTGATAAGGACTTTTTATGTTGTCATTCCTTTCTCAATGACCTCTTTAAAGGTAGATAAACACGCTTTTCTTAGCTCATATCCAATATCCTTGTTGATGTTTAATGTGAACATTTCTACCATTTTTTTGTGGTATATCATAAGAGTATCGACTAGCAAGACATCTCCATTGCTGTAAAAATGAAGCAAAATATTCCCCATGTTTCTTCTTAGTATTGCATACGGTAGCCATTGACACATCTATTTCAATGTTATATGAGAAATATTGTATAAAATCCTCTGATGGATCGCCCCATGACTTAATTCCAGGTAGAAGTTGGGAGAACTATTTCATTGCTTGTTTGCCTAAGATGTGTGGAAACAATCTCATCAAGTATGTTTCTTCTATTGCTACCTCAATGTAAGCTGTGAAAAATAGTCTTATGTGTGCCTTAGGATCCCCTTTTCCTTTGTATTTGTCAAAATTTGGTGTCACAAAATTTGGAGGAAATGGAGGCATGGGAATGATTCTATCAAATGGGTAAGGAAATATGTCCTTCACTATGTATTGTTTCTTTAGTGTATTCATGTCCACCATTTTCTTTTGTAAGTCATTTATTTGTTGTTTCAAGTCATTCTTGGGTGGTGTCATTTCTCTTTGAACTAGTCCCATGCCTAAGCCACTGGTCAGGAGGAGGGATATAATGAATATATGGATGGTATTGATCATAAATGTGTTCATATGGAGGAGGGACATAGTTGTATCTTGCATATGGACCACTTGGTATGGTATTATAGTAAGGAGCACTAGGTTTAGGTCAATACATGTCATGACCATGGGGATATGAGGTCTCATAAGAATGATCTTGGATTTTTTCCCCAAATCTAACATGAGGTCTCCCTGTGTCATGATTTTGAATGTTTGATTGAGTGTAATTGTATGCATTGGTATTATCTTGGGTATCATCATGGTCATGCATGGTCATAGTTATTCTCTATGGGAAAGGACGACTAAGGGGTTATTCATGAGAGGTTCTATCATAACTGGCATGAGAATGAGTGTATGTGTTTGAAATCTCAGTTTTTAAAAATAGGGAGGAAGGTGACTCAAGCACGAGATGCTCTTTCTTACCACCACTATTGGGCCTCTTTTTCTTGTATTAACTTAATTTATTTGGTTTGTATCATCCTCCAAAATCTGTGACATATTAAAATCGTGAGGTAGTCTTGTCCCACTTTGTGCAATAAATTGTAGGAAATATTGTCTATCCCTTTTCATGATTTATGGAACCAATCTATTAAAATGGGGATCCATAATAATTTCCTCAACTTCTACAAAATCTACAGATGCATTGTCATTGTCATTAGCATTTTCATTGTTATTGTCATTCTTGTCATTGTCTCGTATATTACTGCAATTTTCAAATGGATTGTAGAATTCATCTCCATCAAACTCATAGGTACTCATGTTTAAAGACCTTATAAATTATTCTACTTCCCTTCTAGACCTTTGTGAACAGGTTTCAACCATGAACTAGAGTCTTGACCCAAAATGAAAAGTAGGATGAAAATGCAAAAACTATGGAAGACCAAGAGGTATGAAGTGTAAATGAATCTAGGGAAAACTTGAAATGTCCAAGAGTGTAAGAAAAAAGCATGTATGTTTAAGAGTAAGGTGTGGCTTCCAAAGATATGATTGATCTCTTAATGAGGTAAGTTGACCTTGACTCAAGAAGACCAAATGAGACCCTAAGATGATAGATCTTGATGAGGGAATCACCTAGTGTTGTGTTGTAGTATGTTTGCAAAGTATAATAAGGACAAGCAAAGTAACCTTTTGACTCAAATTTGGAAAATACATATGAGGGAAATGCAAATGAAGGAAAATGATTAACTATGTGTGACCAAGATAGGTTGATTGAAAAAATGAAGCCCTATATGAAGCAACCTTAGAAGCTCTTTAAATCTGAAAACTTAAGTCCCTTTTTGTTCTCAAGAATTTTTTGTAATCTTGCAACTGTGAACACAAATGCAATTTTAATCAACCTAGATGCGAGTTCTGATCACAAACACAATTTTAGTAGACACGGATGTGGTTTCTCAACAAAAACATGGTTTTAATTGACATAAACACAATTTATGATGAATATGACAATTTCTTGCTGACTGTTTCTTGTAGGACACAGACATGTTTCTGAACTGCACATATGTTTTTTCATGACACAAACATGATTTCAAATGACACAGACATGTTTTTCTGGTTCTTTGCTCAATTCTGTCCGATTTTGAAATTGTTTAATGTGACCAAATCTCAATGTTTTGACTCTTTTCATGGCAAGAGGACACAATAACAATGAAGACTCAATGTTTGAAAGTATTTTGTCCAAGGGATAAAAAATGTTTCTAAATGTGAAGTGTGATGTAAAATGTTTTTCAAACACTTGAAAACACGATAGATACAATGTTTCTTTGTTTTGTTTGAAAATGCTTGAGTTTTTTGATCATGCAAGCACAAATCCTAGGGCTGGTCAAGAAAACAGTTGTTGAATCTTACTTGGGGGTTACCCCGAGCTCCACAATTCAGAGTAGATGCTTAAGTGCTTGACCCCATTGGCTCCCCTTCATGACACTCACTTATTTAGGGTAGCCAAGAACTAGTCTCCATAAAAACTCCTTGTAGTGAACTTTGTGTTAGATGCAATGACAGTCCCAAAGACACTGAGAGGGGCAGGGGGTGAATCAATCTCTAACCGGTTAATGGAATATTTGAACTTATTTATAAATTTGTAACCAAAATTAATGTACCGATAAACAAGTAATAGTGTAGTAAAGAGAAATAATAGAGACAAAATAAATGCACACCATAACACAAGATATTTTGGCGAGGAAACCCGGTAAGGGAAAAACCTTGGTGGGATTTGTGACCCACAATATTTACTCATTGACTACAAATTAGATAATTAAATTCAAGATAATGTACTGCTCAAAATATTATCTGCAATGCTTGATTTAGTACCCATTTAAGCTTTGGCAGATACCTTAACCAAAAACCTTTCACTATCTTCTATGATCTATTACATAATCACCTCATACATTCACTATGTCACCCTTTTACATTACAAAATAATCTATTAGATCTCATACATATATGAGTTTTTAAAATACATCATGTCAGCTTACAAGTAATTAATTACATTACAATATAAGTCACATAAATAAAACTTTGTCTCATGTTGGCCTGAGTGTCGGTATACTTCATTTATAGTGTAATTTGAATGTCGGTGAATGTGCCTGATGGTGCCAGTAGATGATGTCTATGTTGCCAGTGAACTTGTAGAATCCTATTACTGGTTGGTTGCCATCAATGACAACATCAACCATTCCCAGTGAGTATAGAATGCCAACAATATCCCCCTTTGGCATTGATGGCAACACTCATGAGAAAAATCCAAAACTATTATCCAAAAATGAAATCCAAAACTGATCCCCAAAAGAAGTGTGCTCCCCCTGAGCAAGTGATCTCTTCTATACATGTCTTCATACATTTTTCTCCATACTACTCCCCCTTTGGCATCAATGATAAAGGATGTCAAAAAGAATCAAAGAATATATAAATTCTACCTCATAGCCTATAACTGGTTATGTACAATTTGAAAAATATCTGCCAAAATTAGATTCAGGCTCTACATGAATTCATTACTGTCTGAAATAATGGTTTCTGTCTACTGGATCATGTCGGTCAGATAATGCATCTATTTCTCTGGTGATCTATCTCTTTGAATTATTCCTTTAGATAGCTCAACCCACTGAGTTATAAGACTATCCAATCTTGGACCAAGTATGCTTTTCAGTTCCCAGGCCTTCAACCTTATCCTTGCTTTTTCTTGCTCTAGTTTCTCTAACTTTTCCTAAAAAATTGTTGTTTCTTGATCAAAAACTGAGTTAAGTTCCAAAGAACTTATCACATTATCTGCTATTTCATCTATCTCCTTCTATGTTTTCTTAATCTCCTCATCAATGTCTTTAGTTATATAGTGAGGCTTGCAAGCATCTTTATACAAATCCTTATATTCTAAAATTGTTGAGTTAAGTACCGGTAGTAAGGAATCAATATGCTTAGTATAGTCTTTGATATTTTTCTCCAAGAATTCACCTTTTTCTTTATTCATTCTTTCTTTAATAGTTTCCTCATTTACCTTATCTATAGTTAGAACATTTGAAGCAATAAATTTGGATAATACGTCCAATTTACCTAAATAATCATCAATGTGGTCTATCTTATAGGTCGGTGGAATCATTTGCAAAATAGGAAATGTATCACCAATGGCCTTAAATGCTAAGGCATTGGAATCTATTATCCTCCTTATTGAATCCAAAATAACATATGTTACATTTGTAGGTCTAAAATCTATAGTGGATGTGCTCGGTTCAGCAATAACTTTCCTTTCAATAGATACTTGACCAGATACCTTAAACAATTTCTTCCTTGTTTCCAATATTTATTTTGTCTTTATTTACCATTGCTTCTAGTTTCTCACTTTCTGTATGTACCTCTTCTTCTACCAGTATCTCAGTGTTTTGAGAGTCAACAGTGTTAACCGGTGACTCAGAGATCTCAATGTTCTTAGCATCGACTGTCTTAACCTCTGAAGTATCTTTATCCATAACAATATTAAAATCTTGTGTATCTAGATTCATAGTAAAATGAATTATAGAATCTAGATTAATGTCATCATGTGTTATTTCTTTAGTCTCCTTATCCGGTTGACTCTCTGTATGTACCAGTGTTTCTGAAGTTATTGGTGGGGTGTCCTGTTTTGGTGGAGAAAGGTTATCTTTGACCTTTATAACAGGTACACTACCGATTTTACCTTTACCTTTGTCCTTTTAATATACCTTTGCAAAAGACATCCAATTTCTGTCTACCCCTTTCTTCTTTCTTGTCTTTTTCAACAAAAAAAATCCCAATTGTTCATAATTTCATCTGCTATTTCTTTCACTCTCCCAGCCATTAGGCTAACCTGCCAGTGACCACTCACAAAAACTGATCGGTTGGCTTCAACAATTAGTTCATCAATTTCTTCTCTGGAATTTACAGGGTGAACAACCAACAATGCTTCAACCTTTAACTTTTTGTCTAGTTCCATCATTGACATTCTTTTAGCCTCTAATCTTAGATACAAGTCATTCGGCAGATCATCTACAACTTCAATAAAAAATTTCTTATAGATGTCAAGATACAAAATAATGCTAGCCTCTATTGTCTCCTTGCTAGAATCTTTGAAAGAATGATACAATTTATTCACATTACTGAAATTACCTTCTTGTGTTATTTCATTTATCAATTCATCCTTAAGCCACTCACAAATATCAATTCTAGCATTGTTCTTAACCATCTCATATGCACTATGTATACACAAGCTAGAAACTGAATTTAATTTGTTTGCATGAGTCACTCTATAACCAAGTACCATGGTCACATGTCTCACATTTGCATCAGTAATATCATTAACCCTAAGAGATCTATTATCAGATGTAGCTCTGGTTAGGTTTATAACACCCTTGTTTGGTATCTTCTTCCCTTTGTCGGGCCTAGTACTAGTTGAGGGTAAACTAGTAACTACCTTGATTGCTTCCTTAGTGATTTTACAAACAGATTCAATCCACATAAACTCTCCATGAACTCTACTCAGTACAAGATGAACTACCTCATTCAGAAATTTAGGAATGTTCAAAATTTCAACAAATCTTAAGTCTTCTACAATCTTATGCTCTGGTTTAACCAAACCTTGTTCATCGGTTATAACATCTTTGTACATGTTCTTCAAATCATCAGACCCTAAATTTTATATGTTGCAGTGAATATAAATCCTTGGGTCTTCGACAAAAGCAACTCCCTTTAGAATCTTAGAAAAGGCTCTGATAGAATCATCTTGCTTGGCAATTTCAGGGATGATTTTAAACATGGGTCTAGGGCGCTTAATATTTTATACCACAATAGGGTTTGCAATAAATTCAGGTACAAAGGATGATGATGCCATTTCGAAAGATAAATACCTTTTAACTTGAAATCCTTGAATGCCTTAAAACACCTTGCTGCTTCGCCTTTAGAGTGCCTTTGCTCAATTTTGCTCTCTCTGAATGCTTGGATACTTGGTGGATTGAAATGAGGGTTTTCTGGTGGTTTATAACCAAACTGTTCTTCAACAACTGCATTAAATGCTTGTCGGTTAAGTGAAATCTTAATATATCTATTGATAAAGAAGAAATATAACTTCTTGCCATCAACAGAGGGTAAAATGCATAATTTTCAACTTACTGCCATACCCCCTAAGGATTATTCCTTAGTCGGATGAATAATCTCCTACCGATGGAGGATTACTCTATTTTACTAGTGCAAAGATAGATTCATCAACTCTCTAATCTCTCTTCTTAATCCATTGTTTTGAAAATTATTTTTTTATTTTGTTTACCTTTTCCTTTCCCTTCTCATTAGATTCTTTATTGTTCTCCTGTATAGTCTTTCTTCTACAAAATTTTGCAATATTCCCAATCTTGTTACATGCAAAACAAGTTACATTATTCCTCTGAATAGCTTTTCCATATGCTTGACCGGTTTGTGTTCTGTATTGATTAGATAAATGTCCAAATCTACCACAAACATAGCATTTCACATTCATTATACAATTGTCTGAATTATGACCAACTTTATTGCATTTGGAATATTGACCGATGGGTAAATGTGTATTTTGATTATTTCAAAATCTACACTAATTTTCTCTATGACCAAATTTGTTGCAATTAAAACATTTCCCATTAAATTTATAAGCATTAGGTTGTCTTACCGGTTTTCTATGATCTTGATTGTTTGCATTCCTAAAACTTTCTCCATGTTCAAATCCATGTCCAACTGTATCTCCATCAAGTTTTTGTCTTTTCAGCATGTCATCAAGCCTTTCTGAACTTTTCTTGATTTTATCTTTGTATTCCTTTGCAGTGATCAACTCATTTTCTAGAATCCCAAGTTGTCTCATAAGGTCTTCTTTATCATGTTGCATGTGAATTAGATTTGTCTTTAGCATATCATTTTCATGACAAAGTCTCAGATTTTCATTTGCTCCATCATTAAGTCTCCTAGTTAAGTCTTCTTCATTCTTCTTCGTATCTTCAATATCCTTACATAACCTCATGGTCAGATCTTACATTTCATTCTTCATGTTATTGTTCTCTTGTCTCAACTTCTCTGCAATATCTCTAAGAGTTTCCTTTTCATCATCTTGTTTTTGCAGTTTCTCATGAAGTTCCTTCCTCTTGTTTTGTGCTATAACCAGGTTCTCCTAAAGTCCTTTAATGAATTCCTCGACAATCCTCAGATCATCTTCAAGTTTGATATTCTTCAATTTTTCTACATCAAAATCTTCAAGAGCTTCTTCCAACTATTTTCTCAAACTCTCCATCAGTACCGGTTTCAGAATCCTCCTCAATCTGTTAGGATTTTGCAAATAGAGGAGCAAGATTTGATACCAATTGTTAGATGTGTTAGGATTCTGATAGATACTAGGAGGGGGGGGGGGGGGGTGAATCAGTATCTAACTAGTAATTAGAATTTCTTACCTTAAAACATGTAGAGCAAATTAAAACTGTGTACCGGTAAGCAGAAAATAATGCAATAAACAGAGATAAAATCAACCACATGAAAGACACACCATAGCACAATATTTTAATGAGGAAACCTAGTGTGGGAAAAACCTCGGTGGGATTTGTGACCCACAATATTCACTTACTGGCCAATAAGAGAATATTACTGCTACAAGAAGGGCCTCCACATGCAGGAAGGCCAAGTGCCTAGAGCACACTGGTCAAAATAGAAGTCTCATTGACTTACAAAATGGATTATATAAATCCAGTGTCTTGTACTACTTTAGAATAGCATCTATAATGCTAGATCCAGTACCAGTTTCTGCTCTGCTTCTTACATAAACTCTTAACCTATAATTTGCACAATAGGTCTACCTTATTTTGCCTAATTACATTCATCCATAATAATCCTTACTTCTCTTACAATGTTCTACAATGATCTCTCTTATATAGGAGTCATTTCACATTAGGCCAAGTTAGCTTACAATGTTTTTACAGTAATAAACAAAATATATTATCAATAAAAATCATGTCGACCTTTGTGCCGGTATGCTTCCTTTCACTGCCGGTGTCGGTGGTCTGAGTGTCGATGTAGAGTCTGATCTTTCTAGTGCCGATGGAATGTGTTGCCGGTGTCATAGGATTGTAAGGTTTCCATCAATGACAAATCCTTCAATCACCTACAATGTCTCATTGGAGTGTGCATATGCCAACAATCTCCCCCTTTGGCATTGATGGTAACACTCATGAGAAAATTTCAAAAGTGTATCCAAAACTTATAATCCAAAAATTGTTTCCAAAAATGTGTACCAAAAATATATGACCTCCCGCTGAGTAGGTGAGTCTTTTGCTAATTAATTTCTCATACTACTACTCCCCTTTGGCATCAATGACAAAGGTTGTCAATGTGTCAATAGAGTTGTAGTTTTCTGTCTCAACCTTGTAACTGGGTGGTTACAATTTGAAAAAGATCTGCCAAAACCAAATTTATGCTTTCCATAAACTTCTTGCTATCTTTTATTGCTGCCTCTGTTCTTTGAACTCTACCGGTGAGGTGTTGCATATGCTTTGCTAGTGTTTTCTGTCCTTGTACTAATGCCTCAGATAATTCCTTCCTCAAGGATGCTAGATAGTCCAGTCTTGGACGTAGTCTTAGTCTTAGATTCTTAGCCTTATTTATTATTCTCTCCTTTTCTCTTTCAAGCTTCAGTAATTATTCCTCAAAACCTATTATCTTTTGTTCAAAAACTGATAATGTATCAGGTGAGTTAACAAAATTGTCAGCAAGTTTATTGATTTCATCCTATACCTTGCTCATTTTCTTATCTATGTCAACTGTCAAAAAGTTTCTCTTGCAAATGTCTCTGTATAGAGTTTTAAATTCCTTCAATGAGTTGCATAGTTCTGGTAGAAGTGTGTCAAATTCCCTAGTACACTTCTTTATTTGATCCTCAAAGAATTTTTTGTTTTTCAATTTTCAACCTGTCTTTGAATGTGTCTTCCTTCATTTGCTCAACTATTACTGTGTTGTCAGTAATGTACTTAGATAAAGTGTCGAGTTGGCTCAAAGAATCCTTATTATCTACATTGTAGTTTTGAGCTATCATCTTCAAAATTGGGATTGTGTCATCTATAGCTCTATATGCCTGTGAACTACAATCTATTATTCTCTTAATGGACTCCAAAAGAACTTCAGTTACATTTGTTGATTTGTAACCTACTAAGGAGGAACCAACATTCTAAATTCTGCTGATGGAGGAAGTAACCATGCTTGTAGTGACCTCTGGTAGGTCAGTCTATGTTTCCATTTCCTTAAGCAAGGGTTTTTGTTTCTCTCCTGTTGCCAGTGGCACTATTTCCATATGAACCTGTTCGTATTGCTCTTCTTGTCTCTCTATCTGTTGATTTGTTTCAATCTTTGTCTGAGTCTCTGCCTATTTCCCTGTGCTATCATCTTCCACTTTTCCTTCAGTGTTATCAATGTTGTCAGTTACCGGTGGCTCACTAGCCATGTCAGTCTTATTGGTTGTGTCTTTATCTACCACAATGTTGACCTTTTGAGTATCAACATCCACTATGTATAGTACCTCTGAATTGGGATTTGTGTCCTCTATATCCATACTCTCATCTGCTGGTTGATCTTCAGTTGTTATTACCGGTGGAGTAATTAGAGGTGATGGGGATAAGTTATATTTTATTTTGATGCTAAGAGGTCCACCAACCTTTCCTTTCCCTTTGTCCTTATCTTTCTGATATACTTTTATTGGTTTAGGATTTTTGTACTCTTCCTGTTTTTCCTTCTCAACAAGGAATATATCCCATGCATTTTTTGTTTCTTCTATTACCTCATTTACTCTTCCAACTATTAGTGCAATATGCTAGTGTGCAGTAGAGAATACTAACTGGTTGGCTTCTAAAATTAAGTCATCTATCTACTTTGGTGAGTTTATTGGGTAAACAACAAGTAATTTTTCAAATTTAATTTTCTTATCAAGCTCTACAACAACTTGTCTTCTTGCTTCCAGTCTCTTGAATAGTTCATCTGGTAGTTTATCTACCACTTGCATTAAGAACTTCTTATAGATATCCAAGTGTAAAATGACACTGTTTTCAACTTGCTCTTTCTCATCTGCTGATAGTGTATCATATAATTTTTCTATGTTCTTGAGTTTTCCTTCCTCTATGATTTCATTCAACAATTTGTCAATTGGGGCAATGTTTTGTTGAGTCCTTTTCTTCTTAGGTGTTAGATTTTTCTTTGGGGTTGTCTTCATGATCGAAGACCTCACTACCTGTTGTTTTTGTCTAGTTCTTCTAGGTGAGGGTGTGGATGCTGGTGAAGGATCCCTTTTCCTTACAACTCTTTTAAATGTTGTTGGCATGTCATTCTTTGAAGAAGTTGCTACCGGTGATAGGTGAGTTTCAGGCTATAATGTTACTAACTCATCCTCAGTGATACCAGTTTGTTTTAGTACATCTTCTTTGATAGCCTTAGCCTGCCTTGAGCCTCTTCTCACAATTGCTTCAACTTTCTTTACTCTTTTCTTAGATTGAATTTGGCTTTCAATAGTCTCAACACTACCGAATACTTCTTCCTTGGGTTCCTTGGGGTTCTTCCAGAAGGGCTTTTGCATAAGTTTCAATGATGTGATCATCGGTGTCATAACCCATTTTAGTAACCCAAATTGTTCTTGGGATAACTACTTCCATCCAGATCTCATCCTTTTTAATTACAAAGCATATATCATCCTTATATTTGTTAACAATCTTCTGTGATAGTCTGATTCTTTTGTTCATTCTGGCCTTTAGTGCTTGAAAATACTCATTGATATTCTTTTCCTTGTTTTCACCCATGTTGTTCAATAGGTCTGATAACTATTTCCCTACTGGTATGTCAAATCCAAGGCTCTTGTTGCCTATACCGGGCACCTGTTTGGTTATGTGTATCATTAAGCATACAAGTAAATTACCAAATCTAAAAGTCCCTTTCTTATCCTTCTTGATTTTTCCTAAATTATCAATCAATTCATCCTTTAGCCATTCGCATAAATCAATTTTCACATTGTCCTTAACCATGTCATAAGCACTCTTTATGCATAAACTAGAAACTGAGTTAAGTCTATTTGCATGAGTTGCTTTGTAACCTAGAATCATGCTAATTAATCTCACATTTATGTCAGTTACATCATTAACCCTTAAGGACCTTTTGTCGGATGTTGCACCTATTAGGTTTTTTACTAGGTCATTTGAGACCTTCTTTGTTTTGTCTGGTCTGCTACCGGTGGAAGGTAACCCTGTTACAGCTTTCACAGCTTCCTTGGTAATTTTGTGAATTGAATCTAACCAAAAGAATGCACCATGTACCCTACTCAATACTATCCTAATAACTTCCTTAGGAAAGTCCGGAATGCTAAGAATCTTAGTGAATCCTAGGGTTTCAACAATTTTATGTTCAGGTTTCACATTTTCGGAATTATCACATATAATAGTTTTGTACATGTTTTTGATTTCTTCATCTCCTAGTTCTTCTATGTGGCAATGGATGTACATTCTGGGATCTTCTGCAGAAATAACTCTTTTGGGAATTTGGGAGAATGCACCAACATTGTCATCCTTTTTAGCTATCTCAGAAACTAGCTGAAATACGGGCCTAGGGCATTTGATTACCTTGACTACAGTAGGGTTTGCTATGAATTTAGGTGCAGAGGAGGATGCCATGATTATAAATACCTTTTTCTACCTTAGGAAAGATTGAATGCTGAAGTGCCTTGCCTCTTTGCTTGAAATGCCTTAGCTTTGGAGATTTTGCACTCTTCGAATGTTTGAAAGCTCAGTGAAGTAAAATGGAGCCAAAACCACTAATTTATAATGTTAATTTGCTAGCTACCATATTTAATGCATGCCGATGAAGTAATCACTTAACTTTATTTGCCGGTATAGAAATAATTTATACCTTTACCATCAACCGAGGGAATAATAGCATATGTCTCATTTGATTTCCAAACCCTTAAGGAAAATTTCTTCAATTTGATGAAGAGCTTCCTGCCGGTGGAGTACTAGTTTGCTCTACCAGTGGAGTGTTGATTGGTTCTACCGGTGGAGGAGTATTTCCAACATTATTTAGGTCTGACTTTCTAATCCATTGTTTTGAGAATTCTTGCTTAACCTCTTCAACATTATTCTTCTGAATAGCTTTCCCATAACCTATGCTGGTTTGTGTTCTACATTGATTATATAGGTGTCCAAATCTTCCACAAACATAACATCTAACATTCATTCTGCAATTTTCAGAGTTATGACCAACTTTGCTGCATTTTGAACATTGACCGGTGGGAGTGTTGATATTTTGATAATTTCTAGATCTACATTGATTTTCTCCATGACCATACTTATTACAGTTAAAGAATTTTTGATTAAATTTGTAAGCAATAGGTTGTCTTATAGGTTTACTATGATCCTGTGTGTTTGCAGTACTAGAGCTTTCTCCTACCTCAAAGCCAATTCCACAAGTGTCACCATTAGGTTTATGTTTCTTCAGTAGGTCACCAAGTTCTTTTGAGCTTTTCTTGAATTTTTCTTTATGCTGATTTGCAATATCCAGTTCTCTTTCTAAGATCTCTTTCTATCTCATCAGTTCATTGGAGTCATTCTGTGTATGCATTAGATTTGTCTTCAACAAATCATTTTCATAGCTAAGTTTGGTGTTCTCATTTGCTGCATCACTTAGTCTTTTGGTCAAATCTTCTTCATTCTTCTTTCTATCTTCAATTTCTTTACAAAATCTCATAGTCATATCCTGCATCTCATTCCTTGTTGTCATGTTCTCTTGTTTTAGCTTGCATATCTGCTCATTTAGAGTTTCTTTTTCATCATCCTCAATTTGCATCTTTTCACAGAGTTCTCTTCTCTTGTTTCTTGCAATGGTAAGATTTTCTTGAAGTGCTTGAATAATTTCCTGAGCTACCTTTAGATCATCTTCAAGTTTGATATTTTTCAACTTTTCTGTATCAAAATCTGAGAGAGTTGCTTCCAATTGCTTCATCAAATTTTCCATGTCTACCGGTGTCAAGATCTTCCTCAAGCTGTTAGGCTTATGAAAATAGAGGACCAAGCTCTGATACCAATTGTTAGGATTCCCATAGATATTGAGAGGGGGGGTGAATCAGTATGTAACCGGTAATTAGAATTTCTTACCTTAAAACATGTAGAGTAAATTAAAAATGTGTACTGGTAAGCAGAAAATAATGCAATAAACAGAGATAAAATCAACCACATGAAAGACACACCATAACAAAAAAATTTAATGAGGAAACTTGGTGTGGGAAAAACCTCGATGGGATTTGTGACCCACAATATTCACTTACTGACCAATAAGAGAATATTACTGCTACAAGAGGGGCCTGCACATGCAGGAAGGCCAAGTGCCTAGAGCACACTACTCAAAATAGAGGTCTCACTAACTTACAAAATGGATTATATAAATCTAGTGTCTTGTACTGCTTCAGAATAGCATCTATAATGTCAGATCTAGTGCCGATTTTTGCTCTTCTTCTTACTTAAACCCTTAACCTATAATTCGCACAATAGGTCTGCCTTATTTCTCCTAATTACATTCATCCATAATAATCCTTACTTCTCTTACAATGTTCTACAATGATCTCTCTTATATAGGAGTCATTTTACATTATACCAAGTCTTCTTACAATGTTTTTACAATAATAAACAAAATATATTATCAATAAAAATCGTATTGGCCTCTATGCCGGTATGCTTCCTTTCACTACCGGTGCTGGTGGTCTGAGTGTCGGTGTAGAGTCTGATCTTGCTAGTGTCAGTGGAATGCGTTGCCGGTGTCACAGGATTGTAAGGTTGCCATCAATGACAAAAACTTCAATCACCTACAATGTCTCATTGGAGTGTGCATATGCCAACAAGATGCAATGACGGTCCCAAAGACACTAAGAGGGGGGGGGGGGGTGAATTAGTGTCTAACCAATTAATAGAATATTTGATCTTATTTATAACTTTGTAACCCAAATTAATGTACTGGTAAAAAAGTAATAGTGCAGTCAAGAGAAATACTAGAGATGACATAAATGCACACCATAATATAAGATATTTTGGTGAGGAAACCCAGTAAGGGAAAAACCTTATTGGGATTTGTGACCCACAATATTTACTCATTGACTACAAAATCGATAATTAAATCCAAGATAATGTACTACTCAAAATAACATCTGCAATGCTTGATTCAGTACCAGTTTAAGCTCTATCAGATACCTTAACTAAAAACCTTTCACTATCTTCTATGATCTATTACATAATCACCTCATACATTCACTATGTCACCTTTTTACATTACAAAATGATCTATAAGATCTCATACATATATGAGTCCTTACAATACATCATATCGGCTTACAAGTAATTAATTACATTATAATATAATTCACATAAATAAAGTTGTCTCTGTTGGCATTTTAATGATGTTTTGATTGTCATTGATGGACACACACTTTCTTGATGTATGAGGTATGCTCAACCAGTAATTGTTCCAACCGGTATTGTGTATTATTGAATGTATAGTCTTTATACTATCAGTATTTTACAAAAGATGTTTACTAGTCATAGATTGACTGAAGAGCTCAAGCGGTTCGAGGATCACAAGCGGTACAAAGGACCCAAGCGGTAGTTAACTTTTGATCAGAAGACTATGATCTACTAGTCTTCATTTTTAACAACCGATAATCGGTATATTGTATTAACTGGTATTACTCTATGATGAGTTACCAACTAGTATTTCTATAATGTGTGATGAGTTATCATCCACCGACACTTTGGCAGTGTGTTTGTGTCTTGTTACCAAATGTGTCTAGATGCATTGAACCTAGGAATTTGTAGTCTAATTCTATTGGATCGACATGAAATCAAATTCCTTTATAAGGACATCATGTCTATGGTTTTCATATATGAGATAGAGTATGAGAGAGAGATGTGTGATAGAAGAGGTTATGTACAATCATTGTAGAGAAGATTAGGTCTATGTGAAGAGTTAAAGTGTGAAGATATTGAAGACTGAAGTAATGCTGAAATGCATTAACAATGAGTTGTTAAGGATATAATTAAGAAGACTGTGCTATTAGCTAGAGCATTCACTTGTTGATTACTCACATCTTCGACAAGTCTAAAACCCTTAACTAGGCAGGCACAACAAAGCCTTTGTAAATCCTCTAACAAGGTGATTCACAACCGCGGATTTGAAATCCTTTAACAAGGTAGTCTTTTATAGGACTTATCTCCTAACAGAGATCTAGATTCCTAACAGGATCTATTCTGGTGAAGAACATTGTATGACCTTAACCAGTCTGGTTTCTATTCTACAGATAGTTACTTGTGAGTTTCTACTCATCGTGGTTTTTCCCATTTGGGTTTCCACATCAAATATCTCATGTTATGGTGATTGTGCTTTTGTAGGTGAATGCTTTGTTTTCTATTTGGTTTGCATTTATATTAACCGGTTTATTAGTAAATCTATTGCACCAGTTATCTGCTAAATTGTTTAAAAGTTTGTTTATAGTATTTTTTGGTATACTAATTCACCCCCTGTCTTAGTATTAATTAATTGGTATTAGAGCCAACCTTTCTATAAGTCTAACCACTTGGAAGGAGATATGGGGGAATACAGTGTGAGGGAACTTACTCATCATCTCACTTAGACTGAGAGAGCCTATGATGAACTCAAAGTCAAGTATAAATCCTCTTTGGCTAAAAGAAGAGAGCATGCTGAGAAAGTGATGGAACATACTGAAAAATATCTCTTCTGATGAAGCAGACATGGATGCCCTAGTTGAAGAAGTTGAAAAACTAAATGAATCTAATGCCAACCTGAGAAGGGAGTTGGAGAATGTGTCAAGAGCTTGAGAACAAAAGGAAAGCTGAAGATATGGTAAAAGACAAAGATCATTAGATCTCCAAGCTGAAGCAAGAAATCAGTACCCTTACCACTCATCTCCAAGTGAGTAAAGTGGAAAAAGAAGAAATGCAAGGTGAACAAAACATGGCTATTTTTGAGAATGCAACCTTGATGGAATCCAATGCTGCTATTTCCAAGGAACTTACTAAGTCAAAGGAGATACTTTCCAAATTCAATCAGAGTACTGCTAAGCTAGAGCAAAAGTTGGAATCGGCAAAACCAATAAAGAATACCACTAGACTTGGTTTCTCTAGATATGAGGAAGGTGAGACCTCTAGAAAAAAAGCTGAAGCATCAAAGAAGCAACCGACATCCAAGGATAAGGGTAAAAAAAATTTTAAACTTGTTTGCTTTAATTTTCTCAAAGAAGGACATACTGCTAATGTGTGTAGAAGCAAGGCCTACAACAATTTTCCTTATTTTCAAAACAATATACCTAGATCCAATAGATTTAATGGAAATTTTTATGCATGCAACAAGTTTGGGCATAGAGCATTTGAATGCAGGTCTATTTTGCACAACATTGGGAGATATCCTCCAAGGACTCAAGGAGTTATTCTAGAATTTCCTGTGAACTGGAATCCTAACTGGTACAATACCTATGACCACCGGTCAAGTGGTTATCAAGCGAAAACTA
This sequence comes from Cryptomeria japonica, assembly GCF_030272615.1. Lineage (NCBI taxonomy): Eukaryota > Viridiplantae > Streptophyta > Pinopsida > Cupressales > Cupressaceae > Cryptomeria > Cryptomeria japonica. The sequence goes on from NC_081406.1 coordinate 134,477,955, forward strand.
GTTGGAGAGAAACTTGTTTGATCTGTTGTGGTAGCGGTCACACTGCTGCAACATGCAGAAGGAAGAATGGAAGTATGAATAATGGACCATGGAGAACACCTGGAATGGTATGCTATCATTGCAACAAACTGGGACACACTACCTGAACTTGCAGACTAAGAAAGAACCTATTGGATGATATACCGATCACTCCGAAAGGAAAGATTGATGTTGAAACCATTCAAGTGGAAATGAATAAAACTTGGAAAAATAAATTAGAGGAAGGATCACAGGATGAAACTATTTCTGCACCTAGTGTGGAAGTCTCTGAACCAGCAAACTGAGCTTAGAAAATATTAGGGGGAACATATTGGTAAAATATTTTGAACCCCCAGTTTATATCGGTAAAGACCTTAACTGGTATTTGTTACCTGTTAATCGATAGAAGACCTAAAGCGGTAAAAGGCAAAATTAGGGTTTGAACCCTAGTGGTGATGCATTTATTGGAGTCGGTAAGAGTTGTTTAAAAGGGATTTTTGTCATCATTTTCTCTTATTTGTTTTCAAGAGAAGAATTTTCAAGAGTAGAGAAACAAAGAGCGATTCGTCTAGTGATTCAAAGTGAATTCAAAATCTTGCAGAGGAATCCAATGATCTTTTCAATCTATCAGTGAAGAACACTAAGCGGTGATCTAGCAACCAAAGTGGTGTATTGTGGGCGACATTGGAAAACCCTAAATTTTGGATTGTGAAGGTATTTCTCATATTTATTTCTTATCATGGTGTCATCATCGCACTCTAGTTCTAGTGCACTTGTAGATTCAGCTGAATTCCTTCAAAAGAAAATTAAATATAATGCCCTATCTCAAATACCCACCAAAGTTATTGTTGAAGGAGATATTTCAGGATATATTGACTGTAAATTGGAAGACCTAGGATCCATAGTGATTCATTCCCAGCTAAGTTTGTTCTGTGGGGATGATAAGAAGATCGAACCCAAGTATAGTGTCCTTGAGAAGATGAAATTGCATAATGCGGTGTAATTTTTGGAAGAGTTCACATAATAACATATCTGCATCATCCTCAGCAGAGTACATGGTGATAAGATGTATCTCGAGCAGACGCATGACATCACATGGGAAGCAATTCATGTCATCAGTAGTTTCTGCAATATTGGAGAGGTGCCAGCTCTAAGGAAGCTCACCAAAACTGAAATGACAAAGCTCACTAGTTCTATGAGTGACCAATGGGCGATGACCGTCAACACCATAAAAAATGATCTGGTGAAATGTGCTTGCATGGTGATTGGTTATCAGATATTCTATGCTAGTAGAATGAACTCTATCCCTACTGCTGCAGTGAATGCTACTTATAGAATGATTAAGGAAGACACTACATTTGACCTATGTACCTATCTATAGAATCAATTATTATTAAATTTGAAGTCCATCAAACATGACAATTATCTAAGGTTAAGGTTTGGGCAACTTCTGGTCAGTTTATTCTTCTACTTTCAAGGTTATTTTCCTAGAGTAGGTGATGTACAATGGTCTGCTGACCTACCAGTTTCTAGTCAAATCAAGGAAAGTGTACAAGTAATGGGAACTGGATATCCTGAGGTTATAAAAAAATATTTCAATGAATTCAAGCAGAAAATGAACCAGAGAATGAGGATATCTGATGATATTATGAAGGAATATAAAGATAACATCTACTTCACAATAAAGTTAGATGAATGCATAATGGAAGTAGTGGAACCGAGAAAGGAAGCAGTTGAACCTATGGGTTATGAAGTGGTGAATGACCTATTGATCGGGTATGCCTCTACCCTACTTGCCTTACCACTAGATGAAAATAAAAAGAGAACTAGTACCTACTTGGAGAAGGTTGCACTGGTTGAAGAACCAATAATAGAAAAAAGGACAAAGCAGTGCCATTGGTATCTACACTGGTTACCTCTGCTAGTCCGAAAGTGACCAAGCGGTCACTAGCTAAGAAGAAACCTAAGGTTATTCCAGCAAAGGTATTTGAGAGGAAGTGGGAAACCAAAACCAACTCACCGGAGTCAGAAGACACTGAACCAAAAATTCAAACAAAGAAGACAAGGCAAACAAGCGAGAAGGCAAAGTCTATCGGTAATGTTCCCGCAACTTCAGGACTGGTAAATATAGATATTTGCTCTTATAAGCCAATGATACATTGTTAGAGGACTCTAAATAATACTAAGACGAAAGTGCTTGATGATTTAAAATAATATTTTGATAATTTTACTGATAATGAGAAAGAAGAAGTAGACCAAGAAGTCATTAAATATTTATGTGTTAATGATCAGTCGCCATCTAAAATTAGATCGGATACACCAGATTCTTTGTATAATTCTTTAGATAACAAATGGCACATTGCCATTGAAAGAGAATAGGAGATCAGGGAGAAAATTTTTGCACAATATTTTCCTGATGCCTCTAATTCAGAATTATCTAAGATAATGGATAAAAACAAAGGCATCTTCTTCATGAGAAGGAGAAGACTCAGGCTACTAGAAGGAAAAGCTTATGAATTGGAAAATGACACATATATACATGTCAAAGCTGCTATCAGAATACACTATCTGAAGCCAATAAGAAGACTGAACAAGAACCTAATCTATCATCAGGCAAACCAGATGAAGCATTTGACAGTGAAGGTGAAAGAGTGACGGAGCAAATTGACACCATTGATGTTGATGCCTTAGATAATGAGGATGTCACTCCTGATAAGGAACAAGCTGAGAAAGAAAAGCAGGACAAAGAACAAATGAAGAAAGAGCAAGAAGAAAAAGCAAGGAAAGAAGAAAACAAGAGAAAAGAAGAGGAGAAGAGGAAGGAAGAGGAGAAGAGGAAAGAAGAGGAGAAGAGGAAAGAAGAGGAGAAGAGGAAAGAAGAAGAGAATAAAAAAGAAGCATACAAGAGGAAGGAAGAAGAAAGGAAGCAGGAGGAAGAGAAGAAAGAGCAGGAAGAGGACAAGAAGAAAGAAGAAATGGAGAAGAAGAAAGAGGAGAAAAAGAAGAAAGAAGAGGAAAAGAAAAGAGAAGAAGAGGAGAAGGAAGCAAAAAAGAACAAACAGGTGGAGATCAAGAAAAAAGAAGGAGGAAAGACTCCTAAGGCAACCAGTGATCAAACCAAATAGGTTGATACCACCAGTCCTATTGATCTTCAATCAACAGATGAGTCTGAGCTGCTTCAAAGCATAAAACTTGCACAGGAGAGACTGGAAGCATTGCGGAGGAAAAAAGAATAGGATGTCATACAAACTATGGTTGACACCCTTACCAGTATAATTCCCGCTACCAACCTCCCTAGTACTGATTCCTCTCTATCCAAGCTTAAACTTCTTTGTACCATAGTGGAGGACCAAGTACAATGCTTGGAAGATGTTGCTGAAGCCACTCCAAAGAAGAATCATGAAAAGGAACTCAACACTGCCTTAGTCAAGAAAATGAATGAGCTCCAGATACAACTACTGAAATAGTAGAAGGATATCAATGTTGCTATGGATGAGGGTAAATTACTTTTGAGTAAAATCTGTCAACCCCATCTATTTTGTGATGATGTGCTTAAATAGAAAGATAAACTCCAATCAAAGTTCTAGGCATACATCAACACCTTCAAGATGCCCTATGATCTCTTCACTATATATGGGCAAACGGTTCATCACTTTCAGCATCAGACAACCAAGATGGACTCAGAGATCAACAATTGGACCAGAGATTTGTAGGAGCTTCAACTACTCTTATTGCCAAGACTGCAGATTCTTCAAAAATGTTTTCTCAACCTGGAAGCTGTCACGGTAACTCAAGAGATGAGTATCATTGATGCAATGGAAGAACTGGCATTCCAGATGAAGACTGAAATTGAGGTTGCTACCTCATATCTTGAGTCATGGACATTGGCCATGAAAACTTTTATGTAGAACTTTAAATTTGTTTTTGATAAATTTCATTCCTTATTGTCATGAACATTTACTCTATTTTTATATATAACGAAACAAGGGTTATTTTGCATTACTTTGCCATTGTTTGCAAAGGGGGAGTAGTGTACATTAAAATTTTGGTGAATGTTACCATTTCATGTATACCTTCATGTTACCACTTTGGGGAGTAGTGTACGTTGTAATTTATACAAAAGGGATAGTGTATGTTCTTAGGGGGAGTAATTTTGATTATGACATTTTTGTTGTAAAGACACTTAGATGTCAAAATTTTCCTAAGTGTTACTATCAATGCCAAAGGGGAAGATTGTTGGCATTTTAATGATGTTTTATTGTCATTCATGGACACACACTTTCTTGATGTATGAGATATGCTCAACCAGTAATTGTTCCAACCGGTATTGTGTATTATTGAATGTATAGTCTTTAGACTATCGGTATTTTGCAGAAGATGTTTACCGGTCATAGATTGACTGAAGAGCTCAAGAGGTATGGAGACCCCAAGCAGTTTGAGGATCACAAGTGGTACAAAGGACCCAAGCAGTAGTTAACTTTTGATCAGAACACTATGATCTACCAGTCTTCATTTCTGACAACCGGTAATCAGTATATTGTATTAATTGGTATTACTCTGTGATGAGTTACCAACTGTTATTTTTGTAATGTGTGATGAGTTATCATTCATTGACACTTTGGCGGTGTGTTTGTGTCGTGTTACCAAATGTGTCTAGATGCACTCAACCTAGGAACTTGCAGTCTAATTCTATTAGACCGACATGAAATCAGATTCCTTTATAAGGACATCATTTCTAGGGTCTGCATGTATGAGGTAGAGTATGAGAGAGAGATGTGTGATAGAAGAGGTTATGTGCGATCATTGTAGAGCAGATTAGGTCTACGTGAAGAGTTAAACTGTGAAGATATTGAAGACTGAAGTAATGCTGAAATGCATTAACAATGAGCTGTCAAGGATCTAATTAAGCAGACTATGCTATTAGCTAGATCATTCACTTGTTGATTATTCACATCTTCGACAAGTCTGAAACCCTTAACCGGGCAGGGCCAACAAAGCCTTTATAAATCCTCTAACAAGGTGATTCACAATTGTGGATCTGAAATCCTCTAACAAGGTAGTCTTTAACAAAACTTATCTCCTAACAAAGATCTAGATTCCTAATAGGATCTGTTCTAGTGAAGAACATTGTATGACCTTAACCGGTTTGGTTTCTATTCTGTAGATAGTTACTTGCGAGTTTCTGCTCACCATGGTTTTTCCCATTTGGGTTTCCATGTCAAATATCTTGTGTTATGGTGATTGTGCTTTTGTGGGTGAATTCTTTGTTTGCTATTTGGTTTGCCTTTATCTTAACCAGTTTATTAGTAAATTTGTTGTACCAATTATCTGCTAAACTATTTAAAAGTTTGTTTACAGTATTTTTTGGTATGCTAATTCACCCCCCCCCTTTTAGTATTCATCAGTCTCATGTCTGCCTGAGTGTCAGTATACTTCATTGCCGGTGTAATCTAGATGCTGATGAATGTGCCTACCAGTGTTGATAGATGATTTCTATGTTGTCGATGAACCTGTAGAATCCTATTATCGGTTTGTTTCCATCAATGAAAACATCAACCATTCTCAGTGAGTGTAGAATGCCAACACTTTGTATCTCTACTAAGAACCATAAGAATGTGAGTCACTTCAGAGGTTCGACCTTCAGCACCAACAACTAGAAGGTTTTTATTTTTTAACATAAAAGGTGTCTAGTAAGGGCATTCATTCAAGTGGCTATAATCAGTAGCATGTTATGCTCCGTTAAATAGAAATCCTCCTAGCCTATAGAGATTGTGCTCTATAGGGTTTATCGAGAGTCATAACATTGTTATAGCAACATGTAACACCCGTTGCTTACAACTTTCATCACAAACACTTTTATTTCAAAATCAAATCTTTGTTAAAGGTCCTACACCAAACTTCTTAGTAGTTTTGAAATGATACCCCTCCTACAAACTCACAAGTTAGGTAAATTTTAGATCCAAAAGACTTTATAAAATAGGGGCCTCCAACAAGATGTTTTCTCCCTTTTAAACAACTACACCACTTTGTTAGTTAGATCAAAAGAGGTTAGTCCCAAAAACCAAATCTGAAAACCCTAATCGAAAGCAAAAATGGAAAACTAAAAAACACAGACAAATTTATACCAAATGTAGACGTAGAAACCGATCATAGACCCAAAATAATAAGGAATAGATGCAATTTCCTAGATCTGAAACCTACAAAAATAGAAAATAGAATACACATGCAACAAAAACCTGCACAGACGCAAGATCTGAGCACATTAATGATAAAATGGCTCACATACATGATTTCAAAAATCTTCAACTGCAAAATTGAGCAAAAACCCTGCAAAAAACAAAAACACAACTTTATGCAACACAAATATGATTTTAGGACAAAAACATGATAATAAGTTGCACAGATGCGATTTTAAGATGACAAATCGGCAAAAACAATAGAAATTCAAATATGCAAAAAATAATAGTCATAGATGTGGAAACAGAAAGCAAATGCGATCAGATCTGTCATAGATACATAATCGTCATAATACCGAACCTTCAACTTTAAAAATCACAAAATCTGCAAATAAAAATGTTAAAATAAAGGGACAAGGGTCCCACTAGGCACGCCAAAATGTATATGGTGAAAAGTAGATAGTGAAAAACAACAACATTGAAAGACTAGCAAGGATCAACCACAAAAGCCTAGCCTAATAATGAAAGAAATCCGCCATACACAAATGAAGATACCTAAGACCATGTAAATCAACAAAAATAAACCAAATATACCATTCACATGTCAAGTAGGGTTTCAATCTTCATCTCTTCCTATCTTCATTGATCTTGTTTGATGCATTTGATCTTAGATTTTATGTGTGCACAAGAGCTCAACAAAGAATGAAAACATGTGGTTGATAGCTTGGTTGCATAAGATTGATTAGACACCTTGATTAGGGGTTGATAATGAAGAAATCATCCTCTTATATAGAAGACACTTTAGGAAATGAAAGGATAAGATTAAGATGTGTAAAAGATAAATGGTCGACTAAGATTAAAGGGTAGGTAAGAGAAGAATTAAGAGATGAGTGACATGTGTCATGGTAGAAAAGACTAATGAATTAATTAAATATATAAAAATTTATTTAATTAATAAAGGAAGTGGGATCAATTAAATAAATAAAATATTTAATATAATTTAGGAAAAGGACAATTTAAATAAATAAAAGTATTTATTTAAATGAGGAACGACTAAGAAGAGGATTAATGAATTAATTAAATAAATAAAGATTTATTTAATCAATAGAAGATAGGATAAAATTATTAAATAAATAAAAAATATTTATTTAATTAGACAGGGCAATTTTAGGTGTCTACATAATGTATAACACAGACAAGGCCAAGGTAGGTATTGGACCTAGAGGACAACCATAGTACAATCCTGTCACAGTCATTCTGAAAGTAGGTCAAAGGCACACAGTCACAGGTAGTGATAGTCATGGTTTCATTTGTTAAATACAATCCTAGAGAACAGTCATGACTGAGATTGTAGTCACTCAGAGGTTTGCACAACAGGGTATATAATGGCAAAGCAACATTATATAAAATAGTTCTACATTACTTCAAGCCTTTATATGGATAACTCATTAGTTGAGGAAGGGTTTGCACTCTTAAACCACCTATTGAAATAAATTTTAGACCTTTTTGTGCATGATCTTAGTTCAAATCCAACCCCATGATCTAGAAGATCATCAACCAATTGGAGTACTCTTGTTTTCCAGTTCAATATTCAATTTGAGATGAAAGAGGTGGACTTTTGAGTTCACAATAGTTAAATCTTGAAAATAAGGTGGTTTGGGGAAGTTTAGAGAAGTTAAAGGCTAGATGTGAACCTCGCATGGGTCATCCATCCATTGAGGTCACCTTTTGAGCAATCAACCTTCAATTTTTTGCATATTGGAGATAAAAACAGAGGTGAGACAATCAGTTCCAACTGAGTTCATGAATGAAAAAGAGAGTTCAAGTTCAACATCATCCTCAATTTCATTTCATGATTTGTTCTATAAGTCTCTTTCTTCTCTTCTATTCTCTCTGCCTTTTCTTTCTATCTAGGCATGAGAAACATTGTATCTCATTAGAAGCATTTTCGGTTGTAAGAAATTCATTTATATTTCAATAAAAGAAGCAATTTTCCTTCTTAATGCTTCATGAGTTGAAGATGAATGATTGATTTTGATGATTTTTTTTGTGATTCATGCTTTGAATCCTTTGGTTTTCTCTCTTTTCCACAATTTTGGTTCAACAAGAAGCAAGATTAATGCAAGTCATAGATTGTGTAAGTTAATTTTGGTAGTTTGAAGTTGAGAAGACAACTTGTTTTCCTTCATACAAGCTTTGAGATTAGCCCCTTTTTAATGAAATACTGATGTATTAGTTGCTTAGTTAAGCTATGATGAATGAGTCTTCTTTGTTGAGAGGTATTGTGAGTTAATATAGCTAGTTGGGCTTCTTAAATATTTGGTGTATCACCTTCTAGGATAGGTTCCATTTCAAGAAATTACCCCTATCCCTTTTCCTATCAATTCAAGTTTACAAGAGGTTTCATAGACAAGAACCAACTCACTCTGGAGGTCGCTTCTTGCCATAGGCAACCCACAAGCCTACAAATCTTCCAATGTTTCACAAGATTGTTGAGATTTTAGCTGAGCATTCATAGGTGCAATCTTGGTGATAACAATTAAATCTATTGGATCGATCCTTCCATCTTTGTGCAATCATTTCTTGCATGATCATAAGTGGACTTCCACATTGCCAAAGAATAATACCATCCCTGAAAATCATAAACATCACTTGCATGCATAACTCCCTCCTATATCAATATGGGAATAGGAATCCGCTTCAACACTTTGAAGCAAGGAATAGTCTTCTCTTGCATTGGGTAGAAATCATCCCAAACTCCTTCCAAGTATTGTATCCTGAATATGAGCATTGATGTCTTGTCAAATTCTTGGACAAAATGAGCTAAGAAATAATCAGCTTGTTTTGATACTGTTAGCAAATTCTATCACACCTAAATTTGGTGACCTATACAGGCCATTATATATTGCAGTTGAAAGCGGTACACAATTTTTTTTTCAGTTTCTTCATCTTTACATCATGGTTTGAAAGACAAAGTTTGTTTCGAGATATATAAGAATTTTAATGAAGTAACAACTATATTGCATTGGAGAGATGTGGAAATATATAAATTTTTGATTGCATTCATAAATAAATATATATGTTAGACAATGTTTTCATTTCAAGATGTGCAATTGTTTAAACCAAGAAAGAGATATTCAAGTTCAACATTGCATAAAATACATATTTATTTATGAAAATAAACTATTTAAAAGATCCCACACAAACCATGGGAATAGCTAAGAAAAGATCACATTGATCATAGAAATGTAAACATAAAATAAATAAAAGAATGTACGAAGAAAGGAAAGAAATAACCCATCATTGTCTAGATAGGTTGATGAGTTCTAAAGAATATTCTTCAAATCATCTTCATTGATCCACACATCCCATTGTCCACTCCATGTGATGACCTAAACAAGAGAGATAAAATGGTTTTGTTAGAGCTCTGGGTCATTCCTTTCACTCCTACATACATAAATGCTACTCCTAGTGTGCCTACACTGCTATATCAAGATTTAGATCAAAGCAATGCAAAAAAGATGCCATGAGATATCAACAAGAACCATGTTTTTATCTAACTTGTTTGCTTCATGTGCAGATACAGGTTTTAATTTCAAAAATATCATGTATGTGGGTTAAAATGGTCTCTCAAAGGAGTTGATCTCAACATACATGTCACTACTCACAAGGTGACACTAATTAGCTACCAAACGGGAACACGACCGTATCCAAAGTCCCATGTATTATCACTCAATGATAATAAAAGTTGTCATCCAATGACAATGTTGGTATTTTAGATATGTTGATATGGTTTTGTCATTGATGTCAACAACTATTAACACTTATCAACTCTGGTTAACACTTGGAGAATTGGCAATGTTCACTGGCAAGCAAGTAACTTATGCACAATCATTGGTATCTGGTTCACCGACACTTGGAATAACATGGAGAATTCTTGGTTATGTCGAAGACATCGTTTGGACACTTCGTCTTGGAGATTTGTTCATTTGTATATTCGAGATTGCATATTTTTTGTTACCAGAAAATAGGTCCAGGTTAAGCACTGGCAGGCTTATCTATTCCAGATCAACACGACATGCTTTGGAGATGATTTATTATTGTTGTAAATGCATTAAGCCGACATGTTGAATAAGATATTGCATCGGTCATTGATTTACTTGTAAATTGTTTTTATTGTAATATCTTTTAGAGCCGACCTACTAAAATTGGTCTTAGGTTATGGTATAAATGTAAGATCTTATTTGTAAGATCAAAATGCGAATGTAAGAAGGATTGTAATTCAGTAGATGCAAAATAAGTAGAGCTATACACGTAGACATCTCTTGAAGGTTAAAGGAAGGTTTTCTGTGAAGACATATCAGAACTGAACCAGTACTGAATCCAACATATGAAGATGCTATTTTGAGCAGTACATCTTTATTGGATTTAATCATCTAATTGTATTCAGTGTGACTCCCATTTGTGATTGAGCAGTGAGCTCTAGGCGCTTGGCCTTTCTACATGTACAAACCCCATTTGTGTACACATACTATCTGCAGTAGTATCATCTGATTGTGGGTAAGGTTTCCCACCATGGTTTTTCCCCTTATACGGTTTCCACATACAAATATTGGTGTTATGTGTTGTGGATGTCTTTATCTTTCTGATTCATGCATTAATCTTTACCAGTACTGCAATTAACTGATTAATTGTCTACCGATATTAAGTTTTGGTTTACCAGCATTAAGCATTTAGTTTGGTTAAGTTTTTTTGGTTTGAATCTATGTGACAACTGATTCACCCCCCCCTCTCAGTTGCCACTGGGACCTAACAGACAAAACATGCAATAGTGAATATAATTGCATCCCATGGTTAATAGATGACTAGAGACATCATGTGAGAAAAAAATAGTATGAAAGTTCTCAAAAAAGACTAAGTTCTATGGGTTCATGTTCAGTAAGCAAAAATGAAGATTAATCATCTAGACAATCAATATACATAGGTTCAATCATCAAAGAGAATGAGGAGATAAAAAGTGAAATGTAGCCATACTAACATTGCCTTGATCCCTAGAACAATGACAATGAGCATGATTTTTGAAGCATAGGATAGGAGGAAGGGTTTCAGTGTCAAGGTATATAGTCTCAGAGAGTAGTATATAAAGCATATGTTTGTGATAAGCAAATAGAAGAAATACAACAACAATCAAAGAACTTTCCACAAGGATATCCATATGAGTACATAACAACCATGAACCTTATGGCTACAATTAAGAATACATCCAATATGGCTTATTGAAAAAATACTCATCATGAGCTTGTGATGGTATTATTACAGTCCAAATCATGAAAATATAGTCCCATCATGGAGCAAGGTATAAATATAGTGATAAAAAAGATTAAGACCACAAAGTAAATGGTGATGACATAACAACATGCCCAGAAGGGAAGCCACCAATCAAGGGAACAATCATAAATAGAGATAGGAAAATGTGTTAAAGAGTTACAACCACATAATTTAGATGTAGAACCTAATGAGCATATATCTTACCAGTTGAGGAAATAGTTTGATTATAATTTCATGAGTACAGTCTACTATAGCTATATAAAATAAGACCATAAGAACATGAATGTATCAGATAAATCAAAGCTTCATCATTAGAACATGAGTAGAAGGAATACAGTAGCAACATTTCTAAACAATATAAGGCATATCATGGTAAATATGACAACGAGTAAAGAAATGAAAGTAAATATATAGTCCCAGTCATGAAAATCACCGTAATTATTAGAAAAGAAAGAGGGTAGTCATCTCCAAAGGGAAGTTGAAGGATTCAAAGGTGCAAGATAGAGAGATTTTCCCACAAGAAATATTCCACACATGAGTCTTGACAAAGCTAGAACAATATTAAATATCCCTCTCAAGAACAATAAATAAAGCATGGAGCAGCCCTAGCTGTTCAAAGAAATAACACGCCTTAAAGTATAATCATTGTCAAAACAGTTAGTCTAGATGATAGATGAATCCCTTAGTAATAATGCTATCAAGAAAAATAAAGGTTGAGACTGTGAAGATGAACATACCAAATTAAATATTGAAAAAATGCACAGTTAATCATGAGCAGTACTTGCAATTATTAAAGCATTGGCTTAGAATCTAAAAACAAGTTTGCCTTCAAAACTCCTTTTGACAGAACATGAAAGATGCATGGATAAATGAAAGTTGGATCTTAGAAGTTGAAGGATACAGATCAAAGACTTTGAAGATGATAACAAACATCTTCCAAACTTGTCACTCAAATTACAACTAAGGAAATCATTTAAAAGAAGGAACAATGTGATATTGTTTTTCAAAAGGCATAATATATCCTTAACAAAAGATCCAAATATTAAATCATATAGTCAGAGCTATGACTGTCAAAACAAATTGTAGCATTAGGCCTCTATGACTCATGTTTGGATCTGCATAATAAAAATAAATAAATAGGTCTTCATTGTTATCTTGTGGCAGTCATTTGACAGTTATGAGAAATTCATAGTGCAAATACATTTTTGAGTCAGCCTCTAAGACCCAAACTTCAATGGAGCATTCATACCAAGTGCCATATCAAGGCGAGAAGATATTTTATAAAGGGATTGACTCAATGACAATAAATACTTGCCTTAATGAGGAATTTTAGTGATAGTTCTTAGAGCATCCATTAAGCACTTAAGTATAGACTAAATTAGAAAAATACAGTCACTGTGAGCAATCAAAACAAAAAATCCCATTCCCAAAGGTATATGATAAATATTGTTGTATTACAAGGTATGATCATAACAATACTTTGAGATCAAATTGAATTCATATTTGTAGAAAATACAATTAATTAGTAGTTTAAAGGGTACAATGAACTAGATAAAAATCAAAGAGTATATAAAGGATATATCAAAGATACAAAGGTCTAGGACAATAGTGATTTTAACTTATAGTAAAGATCAAGAAAAGACTATCAAAAGCCTAAAATAGTTGTGTGGACATGAAAGATAAATTTGGGAACATCCTTGAGCTATTGGAAAGATGAAGTTAGAAGTATGTTCTTGGATCTTAACAGTCAAAAACTTGATAGTCAAGCTGATCAATAATGATACATTGAAAAGGTTTAGATCATATATAGTCATGAGATGTCCTAAGAAAGGACACTCAAAAGGTTGTCCAAAATGCATAAAGAAATCAATGAAGATCACAACCTTTATGAAAGGCAAATAAACAAAGATACTATCAAAAGAGGACAATTAAAGGAGTTAAATATATGAATAGACACATTGAATAACATAGTGAATCAAGTTACTATCATTAATGAAGAAGTAGTCCTTTGACTATCAAGCCAAGAAACAATAATAATCTTAAAGGTTTCAAGGTAAGGTTACTCATTATTTAGTATTCTATGATATGCAATATAGTCCTAATGAGGTCAAAAGTATATATAGCTACCATACACCTACACCAGCTCATTTGAAGCAGTCAAGGAGCCTTGCCAATTAGAAAAAGTGCCACTCAAAAATCATGTTCCAGGTACATACAACATATACAAAACTTTATGATTAAAACAACTACAGTCCATAGAAGATAGAAAATGCAGTCACAACCTTATGAGAAGACTAACGTCACAAAAAGAGTAGCTCAGGCTCAAACACAACAACATCAAGTCATTTAGTAACCACTGTTGCCAGTCATGCAAGTATAATGATAAATGCCTAGAAAATTCTCGTTATTCATAAACATGAAATGCATCTTCTAAAAAAGTGGGCATTGTAGTAGCAACAATAAATTATAGTAGTCAATGTAGATTTTGCAATAATGAAACCTTGGTTATAGTCATATAAAGGTATTCTTCAATATATCAATGGAAATGATCAGAGTAATCTTGAAATGCATCCTCAGAACTATCAAGGGAATAAAATTTTGTAGCAGATCTTGAGAAAAGAAATCACTAACAGAAAATGACAGATGAGCTTTAGTTATAGAAGCATTTGAAGGTGATACAGTTTAAATTACATCAAGATCCAAGTCTTCAATATCACAGTTGTAGAATTGTAAACAACTAATAAAGTACTATAGGAAGTGATGAATCAAGCATCACAGGAAGCTAGATTAAAACCCTAGCATATGCTAAGGACAATATGCACAAAAACATAGAAGTATTTACCTCAACTAATGCATGTATGAGGAAATTTATTCAGAAAAGCCCTAATATATGAATCAAATAGAGAACCTGAGAGTAGTTTTTTGAAAAGAGCAAGAACAAACCCATGAGTTTTATGGACCTAGGAAATACGATGAAAACTTTCCAATGAGAAGCTGACAAACCCTAAACTTTATGCATATAAAAACAAAAAACTTGTACTTTCAAAAAAAAGAGCGGCAAAGATAAATGAAAGAAGATCATGCATATCATATTTAGATTATGCAGAAGGTGTGAGGCCCTACCCTGACCCATCCTCGCTTTTTAGTGATTTTCATGTTGGAACTATTATAGATGCTTTATTTTTATGCATTATGGATATAGAACCTTATATGATCCCATGAATTTGATAACATTGATATATATATTGATGCTTCATTTCTATGCTTTGTGGATATATAATTTTATATAATCCTAGAATAAGGTAACATTGAGACGATGTATGTCATTATTTGATTTGCAGGACTTTATTATGATGCTAGAAATATGTTTGCACATCTTATGAATGGATTAAATTATGAGGGTTATGATGAATTGCTTTGATATGTGGCAAATTGTATTATATAATGTCAATTCTATGCAAAGTGATTGAATTTTATTCTTAATTATGTGTTTTATATTATATGAGGCTATTGGAAAGTACTAATATTTAAATTGAGATGCGCAAGAAATTATCAATGTGACCATGGAAATATTATGGAGAATCAAGCCTAGGCCTATGTGTGTTTGTAAAACCAGGGGTTGTCTATTTGGAGAGACAACACCCCGTATGTGTTGTATTTTATTCGTAAATGTAAAATGTTTGCATGAGTGTAAATTGTATTTATTAAATTGTTTAAATCATTCAAGGGAAAATTGCCATGTGTATTGTGATGTGGAATTATTTTGTAGTGTCACTTGACACCTATGTTGTATGTTGTGTTGGCAATTGTCATATCACCTTTTTTAAGAGATATATTTTTATTTAATTGTTATATTTCCTAATTATCCTTTAAGGTACCAAGAAACCTAGGATAGTGAGCCACAAGGAGGGTCAACTTAGAGTTGACCCGTAGGTTAACTTAAGGTGGACTTTCTAAGGGTTAAATCAACTCCTAGAGAGTCAGTTTTAGAGCATTTTTATTAGGCCTCATGGGGTACCTGTGAGGCCCTACCCCGATTCAGTTTGACATTTTCAGTTATTTGCATATTGAGACTATTATGGATGCTTTATTTTATGCATTATGGACTTAGAACTTATATGATTCCATGATTTGGATCACACTGACATTTGTTGATGTTTTATTTCATGCATGATGATTATGAAACCTTAGATATGTTACTAGAATAGAATTACATTATGATGGTGAATGTCATTTGCAGGATTTTATTTTGATGAAAGAAAAATGATGCATATTTATGAATGGTTCATTTTTGGGAAATTATGTTGATTGCTTATGTGAAATTGAATGTGAAAACAAATGAGAAATTGAATTATTGTTGCCTAATGTATGAGTGTTGATTTGCAATGGGATCCATGTATTTGATTATGAATAATTGTGATTATTTGGAGTTACTAATGTGTTAATTGAGATGCGCAGGAAAATTATCCATGTGACCATGGAATTTAATGGAGAACCAAGCCTAGACCAACGTGCGTTTGTTAAGCCGGGAGTTGTCTATTGGAGAGACAACACCCCTCCCCTTGTAATTTATTTTATTTGTGATGTGTATAATGCTTGAGTGTAAAATTTAAATTATATGTAATTGTGTAATCCTTCAAGAGACCAATTTTCCATGTGTAATTTTTATATTGTATTTTTGTTGTGTCACTTGACACATGTGCTGATTAAGTGTCATTGATGTTGACTTGTCTCTTGGAGGGAGTTTTGTTTCTACCAAAGCCATTCAAAATCATGAGTGTGGTCCCAAATTTGTCTTGGGTAGGGAGTCATGGGAGTGGTCAACTCAAGCTTGACCCGTAGGTAAACTTCAGTGGGGTTTCCAAAGGGTTTAATGGACTCCTAGGGTAAGTTTTTAGGCTTTTCCAAAGGTACTAAGGGTATACCTATGGGTTAGGGGTGTTATGCAACATGTGGCTTCTCCCATGTGACTATGAAGTCACTTCAAAAAGTGGTGTTTTCAAGATGCACGAAAATTGAACTTAGAAAGTTCTTTCTAGGATAGAGAACCTTCCTTTTAGAAGTTAAACTCTCTTCCCCATCTTCTTCCACCTTTTCCCTTTCCAATTTGAGTAATGTGCAAGAGTTTGGGAAGGGCAACCAATGGGAACTCACACCTCACCCAAGGGGTTGGGAAGTGTGTGAGAGGCCTTCTTAGGCAAGAATTTGCAAACTTAGTGAGTAATCACCCACTCTCCTTTCTTGGAGATTTTCCTTGTTTTGAAAAAGTTAGTAGGAGTTTGGCATTTTTAGTGGAATTTTGGAGAAAGTTAGTGTGGAATTGGGCAGCTCATCCCCAACTAAAGTTAGCAAACCTTTTGGCAGAATAAGGTTGGTTACTTCTTTCTTCCTCTTGTTATGTTGTAAATGTTTGTTTGTGTTGTTTTGTGAAAGAAAAGAGTTGTTTGTAAGAATGTGTATTATGAAGTTTTTTTTTTATTGTTGAAATGTGTAGTTTCTCTTCTTTGTATTTTGTTTGTGTTCTTGTTGTTTTGGGAGTGTCCAAGGTCTCCTATCCTTGGGAGGGTAGGAAGATCTTGGGGTGGAAGGAGTTTGACAGCCATGGGTGAGAGGCTCTCCTCATGGAGAGTGTTCTCAAGGGTGTCCTTGGTGACCCTTGATGCATAGCCTTGTGTATGCATTTGGGGGTCATAAGGGGAGTAAATATGGCCATGAGCCTTTTGGGGGGCATAAGGAATGAAAAAATATTTTGGTTGCATTTGTGTTGCCATGAGGTGGCTTATGTTGTATTGGTTGGGCATGCATTCTCCCCATAGGTACTTGGTCCACTTCCACCCATGGAAGAGTCACCATGAAAGTGGTGAAGGTGTAGCTTGGGAAGGGAAATTTGTATGAAAGTGTTTTCCTATGTTTGTGTAGAGTTTGTATGTTTGTAGCCCGTCTAGTGCTTGGTTCTCCAAGCTCGGGGGTGGCTTCTAGTAAGCCTAGGCTGGGAGGTGAGCTTCCCATGGTCAAAAAGTGTTGTTTTTGCAGGTTGCATGGGAATGGGAAAAGAAGAATCAAAGGGTTATGTTGCTATTTTTTTTTGTGTTGCAGAAAAAGAAATGTTTTTAAGAAAATATAGAAAAGAAAGGAAAGGAGCTAGGTTGTATTATCTTCAAGAAAAGAGGATTGTGTATCCAATGTTAGTATGTTAAGGAAGAAGTTAGTCAATGATGCATTAAGTAAGGCAATGTATGCCCATTTCATGGAAAGGAAAATGCAAATGTTTTATTGCCAAAATTTATGTATTTATATTTATTTTGTATCCACTATTATTTTGCATCTACCTTGCTAGAGAAAATTATAAAGTCTTTACTTAGTTGCAAATGAAGTGAGTAATGCATTAGAATGCAAGTAGGATTTCATGTTTCAAAGGAAGAGAAGAAAAAGCTTTTATTTCCTTGTATTCTGCAATTAAAAGAAATCAGGTTGCTGTAAATTTAAGTGAAAACAGTTCTTTTTTTATTTATTTAATACTGCAAAAGAAATTTATTAAAATGTCTTTTTCATATGTGTAGTCTTATCTATTGGACTTGCCAAATGAGATGTATTCTCCCTACTTGATGCAGAAAATGAAAACTTGTTACAGCAGTTTATTTCTTTCAAAAAAAAAATATATATGTAGCATTTAGTTTAGTATTTTAATGTCAAGGAAGGATTAAATATGGAGGAATTCCCTTAAATGTACTTTGTAGATTATTCACAAAAATAATATGTTTCCCATGAAAGTTCATATGAGTTATGACTTTTAAAAAGAAAAAAAAATATGCTTACTTGTGTAACTCTTAACCATATACAAATATATATATATATATATATATATATATATATGTATATATGTATATATATATATATATATGTATATATATACCTTAAAAAAAAAAAAAAACCTGCAAAAATATAAATATACAGACTGAAAACAAACATGTTTTATTGTTGATTCTGGTTGCACCTATAGATCCCAAAACACTTATACATATATATAAATACACACACACACACACACATATATATATATATATATATACATATATATATATATGTGTGTGTGTGTGTGTGTATTTACATATTTTAATCATTCTGTTCTTTTAAAAAAAAAAAAAACAACCAGAGAACTTATTAAAACATGTATAAATGGATATATACTCATATATATATATATATACCAAAATATATACATATATATATATATATATATATATATATATATATATATATATATATATATATACAAACCAGGGAACTTATTAAAACATGTATATATATATATATACCAGCATATATATATATATATACATGTATATATATATATACATATATATATATACATGTATATATATATATACATATATATATATATAGGAATAAAAAAAAAAAACCTCACACAAAATATATATCCTCGAAGCATGTTTTTTTTAATATAACAGCAAACGGTTAACGAACAGGGAGTAGGCACCGCGCGGGCCGCAACCCTGGCGGCGGTGCCCCCCAGGCTGCGGAACCCGCAGTCCCTGGGCGGCGACGTCCAGGTCCTGCGGGGGCCGCAGGCTGGGCGGAGCTGCTGTAGCCGGCGGCAACCCCTGCGCTCCGCCCCGTAATCCCTCCCCACGTTGCGGTGTTAAAAGGAAATAAACGCGGGTCTCTACGCCACGTAGCGTAAAAGAAGATCGAACCTGTTAGCAGCCGAGCTCGCAGGTGGTTAAGGAGGAAGGGTGGCTAGGGTTCGGCCCTGTGCGCCCCTCCCGCGACCGACCCTGCATACAAACCAACGCAAAAAAAAAAGGGGGGGTTAAGTGGATATGACGTGTTCGCCCTAACCCTAATTTCGGGTTAGGGCAACACTCACAAAGTTTAAAATATAAAAAGGGGGGGGGGAATGATGTTCAAAAGGATAAGTATTATTATAAAGTATAAGTGCATGTATGGGTAAATATGTAGATATATATATATATATGTATATATATATATTCAAATATATATATACATGTACATATATATATATATTTATATATATTGGTATATATAAAATTAGTAGGATTAAATTGGTAATTAGTTGGTATTAAAATTGATAGATGTGAAGATAAATTTTGAACACTTTGGTTTATAAGAAGAAGGAACGTTATAAAATGATTTAAGTACCTAGGTGAATTGGATTTAGATAAATATAAAAAAAAAAGGGTGCAAATACTAAGATTTTGTAGGGCCAAAAAGGGCCAAATTAGGTATATGATTATAACGTAGTTTAAAATTATGGGGATCTAAATTTAATAAAGTATATTCTTCCAAGAGGTTCTTTATTTTAGTAAAGTGATTTTAGACTATGGGGGCTTCAATTGATTAAGGTGATTTAAATTACCAGGATAATTAAATTAGGAATCCTAGTGGATTAAGATAGATAGATAAGTTAAAATTTAAAAAGCATATGGTCGAGATTAATTCGCCATTTTGGGATATTAATTTAAGTTAATCGCACTAAGTTGCATTATTTTAATTTAGTTAGTCGATAATTGGTTAAGTATATTTCAAAAAAAAAAAATTCCGTTCGTGCCCTAAAGTTGGGCATGACAGTACCTTGTTAGGCCCAATATGGAAAGCTAATGTACTGAGAGGGGAGGGGTGAATCAATACTTCAAAACATTTCTTCAATGCTATCTTTACTGAAATTGAATAGTGCAGTAACATAATATAAAACTAAAAGAAATAGATAACAATCATACATGATTCACTCCATAACACATATATTTTGGTTATGCAGAAACTCTTGGTTAGAGAGAAAAACTGTGGTGGGGATGGCACCCACAACTTCACTACTGCAATAATAAAGAGTGCTTGGTTAGAGCTACATGTTTAGCTATTTCTGATAGCTTACCTTGTTAGGAGTAACAAGATCTGTTAGATCTATCTTGCTAAAGGATTTTACAACACTTCATCTAAATGTTGCACCTGGTTAGAGGCTTTACAATTTATAGACTTGATTAGAGTCTTTTACCCTGTTAAAGGTTTCTCTTATAACTTCACAATATTACAATAAAATGATTACAAATATCTACAACTTTACATTTAGAATGTTATAGTAGATTCTATGTGCTCAGAATAGATTACCTTGCTTATAAAATACCTTGGTAACCCATATAGTAACTTGGTAAACCCTTCCGTTTACTCTGCTCTTCGACTGTTCTCTAAAAACCTTCTCGGTGACCTCTATGTCTCTGTAACAGTCTTCTTACACTCATGCACACACCTTTAACTCTTAACTCATGATGTATAAATAGATCTCTTATGACGGTGATCCAATTCACTTCTTTGATCTTACAAACATGATTTATTGGATGAATAACCATGCAAAATATTTCATAGGTTAGATAACCTCAAAATCATACACAATATTTAAGTGCAATTTCCAATGTGATAATGGTTAGATGTGCCTTGATCTTGTAACACATTTTCATATGCATGTCCAGGTTCAATGAATCTGGTAACACGTTTCACTCGGTGTGTCATCTTTACTGCTAGGTAGATATGTAAAGATACTCGATAGACAGCTCGGTGTATACTGCGTTCTGTGACTGCTTTCTTCTATAACCGACTAGACTATACATACCAACTGAATATTTCGGTAATAGATAACTGACTAGAGTATATAGTATAACTTTGACATAAAACTAATGGCAATTTGATAAGTAGTAACAATCTCCCCTTTTGACATTAGTTGAGATGTTTGACAAAAACTACTTTCAAAGTTATAACTCAATAATCTATATACTTGCAAAATTTGACTATGTTGACAGTATATACAATGGTCAATAATAATATATCAGATATACTCCCCTTGTTAATATACTATATAAAATTCTGAGTTTTGCATGCTTGATGATCTGTTCCTATTCTGTGCTTACTGTCATGTATACTGCTCTTGGATACTTTGCTTATTCTGCTCGGTATACTCCCCCTATATACTATACTCTGAATACTATATCATTCTCTCAAAACTATAGTAATACTGTATCACTCCCCTAGTACTGTAACATATTACTCCCCAAATATAGTATCACTCCCCCTTTTTGACAAACATCAAAAACTTAATTTCCATTCGGGGGTGGTAACTAGTCAAAAATGGATTTGTACTTGGTTTGGGCGTCAGTGAGAGTGACAGAGAGTGCATCCTTTACACTATCCATTAAAGAATTTTGTGCTTGAATATCAGCCAATAGTGATATTAAGCCATCTAGAGTGCTTCCCTCTTGAGTAGTAGATAGGTATGTGGCTCGGTTGATCTATTCTTGGACTGATGAAAGATGTGGAAGGAATAATGTCTGAAGTGTCATTATGTCCATCCTGATCTTGTGTTCTTCATTTCTTAAGTCCAATTGTTGAGCCATGAGCTGTTGAAGCTTTGTATAAAAATTCTGAACTGAATTTGGCTCTGTGGTCAACTTGCTTGAGAGATCGGTGATCTCTTTCTCAATTGTCTCTGTTTTATTCTTAATGTCTTTAATGAAGAAAGAAAATGTGCAGAGTTTCTGAAATAAATAATGAATGTGCTTGAGTTGAGGAGTCAACTCAGTAATAAATTTGACAAGTTTAACTTTACCAATAGCTATAGCTTTTTGTACCTCTTCTATCATTTTGGTAGTGAGCTCTTTGTCTTTCAGCTTGCTCAAATACTCTGATGCATCTACTCCAGATGTCTCTATCTTTGTTAGGAGTTCATCCAGTTGAATGTGGATGGCTGCATCTGTTGATACTATAGCTTCAGGTAGTATATCTATTAGGAGTTCTTTTACCTTCTGAAGTACTTTACTTTTCTTTTGAATGGCCATTTGCTTCTCTTGTTCAGCCTTTGCTTTGCACAGTTCACCGAAATCAATGAGTGCTTACCCCTTTAATTTTGCTATGTCTACATTGGGCAACACTATGGGTTTTGACAAATCAACTTTAAAACTATGCTTCTTCACTTTCTTTTCTTTACCTTTCACCAATGGAACTAAGACAATTGCTTGTGAGGCTTGATTACCCTCGGTAGGTTACTCAGTAGAGGCAACACTTTGATTGGTTCCTTTAGCCTTTGTAGAGTCCTTCAGTGTCTCAGTACTTGGTGTCTCAGTTGCAACATTCTTAGTTCCAGAAGGTGCTTGAGATGTCTATTCTTGAGTAGTACCTTCTCCTATTGCAGACTTGTGACCTTTAGTGCCTTGATCTGTATCCTAAGGAGTTTCGGTTGAGATAGGTTGCTTGACTAGTGGATAAGGCTGAACTTGTTCCAAAACGGATTCACTAGATACAAGTTTTGCATATGCAGTGCCTTCTATTACTTCCTATTTCAGGGCCTCTATATCCATGACATCTTCATCTATTTGAATGGTGTCAACAGGGTCTTGTTCGGTAGCATTAGGACCTTGCTCGGTGACATCAACAATTTCAACTGTAGCTTGCTCACCAGCATCCTTAATTTTAAAGATTTCCTACCACTTTGCTTTTGTCTCATTTTCTACATCAATATATAGCCCATTCATCAGTTTTAAGGCTCTTTGTTTGACAAGAAACTTTGAATTGTAGGTTGTCAGATGTTCCTTTATTTCAGCTACTGGCATATCAGGAAAGAGATGGACTATACTTCTTTCTCTGATTTGTTCCTCTTAGTCCATTGCATACTTCCACCTATTATCAATATGCAGATATAATTCATTTGGAAGTGACTTAGCTAGTTCCAATGGAGCTAACCAGAACTTTAGAAGTGTGCAGATGACAGCTTCTTCAATTTGTCTCTTTTCACCATTGTTCATGGTTTCATAATTAACATATCTAAATCCTCCAAATCTACCATATTCTTTCAGATTAGCACAAAAGTTTTCAACACTATGTATATTTACCTTCTTGCTCTTGACAATCTGAAATTTGCTTGCATCTTCTGATTCAGTATCACTAGACTCTTTTGCCAAAATGAGTCTCCGAGTAGATTTCTTGTATGTCTTTGTTACCTTGGGAATAGTAACACTCTTTGTCTTCTTACTTGGTGAAGCTGCAGATGCTCTAGTGTTAGGTCATTTTACTAGAGGTGGAGTCGGTGAGACTTTTGATGTGTCTTGTTTCTTTCTCTTTAACACTTTACCCTTAGGCAATTCAGTTCTCAGTGTTATAGTTGCCTCTTGGTCTTTAGATTCCTCTTTGGTAATGGCAATGGTGCCTTTGACAGGTGTAGAGGAAGAGTCTTCTCTGAATTTCTCAGACAATGCTTTTATCATTTTTGTTGCCTTTCTTGTAGCTTTGGATACTACAATATTAATCTTTACCTTTTCCTTTAATTCATCATAGGTACCATACCTCAACTCGGTAGCATGTCTAGGCAATGTAAGAAATGCATCAATTTGCTATTTTGTGATGTCAAAATCAATCTCGTAACCCATTGGTGACAAAGATTGAGTCCTTGGTTCCACAACATTCACATAATAGTAATCAATGTCAACTTCAAAACATATATCATTTTTGTATTTTACTACTAGTTGGGGTGGTATCCTATATCTGTTATGCATTTTCTCTTGAAATTTACTGAAGTAATCATCCATGATATCATTGAAATTATCACCTAACTTCTTAATGAAGTCATTAATCTAATGGGTGATAGGTCGGTGTAGCTCCCAAACAACTTTACCGACTGATGGAAAGAATTTTTCAAAGTAGAAAAACATGCATACCAGTAGTGATCCAAACTTTAGAGTATTAGCCAAGTTTTTCTTCTTTGGCTTCCTGATGGTGTTCAGATTTTCAAATAGGTTCTTTAGCAACACCTCACATAGGTCAATTTTCATTCCCTTTTTCACAATTTTGTAAGCCAAGTCTGCTGCTGCATAGGGAACACTATTTTCCCTTGCCAATTGGAAGAAACAGTAGCCCATTACTCTAATGGCAAATTTTAGTTCTTCATCAGTGACATTATTCAGTTTCAATCCTCTGCAATCAGATTCCACTTCGGTTAAACTGATCAATTCCTTCTGTGATACAATGCTCTAGGCTCGGGCATGATCATAGATAGGGTAACTGGTAATCAGATGAATGATTTCCTTGGTAATCTTAAATGGTTGTTCTTCTAGCCACATGAAATCATCGTGAATTCTGCTCAGAACAAACTTGACCCACTGGGGTTTGAACACATGAGGATAGGTTAGGGCTTCAGTTAATCCCTTTACTTTGATGTGCTCATACTTGTTGTTCAATATACCATCGGTACATAGCTCATCATAGGTGTCTCTAATTTCAACATGACCGAGTTCTTCAACATGACATTTGGTGAAGAATCTCACATCTTCGACTAGTAACAATCTATCTGGGATGAGTGAAAAGGTGGTTTTGTCATCTGGTTCAGAAGCGACTTTGGGAGTCGAAGAGTATTTTAGTGAGGGCTTCTCTACATTCTTGACAACTATGGGATCTTTGATCTTGGGTGCCATTTGAAGATTTCAGATAAAAACCTAAGAAAGAGTCCTTAGGGTTTTAGGATTTCAAACGACAGATGCTTTATACTTAGCAGATAATGGCAACTAGATATGCTTGGTAAACCAGCTTAACAATGTGTTGAGATTTGATGTAAATACCTTGAATTTGCTTTGTAGGAGGTTTGATCGCCTTTGAATCGCTTGCTCTACTTTCTCGAAAACTTGGTAAGTGTAAATGACCATGAAAATGCTTTTAAGTACACAAAATACCTTATCGGGCTCCGTGCGGGCTAGGTCAAAAACATTAAATGCACTCGGTTCACCTTTAACCAATTTGCTCTCTTTTTTTGTTTTAACCGAGTAACCAAACTTCCTTCATTTACCGACTTGACAGGCTACCTGTATTCACCGACTTGACAGGTTTCCTGTAAAGTGCTTCAAAAGACTTTGATAGAATTTCAAACTTACTAATACATCTTAACTATGCAGATTTTTGAATTTAGTACATAATATAATAGGAACTGTTAAGATTTTAACCTTCAGAGAATGCAATCCCTTCATACCTTTACTGATTAATTTGGAATAGGAGCACCTAACTTGGTAGGTAAGGTGCTTTCTTCATTTGACACAATTTCCTTCTTTTTCCAAATCATCTTTAATTTTTCTTTTATTTCCTCAGTGTCTTTTCTAGGTTGATCTCGGCAATCTCCAGCTAAGTGTCCCACTTTGTGACAATGAAAACATGCCATACCAGGATTTCTCCATGATCTTCGGTTGTACATCCCAAACCTTATAAAATAGTTAGCACTAATATGTCCATATCTTCCACAACATTCACACCATATCCCTATATTGTAATCCCATGGCACTGCACAATACGATCAGTAAGGATCTGTGTGAGTTCGGTAACCTCTAACATTTGCTCAATGTGCATACCACATATAGTTCTTTTGCTTAAACCAGCACTTCTCGGTACTATGTCCATATCTATTGCAATTTTTACAAAACCCTTTGAATTTTGCCTTCTGATAATTGTTAATAGACTTTGTCCTACATTGATTAGATGTGTGACCATATTTATTGCAATTGTAACAATAACCATTGGACTTAGTGGCATTCAGTTGCTTACCTTTTCTAATTTGGCATATGTTGGTAGTGTGACCTTGATTTCCACAGTAGTTGCAAATAGAATTCTTTCTTTTGATGTTATTCCTGTTTCCAACTTGCTTTGATGATGTGCATAACCTAGTTGATCTGATAGGTTTTGTTGAATTCTAGTCAACCTTATGATTTCATCATTCTTATCAAATACTTAGACTTCAAGCTATTGCTTCTTTCTTTCTTGATCTCTTACTTTATCCTCAGCTGTTCTCAATGCATCTAGTTTTTCAGTCATCTGTGTGCTAAAATGTTCATGTTCTTTTTTCATTGCTTTTAGTTGATCAGGCAGTGCTTTGTTCTTTTCTTTCAATACTCCAATCATTTCTTCAGTCTCTTCAGATATACTATTCTTAGATGAAGTCTCAATTTGTTCCACTAACTCTTGAGAGTCCGGCAAATCATCAGATAATCTTCTTCTCACTTTCAGAGATTTTTGCATTTGCCTTTGCATGTCTGCAATCACTTGATTAGCATGATCCAGCTCTTCTTGCAGATACACAATCCTTTGAGATTGTTTATAGCCTTCCATTGATAAGATCTTTCTCTTTAGGTAGTTAAATCCTTTTCCAAGATTCAAGCTCTGATACCAATTGTTAGGCCCAATATGGAAAGCTAATGTACTGAGAGGGGAGGGGTGAATTAGTACTTCAAAACATTTCTTCAACACTATCTTTACTGTTATGCATAAACTGAATAGTGCAGTAACATAATATAAAACTAAAACAAATAGATAATAATCATACATGATTCACTCCATAACACATATATTTTGGTTACGTAGAAACTCTTGGTTAGAGAGAAAAACTGTGGTGGGGATGACACCCACAACTATTAGAGTAATTGGGTCTTTACTTGATTAATTAAACATTATTTGTTTAATTCTTTAAGTTTCCAATTATCTTTTTACACTTAAGCTAACATTAGGTCCATATAATTAATTATTTTAATTAATTATTATGTGCAAACCTAGGTTTTCCCTTTTTAGGGTTTCTTGACCTATTAAAGGTTGAGTTCTTTCTTTTCATTGTAAGAATCACATTACATATTTTTGTGAATATTGAGCTCTCTCTTTTTGAGCATATTCTCTGTTTTTTGCATGTTCTTCAGATTTTGCTTCATTGCTTCTCTTTATAATAGGTTATTCGGCTTGCAGAAGATCTTCAGGCTCCTGTGGTGTTGTATTTTCTCAACTCCTATATGGTATCAGAGCTTGGATCTGCAGCTGCCTGTTCTTGTTTTGAGAATTTTTGCTTTGGAAGCAGATCTGGGGTTTCAGGAATTTTTTCTGTACCTAGGGTTTGAGATTTTTTCCGAGCACTTTGGGCCTAAATGGACCTCACCATCGTTCTCAGAAGGCCCGAAAACCCCTATGGTCATATGAAATTTGACCTATTTTGGTTCCTGAGCCTCTGGGAGCAATTTTTTTCTCAGATCCAGGTCGTACGACCCTGGCACGCAAATCAAGAAAAAAATTTCAAATTTTTTTTTTTTCCTTTTTACGGCATGTAGGCCGAAATTTGCTTTTAAAAAAAAATTTGAAAAAAAAAAAGCTAAAAAAAAAAAGAAGTGTTTGTTTCTTTTTAAGAAAAAAAATTTTTCTTGGAAAAGATTTTTTTTGGGGTTTGGGGGTACCGCAGCGTATCGGACTGACAGGCTTGTCAGACCTATCAGTCTGGCCTCTACGGCCCCCGTCGACAGCCCTTTCCGGCGTTCCTCACCGGCTACAGACTCTGGCCCCCGCCGGTCGCTTCTCCCCGCCAGCCACCCCTTCTCCCCACTGGCCACCGCTCGCTGCTCCTCTCCCCGGCTGCCGCCACTCCCTGTTCCCACCGCCTTTTGCCGCCGCCTATGGCCCCCGCCTGCCTGCAGCCCCAGCTCACTGCTCAGTTCCCGGCCGCTGCTCCGGCTCCCTGGCTTTTTTTTCCAGCCGACCATCGCTCTACCACCGGGCCGCCGCCCAGCCACCGGAGCTCCGCTCGGCTGCCACTGATGCACCACCCACTGGCCACCGGACCACCAACAAGCAACCAGACCCCCTTTTTTGGCTTTTTCAGGGGGGATTTGGTTTTTTGGCCCTATCTTGGGCATACGAAGTCATTTTTTTGAGAACAAATAGGTGTCGGAAAGTTGGTTTCGAGGCCGACCTCATGGTATTGGTAATTTATTCCAATTTTGCTGTTTGAATGTGTTTTTTTATAGTCAAAGTGAGGTCTCTTTTTTGCACTCTGGGAGACGTAGAATGAGCATCCGACCTTCGTTTTTCAAAAACTTAATCTTTTCGGAAAGCGTGTTCTCTGTACTTTCCAGAAATATGAGTTTTTTTTTCTAGATTCTGCTCCATGCATATTTTATTCAGTTTTTTGCTTTTCAGCACTCTGGTGGATATCGTGGTTGTTTCAGGTCCTGGGATCTCTTTTCTGAGTAGGGTGTCTCTGTTTTGATTCTTGTTTCTATTTCCAGTCTTCTTATCATTGTAGCTTGTAATTATGCAAATGCACTGAGATAAAGTGCCATCATGCATTGTTTACTTGGAATCTTGCATATCTTGTGTCTTGTTGTACATGCACTGTTGATCAAGTGCCATGAGGGGGTTGATGTTTGCCTTTGTTTGCCATCTTCCTTTGTCAAGTGAGTGTTCCTTCCATGACATTCACCTCATGATGATGTGTCTCAACACCTTTGATGTTCTTGGTTCTTCATCATGCAGTTATTTTTGGCTGTCCTTTTCAGTGTTCCCGTCCCTCTCCCACTTCTGCATTATGGGGAGGTTTATCCTATTGGTTCTAATGCTTCCATGGTTCAATTGATCAGCTCTTCAGGCTTTGGTTTCTCATGCCATCTGTATCTTCGATTTCAGTTGTTTTGCCTTGTTTGCCTCCTGATTCGAGTAGTGTCATTTGAGGGCACTCATGCAGATTACAGTCTTCTCTACCTGGTCATGTTCTAGTTCAGTGGATGTTCTTCAGATCAGTAGTTATTCTTCGACAGAGTTTGCATGTTCTTCATACTTCAGTGGTGTTCTTTTATCTTTTTTTGGAGAGGAGTTTTTTCCCACTGGGTTTTCTCCTTTGTCTCCGTTTCATAGAGATTTCATTGTATTTGGGTACCTGATCAGGCCTTGTTGCCGGGACCCATCTTTATTGCTTTCAGTAGCTATTATAGGTTTTAGCTTCTCCCTAAGTCTAGCTTAAGGGGGGGTGTTAGAGTATTCGGATATTTACTTTATCAATTAAACATTCTTTGTTTAATTATTTAAGTTCCCTTTATCTCTTTTACACTTAAGCTAGCTTTAGGTGCATATAATTAATTATTTTAATTAATTATTATGTGCAAACCTAGGTTTTCCCTTTTTAGGGTTTCTTGACCTATTAAAGTTTGAGTTCTTTCTTTTCATTGTAAGAATCACATTACATATTTTTGTGAATATTGAGCTCTCTCTTTTTGAGCATATTCTCTGTGTTTTGTATGTTCTTCAGATTTTGCTTCATTGCTTCTCCTTGTAACAGGTTATTCAGCTTGCAGAAGGTCTTCAGGCTCCTATGGTGTTGTATTTTCTCAACTCCTATAACAACTTCACTACTGCAATACTAAAAAGTGCTCGGTGAGAGATACATGTTTAACTATTTTTGATAGCTTACCCTGTTAGGAGTAACAAGATCTGTTAGATCTACCTTGCTAAAGCATTTTACAACACTTCATCTAAATGTTGCACCTAGTTAGAGGCTTTACAATTTATAGACATGATTAGAGTCTTTTACCGTGTTAAAGGTTTCTCTTACAACTTCACAATATTACAATAAAATTATTACAAATATCTACAACTTTACATCTGAAATGTTATAGCAGATTCTATGTGCTCAGAATAGATTACCTTGCTTATAGCATACCTCAGTAACCCATATAGTAACTCGGTAAACCCTTCTGTTTACTTTGTTCTTTGACTGTTCTCTGAAAACCTTCTCGGTGGCCTCTGTGTCTCTGTAACAGTCTTCTTACACTCATGCACACACCTTTAACTCTTAACTCATGCTATATAAATAGATCTCTTATGACGGTGATCCAATTCACTACTTCAATCTTACAAACATAATTTATTGATGAATAACCATGCAAAATATTTCATAGGTTAGATAACCTCAAAATCATACACAGACTTTAAGTGCAATTTCCAATGTGATAACGGTTAGATGTGCCTCGATCTTGTAGCACATTTTTATATGCATGTCCAGGTTCAATGAATCTGATAACATGTTTCACTCAGTGTAAATCAACTTGGTGTGTCATCTTTGCTGCTTGGTAGACATGTAAAGATACTCAGTAGACAGCTCGGTGTACACTGCGTTCTGTGACTACTTTCTTCTGTAACCAACTAGACTGTACATACCGACTGAATATTTTGGTAATAGATAACTGACTAGAGTATATAGTATAACTTTGACATAAAACTAATGGCAATCTAATAAGTAGTAACATACCTATGGGTGAAGGCCAAATTTGGCGATGTGTCCTTCCCCTAGGGCTTGTTTAACCACCCAAAAAAGTGGTTTTCCCAAGATGGACGAATTTCTCTTGGCATCATGAGAACTGGTATGTGGACATAATGACATTGTGTGTTGTCATTGATGTCAAATATGATGAAGAGAAGAGAACCAGTATAACATTGGGAACCGACATATGGTTATGTGAACCGGCATTTGTGCCAAAGTGAAGCAATGTCTTTGTTTAAGGTGAACCGGCAGGTGGTTATGGGAACCGACACATGAAAGCTTTGTATGACTACTGGTTGATAGTCTCAACTTTAGGGTTTCCGGTTGAAGTGCTTCAGGCCTATGTGGCTCAGCTGGTGACTTTGTGTGATGAGTTAGCATTGTAACGAAGAACATATCATGTTGCTACATCACCCTTGTGCGCGTGAAGGAACTTGCATGAAGTAGATTGTTCCTATCTACCTTGGGAATATGCAAAGTCTGTAAACGGTGATAACATGTGATAGGTTATCAACCGCCATGAAATCAGTTGAAAATTAATGATGGAGAACGTTTTGAGATTGGATCAAGATTGTTGCATTTAATGCAGTATGCTCAACGGTCAAGATTGAACCGTTTGAATTCCTTAACCTAACAGGTTCAAGGTTTAGGGTTTATGCTACCGATCTTTCTGTTTTCCTATAAGGTCGGCATTGTGTTTCTTTATGAGGTTGTTGGCAAAAGTTGTGTGTGTGTATCCAAGAGAAGAGATACATGATTATTTCCAGACCAGAGGAGAGAAGTGATACTTGTAGAGTGTGAGTGTAGAAGGTGAAGAGGAGCTTAAGTGGATCTGCATTGGCATTGAGTGTTGTTACCATATCATTGTAATACCTATTGATCTCTAATCACCTCAATAGTTGGAAAATCCCTTAACAGGGTAGCCTTAACCGGCTTGCTATAAATCCTTTAATAGGGTGACTCAAAACCATTGAGTTCTTGAAATCCTCTAACAAGGTAACCTTTAATAGGGTTTAACCTTTAACCAGGTATTTTAGCCATCCCTTAATCGGGTGATCCCTAATAGGATCGGTTCCTAACAGAACCTATTGTATCAGTCTTTAATCGGACAAGGCTCCTAATAGAGCAGACTTCTAAAGAGTTCAAAAAAAAGCTTTTGGGTATTCATCCCCATCATGGTTTTTCCTAGTTGGGTTTCCACATGAAAAATATGTGTGTCATGTGTGATGTCTTCTTCATGTGATGCTATGTTGTTTTTTGTCAAGTGGTGAGTCATTTTGATCTAGTTGCTTATGTGTATATCTTTGATAGTAGACTACCTATTCATGCATTAGGGTGAAATGGAAGTGAAGTGTTAGATTATATGAGAAGATAAGTGTCAATCGGTTTATGCTTGTCTTAGTTCTTTTGGGTTTTGCCGGTTGTACTTTGTTTTAGGACTAGTGTTACTGTTTGTCTATCAATGCACAGTGTCTACTGACAAACCGGTTTAAGAGTGTGTTTTTGTCTATACTGATTCACCCCCCCCTCTCAATACCAGTTTGGTACTATTCATTCATCATTGAGTTAGCAATTGGTATCAGAGCAACCTCCAAGTCCTCTATGTTATAAGCTTAACTGCTTGAGGTAAAGATCCCAGTCTAATGATGAAGAGGGAAGGTCAAAAGTTTAACAGAGAAAATTTCAGTATATGGAAAGAAAAAATGAAGATATACATCAGAAGCATGGGTGCTCAACACTGGAGCTATGTTGAGAATGCCTATGTTGCCCCTACCGGTACCCTCACCGATGATTAAAAGAGAGAGATGTAGGAGAATGGGTAAGTCATGGAAGCCCTAATTAGTAGTTTATTCAACATTGAGTTTATTGATGTCCAAGATAAGGTAAATCCCAAAGAGGTATGAGATACTCTTGAAAATATCTATGGTAGTGATGAGCATGTAAAACAAGCTAAGGAAGAAAGCCTCAGAGGGAAGTTTGAATACATGCGGATGGTTGAAGGTGAGACCATTCAACATTATGGAATAAGAATCAAAACTGTTGTTGGAGATATCAAGAGTGCAGGTGGTCAAATGGAAGATTTCACTATGGTAAGCAAAGTCCTGAGATCCTTATTACCGGTCTATGCAATAAGGGTTGCTGCTATTCAAGAGCCGAGATCAATAGACAAGACTAAGGTATCCCTAGACTCCATCATTGCAAAGTTGACAGCCTATGAGCTAAATTGTTTTGATGGCAGTGTTCAAAAGACTGAATCAGCTTTTAAAGCTTCTGTTGTACCATCCAGAAAAGGAAAAGAAGCTAGCACCAGTGGTGAACCAAGACAAAGTAGTGAAATGGATGATGAGGAGATTTTGATGGCATTTGAAGCTCTCCTTGCTAGGAAACTTCCTAAAGGAACCGACAAATACAGAGGTAAGCTTCCTTTGAAATGCTTTTCTTGTAACCAGATAGGACATATTGTTGTAAAATGTCCTAATGGCATCAACAAGGACAAACCAGAAAGGTTCAATAAATTCAAAGGAGGAAACTGGAGAAACTGTTTTGTGGCAGTTGATGAAGGTGTCACAAATGAGGAATCAGAGGATGAAGAAAATGAAGATATTGTGTTTGTTGCTGTCAAGGAAGATTTGTCAGATAAGAAGGCTCTTGTCTCTCGGTTTGATAATTCCAATCAGTGGATCATTGACAGTGGCTGTTCTCACCATATGACTGGTGATTGGAGAAAGTTTCTATCCTTGGAAGAGTATGATGGTGGTGTGGTTTTCTTTGGTAATGATGCACCATGCATGGTCAAAGGCAAAGGGTCCATCTCTCTAAATGGAAAGAGTAGTGCTGACAATGTGTACTGGGTTGATGGTCTCAAACACAACCTTCTAAGTGTTGCCCAACTGAATGACAGTGGTCTCACTCTGGAATTCAAGAATGGAGTATGTAGAATCAAAGGAAAGAGTGGAGAATTAGTGGCCACCAGCATGCAGACCAAAGGTAACCTATTTTAGTTGAATGCAAATATAAGTACATGTCTTATGGCTAAATTTGATGATAGCTGGATATGGCATAAGAGACTCTGCCATGTAAACTTTGATATTATTGTGAAGGCTAGTAAGATCAAGGTAGTTAGAGGGTTGCCGGTGCTAAGCAAACCAGATAATACCTTGTGTAGAGAGTGTCAATTGGGGAAAATGTCTTCCTCAACCTTCAAAGGTAAATCTTTCACTGGTGACAATTTGCTTGATCTTGTGCATATAGATTTGTGTGGTCCTATAAAAACTAGGACTGTGCAGGGTGATAGGTACTTCATGATTCTCACTGATGACTGCTCAAGAATGATGTGAGTCACATTCTTGAAAGATAAGTCTAAAGCTCTTGTAAAGTTCAAAGCTTTCAGAGCATTAGTGGAGAAGGAAAGCGGTAAAAGGATAAAGTGCCTGAGAACTGATCAAGAAGGGGAATTCACCTCTGGTGAATTCAACAAGTACTGTGAAGAACATGGCATCAAGAGGCAACTATCTGTTCCCCAGAATCCATAGCAGAATGGCCTAGCAGAGAGGAATAACTGGGCTGTGGTTGAAGTAGCTAGAACTATGTTGATTCAAGGAAAGGTAGCCCACACCTTTTGGAGAGAAGCGGTGAGCACTGCAGTCTATACAATGAACTAGGTACTCATCAAGAAAGGTAAGGATAAAACTCCTTATGAGTATTGGACTGGTAAGACACCTGTAGTTAGCTACTTTAGAGTGTTTGGTAGCAAATTTTACATCAAGAGGAGTAAACACCAGAGAAAATTTGATGCGAAATGTGATGAGGGAATATTCCTAGGGTATTCCACCAAGAGAAAAGCTCTCAAGTTTTTCAATAATAGGACGTAGAGAATTATGGAAAGCATTAATGTAAGAGTTGATGAAATCTCTGAGAAAACTGAGGAAACTGGCAGCAAGCAAGTGGTAAATGAACTGATTGTAACCTTCTGGGAACCAGTTGTCAGTCAACCGAGTACCAGTAATAGTGTTCCTACATTGGCAGATGTAGATGTTGATACTGAAGAAGATGAGGATGAAGAAGAAAAGCAAGAGGAATCTATCAAGATCATTCCTTGGTATGTTAAGCTGAATCATGATCCTAAGTAGATCATAGGAGATAAGGATGTAGGAATCCTTACAAGAAAGGTCAGAGAAAACTCATGTATGATCTCTGAATTTGAGCCTAAATCATTCAAAGAGGCACATAAAGATGAAGACTGGATCAAGGCAATGGAAGAGGAACTTGACCAGATAGAGAAAAATGGTACATGGTCCTTGGTAGCTAGACCAGAGCATAAAAATGTCATTGGTACCAAATGGGTTTTCAAAAATAAGCTAAATGAGGATGGCACAGTGATTAGGAACAAAGCCAGATTGGTGTGCAAAGGATACGCTCAAGAAGAAGGAGAAGACTATGGAGAGACCTTTTCTCCTGTAGCCATATTGGAAGGAGTTCATATGCTTCTTGCATATGCAACTTTTAAAGGTTTCAAAGTATATCAAATGGATGTAAAATCTGCATTCCTAAATGGTGTACTTGAAGAGGAGGTGTACATAGAGCAACCAAATGGGTTTGCCCTATCTGAAGATAGTGACATGTTATGTAGGCTACATAAAGCCTTATATGGTCTAAAGTAGGTACCTAGAGCTTGGTATGAACGTCTGCATTCCCATCTTGTGAAGATTGGATTTGAGAGAACAAGTGAAGATAGCAATATCTACTTGAAGTCTGAAGGAGATCAGATCCTGATCTGTGAGGTATTTTTTGATGACATTATCTTTGGTGGAGATGACAAGATGAGTCATGAGTTTGCAGATGAGATGAAGAAAGAGTTTGAGATGTCACTCATAGGGGAGATTAAGTTCTTCATTGGACTGCAGATCCAGCAGATGAAAGATGGAATCTTTATCACTCAGTCCAAGTATGTCAAAGAGGTGTTGAAGACCTTTGGCATGGAAGATAGCAAATCGGTTGGTACATCGACGGTGACCAGTTGTAAACTATCCAAAGAGGATGACTCAACATTGGTTGATGAGAAGGAATACCGATCAATGATTGGTAAGTTGCATTATGTAGTGCATAGCAAACTAGATATTGCACATGCAGTTGGCATTACTACAAGGTTCTAGAAAAGCCCAAGAGAATCCCACTTGGTTGTATTCAAGTGGATTCTTAGGTATCTGAAGGGAACTGTTGATTATGGATTGTGGTATCCATATAGCAAGGATTTCAACTTAAAAGTATATACAGATGCTGATTGGGCAAGTAATGTAGATGACCGGGAAAGCACAACTGGTGGTGCATTCTTTCTCAGTGGGAGACTGGTTTCATGGATGAGTAATAAGGAGAGTTGTATCTCTTAGTCTATAGCAAAAGCAAAGTATGTTGCAGCTTTCATGAACTGCACTCAGACAATTTGGATGAAGCATGTGTTAAATGGCTTCAAAGTCCCTATATCTGAACCAGTAAGTATATTTTGTGACAATACTAGTGCAATTAACATCTCCAAGAATCCGGTTTTACATTCTAGAACCAAGCACTTTGAGCTTAAGTATCATTTCTTGAGGGAAAAGGTTCAGAACAAAAAGATTGCACTAGAACATGTTTCCAGTAAGGAGCAGTTAGCAGACATATTCACCAAGCCTCTCCCAAAGGCTACATTTATGTACTTAATAGGTGAATTAGGGGTGTTGCCCCTTCAGGAGGTAAACTAAAAGCATATGCTCCACATCAGTCAGCTATTGCATAGACAAATTTTTTTTGGATTGATGTGTTGAAGGATGCTACTCCTCAGGGGGAGCAGCATAATGGAACAAGGCAGCTTGTGCCTCCACTTTAGCATTGTTGTCAAAGGGGGAGAAGATGTGAAGTGAAGAAGATATCTGCAGAAATTGGGGGAGAAGATGTGAAGCAGAGAGATATCTTTGTATATTGCCATCAATGCCAAAGGGGGAGATTGTTGGCATCATGAGAACCGGTATGTGGACACAATGACATTTTTGTGTTGTCATTGATGTCAATATGATGAAGAAAAGAGAACCGGTATAACATTGGGAACCGACATATGGTTATGTGAACTGACATTTGTGCCAAAGTGAAGTGGTGTGTTTGTTTAAGGTGAACCGGCAGGTGGTTATGGGAACCGGCACATGGAAGTTTTGTATGACTACTGGTTGGTAGTCTCAACTTCAAGGTTTTTGATTGAAGTGCTTCAAGCCTGTGTGGCTCAACCGGTGACTTTATGTGATGAGTTAGCATTGTAATGAAGAATAGATCATGTTTCCACATTAGCCTTGTGCGTGTGAAGGATCTTGCATGAAGGAGATTGTTCCTATCTACCTCAGGAATATGCAAAGTCTATAAATGGTGATAACACATGATAGGTTATCTGTCGCCATGAAATCGGTGGAAAACGAACGATGGAGAACATCTTGAGATTGGATCAAGACTATTGTATTTAATGCAGTATGCTCAATGGTCAGGATCGAACCATTTGAATTCCTTAACCTAACAGGTTCAGGGTTTAGGTTTTATGCTACCGATCTATCTGTTTTCCTATAAGGTTGACGTTGTGTTTCTTTCTGAGGTTGTTGGCAAAAGTTGTGTGTGTGTATCCAAGAGAAGAGATACATGATTCTTGTCAGACTAGAGGAGAGAAGTGATACCTGCAGAGTGTGAGTGCAGAAGTTGAAGAGGAGCTTAAGCAGATCTGCATTGGCATTGAGTGCTATTACCAGATCGTTGATATACCTATTGATCTCTAATCACCTCAACAGTTGGAAAATCCCTTAATAGGGTAGTCTTAACCAACTTGCTATAAATCCTTTAACAGGGTGACTCAAAACCATTGAGTTCTTGAAATCCTCTAACAAGGTAACCTTTAACAGGCTTTAACCTTTAATCGGGTATTCTAGCCATCCCTTAACCGGGTGATCCCTAACAGGATTGGTTCCTAACAGAACCTATTGTATCAGTCTTAACTAGACACAGCTCCTAACAGAGCGGAATTCTAAAGAGTTCAAAAAAAAGCTTGTGGGTATTCATCCCCACCGTGGTTTTTCCGAGTTGGGTTTCCACGTGAAAAATATGTGTGTCATGTGTGATGTCTTCTTCATGTGATGCTATGTTGTTTTTTGTCAAGCGGTGAATCATGTTGATCTAGTTGCTTATGTGTATATCTTTGATAGTAGATTACCTATTCATGCATTAGGGTGAAATGGAAGTGAAGTGTTAGATTATATGAGAAGATAAGTGTCAACTAGTTTATTCTTGTCTCAGTTATTCTGGGTTTTGCCGGTTGTACTCTATTTTAGGACCGGTGTTACTGTTTGTCTATCAATGCACAGTGTCTGCTGACAAACTGGTTTAAGAGTGTGTTTTTGTCTATACTGATTCACTCCCCCCCTCTTAGTACTAGTTTGGTACTATTCATTCATCATTGAGTTATCAATTTCATCTATAGGAGTGCCATCTTTGGTTAGAGAACCTTATTGGTTTGTGTCATTCCTCTTCCCCATTTCATTCCTCTTCTTGAGGTGCCTTGGTTAGGGAGTGTGTAAGACCTAGGGAAGACCAACCAATGGGAGTCCCTCACTCTATCCAAGAGGTTGGAAGGAGTGACATAAGTCTTCTTAGGGTAGAGATTGAGGCTTAGTGAGTTAATCACCCACTCTCCATCTTTGGAGATTTTGGACAAATTTTGAAGGAAAAACTAGTTTGAGAATAGGAAAATTTGGCTAAGTGTTGCAGAAACATTTTGTGGATTGGGCTGCTCTTCTCCAAGCTATCCCTAGAAAACCCCTTGGCATATTCAAGGTTGGTGTTTTCTTACTTGTTTATTTTAAATCTATATGTAGGATGCTTGAATGTAAATGTTGTATCCTTCCTTGCATTGTAATTGTGAAAGCTTTATGTGATTCTTTTCCTATTTCTGTTGATGCATTTTGTTGTGTTTTTGGAGTATCCAAAACTATCTTACCCTTGGGAGGGAAAAATGGTCTTGGGGGTGGAAGGAGTTTGACAACCTTAGAGTGAGAGGCTCTCATCATGAGAGTGATATCAAGGGTTTTTACATGTGACCCTTTCTGCATAGTTCTATTTATGCATTCAGGGGTCATAAGGGGACAAAATATGGCATGTGTGCCTTTGGGGGTCATAAGGATATGGGGGTTAAGATGAGTTTGTTGTGTTTTTTGGATGCCATGAGTTGGCTGTGAGTTACTATCTAGCAGATCTCCTCAAAGGTACTTGGTCCACTTCCACCCTAGTAAAACATCACATTATGTGATGAAGTTTTAGCTTGGGAATGGGAATGTGTTTGTTGTGTTTTCCCCCTTGCTTGCTTGTGTTTTCTTGAGTGTAACCCGTCTAGGACTTGATTCTCCAAGCTTGGAGGTGGCTTCTAGTAAGCCTAGGCTGGGAAGTGAGCACCCTATGGTCACAACCTTAAATTTTAAATGCACGTTGCTTGGAAAGGAAAGCTAGGAGTTGCAAATTTTACTTAGTTGCAGAAAGAAAGAAATAAAAATGTAATCATTTAATTATTTTGAAGGATAGAATGTGTTATTTAGTTAATTCCTCGCCTATTAGAGATGAGAGACTAATTGGGTATTTTTCCCCATTTGTAAAAAAAAAATTGATTAACAACTTGTGTTCAAACCATTCATATAAGAAAAGCATTTTTATTTAAATTCTATAACATATTATGTTGTTGTTAATTTTATTTAATTCTATCTTAAACTAAAATCTGTTGTTATTTATCTCTGCAATTTTTTGTAAAGAAATGAAAGATGCAGAAAAAGAAATGCAATGTGCTTTTAAGTATTTTCCTGCAATATTTAAATGTTGTTGTTTACTGTTAATTTATTTTACTTAGAACAAAAAAAAAGAAACAGAAAGCTAAAGTAGAGCCATGTAAATCTACTTTTCATATAAGATATCTAATTGAAGTTAAAAATGCCCTTACAGTCATATTTTACTTCTGTCATTTTTATTTATGTTTATACATTGCAGAAAATTAATTATAATAAAACCTATTTATAGCCTTTAGCTTGCTACTAGCATTACTGTCAAAAAAATGTATTGCTGTTTAAAAAAAAATAAAAAAAATATGCATCCAGATCTAGTCTTAGACAATGAAGGTATAAGTTAAACTAATTATGATTAATTAAATCTTTTCAGAAAAGAAAATATATATATAGGATTACATCTATCTATGAACAACCTGAACATTTTTTTTTACATTCCTGCATGTTAATATCTAAGTTTCCTTTTTAGGAGAAGTGACAAAAAAAAATCCTAACCCTAAGAGTTTGATATGCCTACACACACACACACACACACACACACACACACACACACACACACACACACACACATTTAAAAATGCACATAAATGTAACAAAAATATATGTCTGAATCTGTTATATATATATTTGTATTTTAAATACTGTAAGTAAAGAAAAAAATAATAATAATAAATAAATAAATTGGGGGCATAGAGCCGAACTACTATGTTAACATATAGTGAGCAATGCAGAAGGTGTCGCCACTGTGGGTAGACACAGTGATCGGCCCCCGAGCTGCCACTATGTTTACACACAGTGGTTGACACCGACCGCCACTATGTATACACACAGTGGACGACACCGACCGCCACTATGGGTGCCTACAGTGGGCGGCACTCAGCCGCCGCTGTGGGTAGTCACAGTGGCGTCCGGGGGGGAAAGACTTGCACTGTAAAACCTGACCTCTTTTCAGCCGCTACCTTGCCCTGTTCGGCCCTGCATAACACAAAATACACACACACACACACACACACACACACACACACACACAAAAGATAAACCCTAACCCAGTTTTTGGTTAGGGTAAAGGAAATACAATAGATTAAGTTTTTAGTTGGATAAAATATGTAACCCTAATCCAAATCCAGATTAGGGTTTGCATTCAAATAAAAGACATAAAGTATTAGGGTTAGCTAATAATATAAAAATAAAAGAGAGAGATTATTAAATGGATTTTAAATAAAATATAGGAGAAGATAATTACTCAACCCTAGTTAGGGTTTGAGATTTAAAATATAAATTAAAATAGGAAGAGGGGGAAATACTTTTCTAATTTTGAAAAAGATATTCCCTATATAATTTTAGCCATATGTGTTATTAATTTAAAACTGCTTATTCGATTTGGGAGAAAATTAATTTTAATATAGTTTATTTTATAAGATTTAAAATGGAGATTAATGTTATATGGTTACATTAATCACATAATTGAAAATTATTCAACTAGGGAAACTATATAGTTATTTGATATATTCAATTAAATATGGACGTTAAGTTATATTTTAAATTGGAAAAAAAAATTACAATTGAAAATTATTAATTATTTTTACGAATATTTAGCCTATGAGGCCAATGTTGGCCAGATTATTTATATCGTCAAATTTGAAGTTTAGGAGAAATTAAAATTGACTATAGCATAAAATTGGATTTATTTGACAAATGACATTATTAAATTTGAACCCTTATCGGTTAGGTTTAAATAATGAAATTTACGTGAGCTCAATAATTAAA
Source organism: Cryptomeria japonica (assembly GCF_030272615.1). Lineage (NCBI taxonomy): Eukaryota > Viridiplantae > Streptophyta > Pinopsida > Cupressales > Cupressaceae > Cryptomeria > Cryptomeria japonica. Next base: position 134,519,195 of record NC_081406.1, read on the forward strand.
AATTTAATTTAAGATATCCTCATCATTATTAAATTAGCCCAACATAATTTTAAATGCATTTGAGATATTTGAATATCCCTCGACTTTAATTAGCGACAACTTGTTTAAGATAAATAAATTAACTAATTAAATTGCGACAACCCTCTTGGGAATAATTAATCTTTATTAATTAATGTCGCTTATTTGAGTTAGTTAATTAATCCAACTTTAGAAAACAATTCTATTTACATCCTAGTTAAGACAAGACTTATTTGATTCCACTTTAAATGTAGATTATTTTGAGAGTTTAGGTGTTTCAAAAAAAAAAAATTTGTTGTTCCATTTTTAGCCCAAAAGTTTGGGCACGACAGAAGGCGCTACTGAGAAGAGTTCCTGATCAGTTTCAGTTCAAACCACATGTAGGGATAACATGGCAGCCATAAAGGAAGCCTTCTTCATGAAGGTAGAAAAATGAAAAGATGCAAATCAATTTTTTAGGGTTTTCAAATGCTTTTCATCATCTTTGCCCTAATCCCTACGAGATTTTAATGGGCTTATTTTTATTTTTTGAAAGTTGTTATTTTATTGTAAACTATGGTTGAGTTCTTTACTCCCATTAGGCCTTTATGTCCAAGTCTTTGCAAGTTGTGGGGGGCTTAAAACCCCTAAATCTTATTTTAAGTGCAACATACTTTTAGTAATTAATAATTATTATATTTAATTATTAATAATGGTAAGAATAAGAATAATTGAAAAACATATACCATTATTAATAGATAAAAATAATAATTAAATAACTAATTATTTCATTTACGTAAATATAAGTATATGTAAAGTTAAATAAAAGAATACTTTTATTTATTTAAATAAATTAATTAATTAATATACTTAGGAGTTATCAGCAGTTTGAGCTATTTCTAGCAGAGCAACATGTAGAATTATAAAGGGAGTTTGCTTTTTCAATTATCAGCTATTTTTGGCATCTTGGGTTTCTATTTTTAGTAGAGGAGAATTTTTATTTTTCTCTTTAGAGCTATTTTTGGCACATGGATATGCAAATTTTTTTAGACTAGGAGTTTGTTTTTTCAGTGGAGCTATTTTGGGCGAGATTGGCAATTCTATATTTGGTGGTGGGAGTTATTTTTCATGCAGTTGTAGTTGGAGTCCTATTTTGAGTGTTGGAGGTTACTTTTAGTAGAGTTATGCATGAGGTTTTTAGGCTATTTTGGGCAAATTCGCCCAAGGCTTTTTCTCATGCAGGGTTTTGGAGGAGATATTCTTCATGATATCTATATATTCTTCTATTCTCCTTTTTTCCCTTTGGTTCTTTTTTTTTGCTTACACATACAACAAAAAGCATTGTATCTCAACACTTAATAGTTTCCAGTTATTATAATAGAGTTATATTTTATTCAATTTTGGAATACAAAGTTATTTCCTTATCAATATTTCTTGTTTTTTTCATTTTCAAGTGAGAAATTTGATAGAGTTATTGTGATTTTTACCATCCTTTGCTCTGTCTCATTTTTTTCTTTGCCGAAGTAGGATAATTTCACAGTGATTCAGGTTGTGGGTTGTATTCACCTAGTTTTTCAATTCCTTGCATGTTGTGAAAAATCACTTTTCCTAGATGCAGAAGTTGGATAGCTTTGAACCTTTTCACAAATTATTTATGAATCCAGTGGTCTAATTGATTTGTGAAGTGTTTCATTTAGTATTGTAGTTGTTATAGTTTTAGTGTAGTAGTTTAAAACTCCATAATTTTGGTGTATCACCTCCATTTGGATATGCTTTTCGTCACATGCAAGCTTTTTACCCTTTTCTCACAAGAAGTTAATTGTAGGAGATCCATCAAAATGAGAATTCAACCTGGTCTCTAAAGATTCAACTTCAATTTGAGCAACCCATAGGCTCGAATGTGTTTCCATTTTTCATAGGATCACTTGGTTTCATACTTAGCATAACGGGTGCAATCCTTCGTGACAACAGATACATTCTCAATTGATTTTCCAACCTCTTGATGTGTATTCCTTGCTACCTCATAATCAAAGGGGAATCCATGATCAACATCAATGGGTGAGATAAAAGTAGGATCCTCACACCTTTGGGAATTCATCCCTTCAATATATTCCTTGAGTCTCACTCTCAAGCATATCCTTCTTTTTAATAGCCCTTTTCAATTGTGCCTCAATTGCCTTGGTAGTATCATTCAACTCTCAAAGCTTATGTTCTTTTATAGTGGGCTCAAGGTCAATTGTGGTGACCTAATAATCCATAGGAGTGACCGAATCTTTGGTCTTGTCACCCATCAGGATAACCACTTGTTATGCACACCTACATCATCTCTAGTAATTCCAAATAACACCTTATCCTTTTTTTGTTCCTTTTCTTTGTTTGTTCTGGCTAAGAAATTATCAATATTTTCTATAGGTTGTTCCTGTATTGTTTTCTTCTTCTCCATGCTCTACATCAACCAACCAAGAATAGTAGAGATTTCCATCCCATCCTTGAGGCCCATGTCCTGATCAAATCCTCTCAAAGCTAAAATGATATCATCATTTGTATCCTTATCCTTGGTCAAGTCTTCCACAATATTTTCCAAACTAATCTCTAATTGAATTGTGGGGGATCTTGATTGTTCTTCATCATCATCTTGTGGTGTCAATTGTGTTGTATCATGTAACTCCTAATTATTCTCCAATAAGATTTTTGTGTTGAAAATATGTCTGTACTCATCATCCTTCTCTGTCATGTAATTTTCTCTCACTAATGAGGAACTTGTGGATAAAGGAGTTTTAGACTTGTTTTTATTTTGCCTTGACTCTTGGCTAATGGTCTCCTTGATTTTTCTTGTGATTCTCCAAGCATACCTTTCCTTCTCTTGGGAGCTTGAATCTCCTCATCATCATGTGTCCTTACACCACTGATTGTAATTTCATCACCATTAAGAGAGGACTCCTCATTTCTCATTTTCTCATAGGTAAAGGCATCTTTCAACTTCCTTAACTCATTGATGTACTTGTCCACCCATTCCCCAAAGTAATCATTTACTTCTTTCATCAACAAATTCAAATCCACCAACACAGGTTGCATAGAATTGGGTGACAAGATAGGTATGTCCTTCTCATTTATGTATTGTAGATGGATATGATCGCTGTCATTCTAAATCTGATTTGGAATGGAGAAGATATTTCACTTCCTCATGAAGTCCACTAACATACAATACCACATGATCCTCTTCCTAACTACAACCTCATCCATGAGATTATCTCAGTAGTCCTCGATGTTGATTTTGTGTACAAAATTTCCTCCCTTGATATTCACAATTATTGGAAATGGATCAAATAGATCCTTGCTCTTATAGGTTCCAAGATGATAAAACTCCAACTCTTCATTGATTGAATTTGTTGTAGACATAATGTGGCATACCTCCAATGTCTTCCCAAGTGCGATTGGGAGAGTTATCCTTGTTCTATTATTTTTCTTTTGGAGGAAATCATAGTCTAAGAGTTGTCTCACTACCTCAAGTAAGATCATCTTGTTTGTCAGATACCTAGGAAGCCTGTGCGGTTCATATTAAAATCTCGGAATCCATAGTTATTTGAAGGTAGGAAACTATATATACCATGATCCGTACTTCTCAACAATTTTGATTGCCTCCTTGGAAAACCATCTGTGGATCTTGCCTTGCAGCAACCTTGTGATGTACATGATGAAATAATCTTTCACCCTTCTATCATGTTCAATCTTGTGCATATGGAGTTGTGGATAGGTCTCATAATATTTGTATTGTGTTAGCCCATTCTCGACTTCACCCTTGCATATCAGTTCTTTGTACATCACATATCTAGCAAGTACATATGTGAGGTAGGAGGTCATATTGAATCTATGTTTTCTCCAATCCTCTTGATTGGAAGTCAAGGTTATCACTTATTATTTTTGCCTAGTTGATCATCATTCCTCTTGATATATCTTCAATAAAATAGAACATCTAGCTCTCAAATAGTGCCTCTTGAGGTTCTCCCATCACTCGATTGAGTAATAATATCAAATCATTATATTCATCTTTGAAGTCCAAAGATAGAAGCCTCTTGGGTAGACTAGAGTGGTGACACTTTGGCTCGATGACCCACTCATTGTTGACAATTGTCATACATGCCTCCATCTTCCTCACAAATTTTTCTAAGGCTCCATCCTTAATCATCTCTTGCATGTATGCACACTTGGAAATTCCAAACACCTTAGCAATTGATTCTTTAGCTAAGTATGCAAGCATCGTCCCCATAGGCAACTTTATCATCCTAGTTTTCATATCATAAAACATTGCACACTCGATAAGAAGCTCATTGCACAAGATGGAAGGTGGAAAGATGACCACTTGGTAGATTCCATTATTCATGATATTGGATGATAGGGTGGAAGGAAGATGATTATTCAATCCAAACATTTTGTGTCTCATCTGCTTCATTTCCAGGTACTCCATGTTTGTGTCCATGATCTTCTTCTATTGGGATGTGAGCAACGACTTTGGATAGAAGCCCTCTTGTACAATCTTTAAATAGTTCTTTGTTGCCACTATTCTTGCCTTAGACATGGTACCTAGGTCTGAAAATGTCACTTAGAGGTTTGAATACACTCAAAAAATGACTAATTTTTTGTCAAAGTTGCAATAGTCTAGTTTTTTTTTGTATAGTATTTAAATATGCCCTCCAAAGGTCTGAAAACCTCATCCAAAAGTCTGAAAATGCCTAGAAAATGATTCACATCAATGGCTGGAAATAATCACAACCATGGTATATCTCCACACTCAAGTTGTTTCACCCTCCAAGACTCCAAAATGGCCATGCTTGGGCACAAAAAAGTGGCTAGGAATGATATATTAGTTTGAGAACAATGTTGGTAATGGTGCTCTAGAATGGGACAATAATGGCATCTTCACAAAGATGTCTTCAATTTGTAATGGTGGGAAAATAGTGAATTATAGATCAAGAGGAAAACTACCCTTTCCCTCAAACAGAGATGAGAGTTTCACTACTGATTATCCTTCAAGCACTTTTCACCATTACATTAGGAAGAAGGGGATGCAATAATTCACTAGATTAAATCTCTCCGTACCAAGATGATGGATTTAAACCTGAATGAATTGAGAATGTTAGGATGATCCCCCTTTTCCTTATTTAAAATAGAAAGGAAATTGATTGAATTATGTATTGCAAAAGTGACAAAGAATAGATTATAACTTGAGATCAGAAAATGGGATGAAGTTGTGCATCTGGATCTAGAAATAAAATGTTGAGACGAAGTCACCATACAAATTTGAGGAAAAGTTGTCTAGGCTGTGGCGAAAATGTACACGGTCCTCCGAAAATTCCACAAAACAAAAATGGTTTCTCTGTCTCTGTAAATGAAGCCCAAATCTGAAAGTATGGTTGCGCACTTGCAACCTATAGACAAAAAAGAGAGGAAAATGGGTTGGGATTGGGGGTTTTCCTTTAGGTCAAACCCTAGTTTTGGAATTAACTAAGTAATGAAAGAAAGTACTTGCAAGTAGAAGTAAATGAAAGACTAAATTGTAAGTCACCTCAAGGGAGGTTGTAGTAGAAATGTTGATATAAATGCTTATGTGGAATTGAATGTTGAAATCAATCTCCTCTTCAATTGTTGAATCCTTGACTTGAATACAACACCTAGCCTTGAAGGGAGACATGAGAATGCTCAATGCTAGAAAAGAATGCTTGAATACTTGAATGCTCTTGAATGCTTGATCGCTTGTGCATGTTAGGATTAATTATAGTCCCAAAGATACTGAGAGGGGGGGTGAATTAGTATCTAACCGGTTACAAGAATATTTAACCTTATTAAGAACTTTGCATTCCAAAATAGTGTACTGGTAAATAAGAATTAATACAGTAAATAGGAATAGTAAAGATAACATAGAAAACATACCATAATACAAGATATTTAATGAGGAAATGCGGTGTGGGAAAAACCTTGGTGGGATTTGTGACCCACAATATTCACTCGCTAGCCAATGAATAAATATTACTTACAATGAGGGGCCTGCACATGCAGGAAGGCCAACTACCTAGAGCTCACTGCTCAATAAGAGTCACACTGACTACAAAAGTGGATTATGAAATCCAATATAATGTATTGCTTCAAAGTAGCATCAACTATGCCAGGTTCAGTACCGGTTTAAGCTCATTATATAACCAAAACCTTCATTGTCACTTATATCACCTTATACATAATTCACAACTCTTTCTCACATAAATGACCTATAAGATCTCATACATATATATGAGTTGTTGGCATTTCAATAAGTCTATTGGTATAAGGATATTGAGAAGGTTGTTGGAGATTATTGATATAATTGATAAAAGATAATTACTGTCTTAATAATATTATTTTGTCATTGATGTCAAGAAATTGATTTTCTGATTTAGTATGATGTTGCCATATCTTAAGAAGTATGTTTTGATGAGTATAAAGATGTCGGTAAGTGACACAGAATGAATGTGAAAATGAAAGGGAAAAATATGTTATTCAAATGGGAAACTATTACCGAGTTAGATAATGATGAGATTATGTTGTTTTGATTGTTTTGATATCCTATATATGTGTATTCATTCACTGAACAAGAAGGTGAAAAGATTTCATGAGTAAAGTTTTGATACTGTTCTATGTTACCGAGCAAGGAGCTAGTTGGTAAACCCCAAGGTTGTCGATATCGATTAATGAAGGAAGAATGTCTACTAAGTGAATTTCAGTATTAATCGAGTAACAACCAAGCAGTAACCGAATGCATTGGATGAATAAAATCACTATTAAATGAAGGATTCCAATGAGTTGGAGATGTATAGATAATTGGTATATCATGCAAGAAGTTTGTTGAGGATCTACGATAATGAAAATACAAGAGTTAGATCTACAACACAGATTAAACGGTCATAACCTAGCACAAGTACCAAGGAAGGAATACAAGTTCCAAGGTGAGACAAAATATTTTTTAGATCAAAGGATTCAGTGAACCTAGTCAAGTATGATGATGTGATGGATAAGATTGATCATGGGAAATATGATCAAGGAGATTAAGTAATTAGGAATTATTTATAAATAAGGAATCATTGATGTACAATGTATGTAGGCAAACAGAAGAACAATGATGTTGTTGTAGTGATCACTGAGCACAGAACATTGAAGATTTGATTGAAGGACAGATTGAGAAGCCCAGCAAGAAGCAAAATAAGTCTTATGACAAGATTATCTTGAGTTCATTGAGCACATAGAATCTTCTTTAGCATTTCAGATGTGAAGTTGTAGATATATTTTATTACTGTTATTAATTCTGTAAGTGACAGGAAATCTCTTAACCGAGTGGACCTAATAATCTTATTTGTAAATCCTCTAGTAAGGTAACATTCTGAATGAGTGTTTGAAATCCTTTGACAAGGTCACTTCTAGCAAAGTGAAGATTCTAACAGATCTGAGGGAAATCCCTTAACCAGGTTACATCTAGCAATGTGTTTATTTAATCTATAACAGGATTGGCTTTTAACCGAGCATACTCTAGAAGGGTATATTTCTTAGTGGGTCTGAAATCCCATAGTGGTTTTTCCCTATTTGGGTTTCCATGTTAAATCTGGTGTTAAATGTGTTGTGATGTTTTATGTTTGTCAGTTTATGATTTTGAATGATTTACAGTCTAGGTTGCATATTAAACTAAAGGCTACCGAGGTTGAATCTGTTAAATATATTGAATTGTGAGTTTATATGATTCACCCCCCCTCTCATCTTTCTAACAATTGGTATCAGAGCTCTAGACTCTAGAAGAAATGTTTAAAGGAACTTGAGGCAAGATCCAAAGATGTATTAGAGGGATGCCCCAAAGCTGAACACGTCAAGTTTCTCCACATGGTAGATTAAGATGAAGCTGCACTTATCAAAAATTGAAGAATGTGCAACATATTATCTGGAGAATGATTACACTGCACCAGGCACCTACCCAATGATAATGGAAGAGATAAAGGCAAAGCAAGAACATATTCAAGCAATGATTGAAATAACATCAGCATTGACTAACTTAGAGTTTAATGATCTGGAAGGTTGTAATGATGCCAAAGCAATGTGGAATAAGCTCATATCTGTGTATAGTGGTGATGAACATGTTTAGAGAGCAAAAGAAGACAGTCTAAGAGGTCAACTTGAATCCATGAGAATGAATGAAGGTGAGAATATTATCCAATACAGTACAACGTTAAAGGAAACTATCAATCAAATCAAAGGAGCAGGAGGAACTATTGAAGAAAAGGATGTATCAAGTAAGTTGCTTAGAACACTTCTACCTGCTTATACCATTCGAGTCTCTATAATTAATGAATTAAGGTCTGTACCAAACATGCCAGTCTCCTTGGATGTCACTATTGATAAGCTACATGCATTTGAGTTAAGTAATTTTGATAATAGTGGGTCTTCGGTAAATAAAGTTGAATCTGCATTCAGTTCTTTTCATCTTGGTGAATCTGATGATTACAATGATAGAATGTATAAGTATATTGAAGGAAATCACAGTGGTGCAAGTGAAATATTTCACAAAAACATGGAAGAAGTACACAAACTATATGAGGAAATAAAAAAGAAAGAAGAGTTTGAAGCATTATTAGCTAGAAGGTTACCGAGAGGTAAAGGTAAGTATAAAGGGAAGTTACCTTTGAAATTTTTTAACTATGATAAAATAGGACATATGGCTGCTAACTGCCCTGACAAAGAATCTAGTGAAAAGAGAGAATATCGAGATGACAGACAGAAAGACAATCATTACAGAGGGTACTGAGACTTTAGAAGGAGAGATAGAAAGACATGCCTAGTAGCTGATGAGGAATCCAACGATGATAAATCTGATGAAACTGAGACAGAGGAAGTTGTTTATGTGTCTATCAAAGATGGATCAGATGAAGAAAGGTATGATGAAAAAGCCTTAATATCTCACATAAATAATTATGATTCTTGGATCATAGGTAGTGGATGCTCACATCACATGATAGGTGATAAACACAAGTTTGTTAATTAGAAGATTATGATGGAGGTTATGTAAGATTTGGTAATGATGCACCATGTTTGGTGAAAGGTAAAGGATCTATCACACTTCTTGACAATGCTAAATGTGATGATGTATATTGGGTTGAAGGTTTGAAATACAATTTTTTGAGTGTAGCACAACTAAACAATACATGATACCGAATAGAATTTTAGAAGGAAAATGTCAAAGTTCATGACAAATATAGAAAGTTAGCTACTACCGGGACTGAAACAAGAGGTAATACATTTCATCTTGACTCAACTTGGAACAATTGTCTATATGCAAAAATAGAAGATACCTGGCTATGGCATAAAAGGTTTTGTCATGTAAATTTTGATAATCTGATCAAAATAAGTAAGAAACACCGAGTAAGAGGTCTACTGGGCTTGGAAAAACCTAAGAATGCAATGTGCCGAGGATGCCAGATGGGTAAGATGAAAAAATCAAGCTTTACAAGTAAGTCCTACACTTCTAAAAGAATTCTAGATCTTGTGCACACTGATCTTTGTGGTCCTATGAAAGTTGAAAGTTATTATGGTGATAAATACTTCATATTATTTGTGGATGATTACTCAAGGATGATGTTAGTTATGTTTTTAAAAGAAAAATTAGAAGCCTTTCAAATGTTCAAATGGTATAAGGCAAGAGTTGAAACTGAAAGAGGAAGACAACTGAAATGTCTAAGATCTGATAGAGGAGGAGAGTTCATTTCTGATGAATTTAACTTATTTTGCAATGATCATGGTATAAAGAGACAAGTGTTTGCACCGAGAACACCACAACAAAATGGAATAAATGAAGGAAGAAACAAATCTATTGTAGATTGTGCCAGAACCTTGATGATAGAAAAGAGGGTACCTCAAACATTTTGGAGAGAAGCAATAAACACTGCAGTCTACACCTTGAACTGTGTACAACTGAAGAAAGGAACTTTGAATACACCATATGAAATTTGGTATGGCAAGAAACGTAATGTGAGATATTTTAAAATATTTGGGAGTAGATGTTATGTTCACAAAGATGACAAAAATGGAAAGTTTGATCAGAAAAGCGAAGAAGGAGCATTTCTTGGTTATTCTTCTAGAAGTAAAGCATTTAAATGTCTGATCAAATCATCTAACAAAATAGTGGAAAGTGCAAATGTGAAAATTGATGAATTTGCAGAAAGAAATGATGAAGGAAATTCCAATGAACCAGAAGAGTTTGTATATGTTCAACCGAGAAGTCCTACCGAGAAAGTTGATGAAGTAAATGAAGAAAATATCCAGTTATCGAGTGATGAAGAAGATCATACAAATCCTACTGAGCCTATATCAGCCATATATGTCAGAAGGAATCATGCGTCAAGTTAGATTATAGGAGATAAGGATGATCCAGTGATGACAAGGAACAAATTGAGATAGAACACATGTCTAATATCTGAATTTGAACTGAGGATAGTAAAAGAGGCATTTAGCAATGAAGATTGGGTAAATGCTATGACAGAAGAGATTGAACAAATCAAGAAAAATGAAACATGGACACTGGTCCCAAGACCAAAAGAGAAAAATGTAATCGGTACAAAATGGATTTTCAAAAACAAGCTAAATGGAAAAGGTGAGGTCATTCGGAATAAAGAAAGGCTAGTCTGCAAAGGTTATGGTCAAGAAGAAGGAATAGACTATGGTGAGACTTTTGCACCTATGGCAAGACTTGAGGGAGTAAGAACATTGTTGGTATATGCTACTTACAAAAATTTCAAGGTATATCAAATAGATGTTAAATTTGCATTTTCGAATGGTATGCTAGAAGAAGAAGTTTATTTTGAATAGTCTGAAGGATTTGTTGAAGAGGAGAATAAAGATCAGGTATGTAAGTTGAACAAAGCATTATATGGCTTGAATCAAGCACCTAGAGCATGGTATGAAAGATTGCACTCTTATCTAATCAAGATTGGTTTTATGAGAACAAGTGAAAATAACAACATATATATGAAGAATGATGAGAACGATGGAATACTGATTTCGGCCATATTTGTTGATGATATTATTTTTTGTGGAAATTATTCTTTATGCAAGAACTTTGGAAATGAAATGTGCAAAGAATTTGAGATGTCATTAATCGGTGAAATAAAGTATTTTATAGGTTTACAAATACTGCAAATGAAAGATGAGATTTTCATTACTCAATCCAAGTATATAAAGGAAATCTTGAAGAAATTTGGAATGGAGGATTCTAAACCTGTAAGTACTCCTATGACTACCAATTGTAAACTATCAAATAATGATGAATCTGCATCTATTGATGAGACACTTTACCGATCTATGATTGGAAAGTTGCAATATGTGGTTCACAACAGGCCTGATATAGCACATGCAGTTGGTATAGTTGCAAGATTTTTTGCAGATCCCAAAGAAACCCATATGACAACAATCAAGAGAATTTTCAAATACTTAAGAGGCACTGAAGATTATGGTTTAGTATGTCAAAAAAGGAATGAATTTTACTTAAAAGTCTATACTGATGCTAATTGGGCAGGAAACATTGATGATAGGAAAAGCACAAGTGGTGGAGCTTTCTTTTTCAAAGAAAGACTAGTGAATTGTCTTAGCAAGAAACAAGGATGCATTTCACAGTCAATAGTTGAAGCTGAATATGTCACTGCAGCATTAAATTGCACCAATATAGCATGGATCAAATAATTGTTGGAAGGTATGAATGAAAAAGTTACTGAGCCAGTAACTATATTCTGTGATAATACTAGTGCTATTAACATTTCAAAGAATCTGGTAATGCACTCTAAGACAAAGCATATCTCTATAAAGTATCATTATCTTAGAGAAGAAGTTCAAGAGAAGAAAGTTGTGCTGGAATATATTAGTTCAAAGGAACAAATAGCAGACATCTTCACAAAGCCACTGCCAAGGGACACTTTTGAGTATCTCAGAAGCAAGTTAGGGGTCCTACCCCTATCTTCTACTCACTCACAGAGTTTGGTGAAAGCATCAATTCTATAACTACAGAATACTATTTATGAGTTGATTCTAATTTGCACACTTTAGGAGGTCACCTAAAGTTGTGCAGGAAATAGTGATTGAAGACAAGATGCTCGAACCGAGACTAAGATGATACATTTATATATGTTTTAACTGCAAGGAAATTACTTCACAAGGAAAGTAATCATGCATTAGGTTTACTTTTTGGCATTGTTGTCAAAGGGGGAGATGACTACTGATAGGGGGGAAAAGTTTGAAGGAGATGTTTATAGCTCAAGGATTAACAACAAATAGTTTTACAACAATCTGAATCCGAATCAATTGAGATAAATCAAGTTGGTATTGCCATCAATGCCAAAGGGGGATATTGTTGGCATTTCAATAAGTTTGTTGGTATAAGGATATTGAGAAGGTTGTTGGAGATTATTGATATAACTGATAAAGGATAATTATTGTCTTAATAATATTATTTTGTCATTGATGTCAAGAAATTGATTTTTTGATTTAGTATGATGTTGCCATATCTTAAGAAGTATGTTTTGATGAGTATAAAGATGTCGATAAGTGACATAGAATGAATGTGAAAATGAAAGGGAAAAATATGTTATTCAAATGGGAAACTATTACCAAGTTAGACAGTGACGAGATTATGTTGTTTTGATTGTTTTGATAGCCTTTATATGTGTATTCATTGACTAAACAAGAAGGAGAAAAGATTTCATGAGTAAAAGTTTGATACTGTTCTATGTTACCGAGCAAGGAGCTAGTCGATAAACCCCAAGGTTATCGATATCGGTTAATGAAGGCAGAATGTCTATCGAGTGAAGTTCAATATTAAATGAGTAACAACCGAGCAGTAACTGAAAGTATTGGATGAATAAAAGCATTATTAAATGAAGGATGCCAATGAACTGGAGATGTATAGATGATTGGTATATCGTGCAAGAAGTTTGTTGAGGATCTACGACAATGAAAATACAAGAGTCAGATCTACATCACAGATTAAATGGTCATAACCTAGCACAAATACCAAGGAAGGAATACAAGTTCCAAGGCGAGATAAAACATTTTTCAGATCGAAGGATTCAATGAACCTATTCAAGTATGATGATTTGATGGCTAATATTGATCATGGGAAATGTGATCAAGAAGATTAAGTGGTTAGGAATTGTTTATAAATATAGAATTGCTGATGAACAATGTATGCGAGCAAATGGAAGAATAGTGATGTTGCTGTAGTGTTCACCGAGCACAAAAGATTGAAGATCTGATTGAAGGATAGATTGAGAAGCCCAACAAGAAGCAAAATAAGTCTTATGACAAGATTATCTTGAGTTCATTGAGCAAATAAAATCTGCTTTAGCATTTCAGATGTGAAGTTGTAGATATATTTTATTACTGTTATTTATTCTGTAAGTGACAGGAAATCTCTTAACCGAGTGGACCTAATAGTATTATTTGTAAATCCTTTAGTAAGGTAACATTCTGAATGAGTGTTTGAAATCCTTTGACAAGGTCACTTCTAACAAAGTGAAGATTCTAACAGATCTGAGGGAAATCCCTTAACTGGGTCACATCTAGCAATGTGTTTATGTAATTTGTAACAGGATTTGCTTTTAACTGAGCATACTCTAGAAGGGTATATTTCTTAGTGGGTCTGAAATCCCATAGTGGTTTTTCCCTATTTGGGTTTCCATGTTACATCTAGTGTTAAATGTGTTGTGATGTTTTAAGTTTGTCAGTTTATGAGTTTGAATGATTTACAATCTAGGTTGCATATTAAACTAAAGGCTACCGAGGTTGAGTCTGTTAAATATATTGAATTGTGAGTTTATATGATTCATCCCCCCTCTCATCTTTCTAACATGAGTATTTGACAATGTACCTTATCAGCTTTACAAAAGATAATTACAATTAAATACAATAAACAAAAGTTTATTCCCTGATGGATGGGGTGCCAATATGCATTGTTGCCGCTGCCGGTGAAGTGTCTGTCGGTGTATGTAGATGTCTATGTCATTGTCGGTGCTTTTCGATGGCTTTACTAGATGAGCACCAGAAGGTTTCTAGATGGTTGCCAGAAGGTTGCCATCAATGACAACACCATCCATTCTCATAAGAGTGTAAAATGCCAACAATCTCCCCCTTTGGCATTGATGGAAACACTCATGAGAAAAATCCAAAAACTATTTCCAAAAAGTGGAGTCCAAAAGGTTACCAAAAATACGTGCTCTCCTTGACCAGATGATCTCCTCTAATTAATCATTTTTTACTGTCCACTACTCCCCCTTTGACATCAATGACAAAGGTTGTCAAAATTGTCAAACGACTGCAAAAATTTCACCTCAAAGTTTGTAACCAGTTGGTTACAATCTGAAATATGTCAGCCAAAACCAAATTTAAACTCTGCATGAATCTGTTACTGTCGTTCAAGGTTTCCTGAGTCTATTGGATCCTGCCGGTGAGATGATGCATATGCTCTTCCAGTGATCTTTCTCCTTGAAGTAATGCCTTTGAGATCTCATTTCTCAGAGAGATAAGATTGTCCAGCTTGGGACCAAGTTTGTATTTAAGCTCTCTGGTATTAGCCTTAATCCTTGCCTACTCTTTCTCAAATTTCTCCAATTTTTCCTCAGAACCTACTATTTCTTGCTCAATAACTGATATAGGTTTGGATGAACCAATTATGTTATCAGCTATGTCATCTATCTCCTTCTGTACTCTGCTTATTTCTTTTTCTATGTCCCTTGTTTCTTTGTATATCTCCTTATATTCCAAAATTGTAGTATTCAGTGCCAGTAAAAGTGTATTTATGTGTTCTATGCACTTCTTTATTGTATCCTCAAAGAATTTATCCTTTTACTTATCAACTTTCTCTTTGAATGTGTCCTCATTTACCTTATCAACTATTATTACATTGTCGGTAATGAATTTGGACAATGTGTCCAATTGACTTAAATAATCCTTTACATGATCTATATTACATTTTGGTGCAATCAACTTAAGTATTGGTATTGTGTCATCAATTGCTTTGTAAGCCAGTGCATTATAGTTAGTTATCTTCTTGATAGAGTCCAGGAGTACTTCTATCACATTAGTAGGCCTGAATTCACTTAATGAAGTTCTGGATGTCTGACCAACTGCCTTGATTACCTCTATGCTTCCAACATTTGTAACCATTTTGTTTGTATTATCCTCTAATGGATCAGTTTGAGTTTGCAATTCAAATAGCAATGGTTTGGCTTTCTCAATGATTACTGGTTTCACTACCTCAATATGTACATGTGCCTCTGTCGGTTTCTCTATCGGTTTCTCTGTGGGTTTCTTTGTGGGTTCAACTATCGATATCTTTATCTCAGTAGGTTTCTCAGTGTTAGCATCTATACCATTAGTATTCATTCTAGTATCCAATGGTTTCTCAATTTTTAGTGTTTGCTTACTTTGCTTTGTGTCAATTTCAACCTCAATAGTCTCTGTAAGCTGCTCAACAATGTTTCCACTGCCAACAATGTTATCCTTAACCTCTATATTGTCCTTATCCACAATAATATTTACTTCTTGAGTATCTACGTTCATGGTGAATAGAATTTCAGAATCAGGATTAGTGTCATCATGTGTTATACCTACACTTTCAATAACCGGTGGATCATCAGAATGTACTAGTGTAGTATCCAAGGGTGGTGGTAAGTTGTTAGTTATCTTTATTTTTAGTATTCCACCAACTTTACCTTTCCCTTTGTCCTCATCCTTTTGATAAAATTTGAATGTTTTCTTCGGCCTATTTAATTCTTCTTGTTTTTCTTTTTGAACAAAAATTATATCCCATTTATCAACAGTTTCCTCAACAATCTCATTCACTCTACCTGGCATCAAACTTACTTTCCGGTGACCACTAGCAAAAATGAGTCTGTTAGCTTCACAAATTAGGTCATTAATCTCTTCCTTTGAGTTAACTAGATGTATAGCTATAATTTTTTCAACCTTAAGTTTCTTGTCCAATTCCATTACTACAATCCTCTTTGCATCTAACCTTCTATATAATTCATTACGCAAGTCATCCACAACTTCAATTAAAACTTTCTTATATATTTCCAGATGTAAGATGATACTATTTTCAATACTTTCTTTTTCTGAATTCTTGAATGTGTTATAAAATTTTCTCACATTAGCCAAATTAATGTCATCAGTTATTTCATTTAGCAAATTATCCAATGGTGGTATAACCTATTTTTGTTTCTTCTTGGGAGTTAGTATCTTTTCCAATTGCCTTACTGCCTATTGTTTCTTCTTTAAACTCCTTTTTCTCTTGGGTGGAGGAGAGGGTACTGGTGAAGGTTTTCTCTTCCTTTCAACTCTTTTGAATTCAGCTAGTATCTCATTGTCAGAAGATGTGCCAACTAGTGAGATGTCTGCCTTCGGTTGCAGTCCTTCTAGTTCACTAGCCTTTTTACCAGTAATGTTCATAACATTTTCTTTTATTTCCTTTACCTACTTAGAAGCATCTCTTATATATTTCTCCCTCTTTCTTCCTTTGCTTCATTGTTTTCACATTGCTTTCAATTGTTTTAGCACTTCCAAAAACTTCTTCTGTTGGTTCTCTAGGTGCATCTAGTAAAGCTTTTACATAAGTCGCAATTATGTTGAGATCTACCTCATAACCCATTTTTGTTACCCATACAGTCCTAGGTAATACAAATTCCATCCATGTTTCATCCTTATTGATTACAAAATAGATTTCTTTATCATATTTATCTACTACACTCTATGGTAGTCTTTCTCTAGTTTTCATTTTGGTTTGGAAACTTTGAAATATTTAGTGATGTTGATATCATTAGTAGTACCCATGTTGGTGAAAGCTTCTTGCAATTTTTTGCCTACCAGTATGTCATATCCAAAGTCTTTATGTCCTATACCAGGAATATCCTTTGTGAAATACAACATTAATCTTACTAAGGGATTACCAAAATGAAATGTTCCTTTCTTGTCTCCTTTTATTTTTTTCAAGTTATCTATTAGTTCATCCTTCATCCATTCACACACATCAATTTTTGCATTATTGTTCACCATCTCATAAGCACTATTAATGCAAAGACTAGAAACTGAATTAAGTCTATTTGCATGTGTAGTCTTGTAACCTAAAATCATACTTATGAATCTCACATTGATGTCCTTGATGTCATTTACTCTTAGAGATCTACTATCAGATGTTGCTCCGGTTAAGGTCATGACTTTGTTGTTAGGAACCTTCTTTGTTTTGTCTGGTCTACTGTCGATTGAGGGTAAACCTATTACTACCCTAATTGCTTGCCGGATGAATTTGCAGACTGAATCTAACCAAAGAAATTCTCCATGTGCCCTACTTAGGACAATTCTCACAACTTCCTCCAGAAATTTAGGGATGTTCAAAATTTCCACAAAACCTAAAGTCTCCACAATCTTGTGCTCGGGTTTGACAATGTCGTTTTCATAACAAATTATGGTTCTAAACATTTTTAACAACTCCTCAGAACCTAATTCCTCAATGTTGTAGTGAATATATATCCTAGGGTCTTTAGCATAAGCTACACCTTTAGGAATCTTTGAAAATGCACCTATGGAATCATCTTGCTTAGCTACTTTGGAAATAATTTTGAATATGGGCCTAGGGAATTTTATATTTTCCACAATAGTAGGGTTTGCAATAAACTAGGGAGTAGAAGAAGAAGCCATTTGAAAAATACCTTTAGCTGTCTGATAATGCTTGAAAGAAATCACTTCACAACTTTGCCTTGAATGCCTTTTCTTAGATTTCATGCTCTCTGCTAATTTGAATGCTCGGTGAATAAAAAATGAGGGAAAACCGATGATTTATAATCACTTTTCCTTCAACAACCGCATTAAATGCTTGTCAGTTCAGTGAAAACTTAACACATGTGCTAGTAGAGAAGAAATCTATCTTCTCACCATCAACCGAGGGTAATCTACATGATATTCAACTTGTTGCAATACCCCCAAAGGGTTACTTCTCAATTGGATGAAGAATTTCCTACCGGTGGAGTAATACTTTGTTCTACCTATGAAGAAATAGTCTCATCAACATTCTGTTCTATCTTCCTAATCTATTATTTTGAAAATTCTTGCTTTACCTCATTTACCTTTTCTTTGCCTTTCAAAATGGGTCCTTTATTATTTGTCAGTGAAATCTTACTTCTACAAAATTTTGCAATATGTCCAATTTTGTTACAAGCATAACAAGTCACATTATTCTTCTGAATAGCCTTTCCATATCCTATGCTGGTTTGTGTTCTGCATTGATTAGATAAGTGCCCAAATCTTCCACAAACATGACATTTCACATTCATTCTACAATTTTTTGAATTATGAACAACTTTATTGCATTTGGAACATTGACTGATGGGTGCATTGATGTTCTAATTGTTTCTGAATCTACACTAATTTGCTCTATGACCATACTTGTTACAGTTAAAGCATTTCCCATTAAATTTGTAAGCATTAGGTTATCTTATGGGTTTATTGTGATCATGATTGTTTGCAGTACCGGAACTTTCTCCAATTTCAAATCCACGTCCACTTGTATCTCCATTAGGTTTCTGAATTTTTAGCATGTTATCAAATTTCTTTGAACTTTTCTTGAATTTCCCTTTGTGTTGATTTGTAGTAGCCAACTCATTTTCTAGAACTCTCATTTGTCTCATGAGTTCAGTTTTATCATGTTGCATGTGAATGGAATCTATCTTCAACATATAATTTTCATGACTGAGTCTTATATTTTCATTTCAAGCATCATTAAGTCTCCTAGTCAAATCATCTTCATTCTTCTTTCTATCTTCAATGTCTTTACAAAACCTCATAGTCATATCTTGCATTTCATTCCTCATAGTACTATTTTCTTATCTCAACTTTTTCACAAGTTCATTAAGAGTTTCCTTTTCATCATTATCATTATGCATCTTCTCATGAAGTTCTTTTCTTTTATTTCTATCTATAGTAATATTCTCCTGAAGTCCTTGACTGAATTCCTATGCAGTCTTTAGATCATCTTCAAGTTTGATATTTTTCAACTTTTCTACATCATAGTCTACAAGAGCTCCTTCCAATTATTTTCTTAAGTTCTCCATCAGTACTGATGTCAGAGTCTTTCTCAACCTGTTAGGCTTTTGAAAATAGAGGACATGGCTCCAATACTAACTGTTAGGATTAATGATAGTCCCAAAGATACTGAGAGGGGGGGTGAATCAGTATCTAACCGGTTAGCAGAATATTTAACCTTATTAAGAACTTTGCATTCCAAAATAGTCTACCGGTAAATAAGAATTAAAGCAGTAAATAGGAATAGTAAAGACATCATAGAAAACACACCATAACACAAGATGTTTAACGAGGAAACCTAGTGTCGAAAAAACCTCGGTGGGATTTGTGACCCACAATATTCACTCACTAGCCAATGAATAAATATTACTTACAATGAGGGGCCTGCATTGTTAGCATATGGACACTCCAATGAGACATTGTGTGTGATTGAAGGTTTTGTCATTGATGGCAACCTTGAAATCCTATGGTACTGGCAAAGCATTACTCAGGCAACCTTGCAATCCTATGGCACCGGCAAAGCATTACTCAGGCAACCTTGCAATCCTATGGCACCGGCAAAGCATTACTCAGGCAACCTTGCAATCCTATGGCACCAGCAAGACATAATACCGACAAAGCATTACTCAAACAAAACAATGCTCTGACATCAACAAAATCAATCTACACCAGCACCGGCATAGAAGATGTACACCGTCACAGAGGCCGATAGGATTTTTGATATGTAATATTTTGTTTATCATTGTAAGCCGACTTGGAAAATTGTAAAATGACTCTTTTATATAAAAGAGATCATTGTAGGCATTTGTGGGATATGGATAGATAGCAATAAATAAATTATAAGGCAGACCTAATGTGCGAATTGTAGGTCAAGGGTATATGTAAAGAATAGAGCAAGAACCGGTACTAAATCTGGCATTGAAGATGCTATTGTAAAGCAATACAGAATATTGGATTTGTGTAAATCCTCATTGTAAGTCAATGTGACTTCTTATTGAGCAGTGAGCTCTAGGCAGTTGGCCTTCCTGCATGTGCAGGCCCCTATTGTAAGTAATATTCTCTTATTGGCTAGTAAGTGAATATTGTGGGTCACAAATCCCACCGAGATTTTTCCCACACAGGGTTTCCTCATTAAACATCTTGTGTTATGGTGTTCTTTTCATGTGGATGCTTTTGATTCTATTATTTGCATTAATTCTTGCATACCAGTATACTGTTACTTTATATTCTGCATATTCAGTGTTAAGAAAATTTCATTACCGGTCAGATACTGATTCACCCCCCCCTCTCAGTATTTGTGGGAACCCTAACAATTGGTATCAGAGCCTAGTCCTCTATTTTCAGAAGCCTAATAGCTTGAGGAAGATCTTGACACCGATAAAGATAGAAAATCTGATGAAGCAACTTGAAGGAGCTCTTACTGACTATGATGCAGAGAAGTTAAAAAATATCAAATTAGAAGATGATTTAAAAGTAGCTCAGGACATTATTCAGGCACTTCAAGAAAATCTTACTGTTACAAGAAACAAGAGAAGAGAACTTTGTGAAAAATTGCAAAATGAAAATGATGAAAAGGAATCACTAAATGATATGATAAGCAAATTGAAATAAGAGATCATGACAACAAAAAATGAAATGCAGGATATGACTATGAGATTCTGCAAAGAGATTGAGGACAAAAAGAAGAATGAAGAAGAATTGACTAGAAGACTAAGTGATGCAGCAAATGAGAACACAAGACTTAGCTATGAAAATGACATGTTGAAGACAGATCTGATACATATTCAAAATGACTTGAATGAACTAATGAGACAAAAAGAGATCTTGGAAAGGGAATTGGAAACTGCAAATCAACACAAAGAAAAATTCAAGAAAAGCTCAGAAGAACTTGGTACCTTATTGAAGAATCAAAAACCCAAAGGTGACACTTCTAGAGTTGGATTTGAAGTTGGAGAAAGCTCTGGTACTGCAAATACCCAGGATCAAAGCAAACCGGTAAGACCCTCTAATACTTACAAATTCAATGGAAAATGCTTTAACTAGAATAAATATGGTCATAAGGAAAATGAATGTAGATCTAGGAATTATTAGAACATCAATCCTCCCACTGGTCAATGCACCAAATGCAACAAAATTGGTCATAGCTCTGAAAATTGCAGAATGAATGTAAGATGTTATGTTTGTGGAAGATTTGGTCATTTATCAAATAAATGCAGAACACAAACCGGCATAGGTTATGGGAAAGCTATTCAGAAAAATAATGTAACTTGTTATGCATGTAACAAGATTGGTCATATTGCTAAATTCTGTAGAAGTAAAGGTACACCGGTAGATAACAAAAGTACTAGCTTGAAAGGTAAAGAAAAGGTTGAAGAGGTTAAGCAATAATTTTCAAAGAAATGGATTAGAAAAGGTGATCTAAATATTGGGGTTACTCCTCCACTGGTAGAACCAACAAATGCTTCACCAGCAGGACAATATGATGCTCCACCGGCAGGATGTTCTTCATTAAATTGAAGAAAATTATCTTGAGGGTTTGGCAATTTAATGACACATGTGCTATTATTCCCTCGGTTAGAGAAAAGAAGTTGAAAATCCTTCATTACTGGCAAATAAAGTTGAGTTAATACATTGCCGGCAAATAATTAATGTGGTAGGTAACAGAAAAGACTTTATAAAATAAGGTTTTTCGCTCCATTTCATTTCACCGTGAATTCAAACTTTCAGAGAGCGCGAAGACTTCCGAGCTAAGGCATTCCGAGCAAAGAGGCAAAGTACTTTAGCAATCAATCCATCCAAAGGAAGAAAAAGGTATTTATCATCATGGCATCCTCCTCTGCACCTGAATTCATATAAAACCCTATAGTAGTCGAGGTTATAAAATGACCTAGGCCCGTGTTTTAGCTAGTTCCTGAGGTAGCTAAGAAAGATGACAACATAGGTTCTTTTTCCCAAATTCCAAAGGGTGTTGTTTATGCAGAAGACCCTAGAATGTATATTCATTGCAACATAGAGGAATTAGGTGATGAAGAAATCAAAAACATGTATAAATTTGTTATATGTGACAATGCCGAAAATGTGAAACCTGAACATAAAATTGTTGAAACCCTAGGATTCACTGAAATCCTCTGCATTCCTGAATTTCCCAAGGAATTGGTTAGGATAGTTCTTAGCAGGGTACATGGCTCATTCTTTTGGCTTGACTCAGTGCATAAAATTACAAAGGTAGCTATGAAAGCAGTAATAGGGTTACCTTCCACCGGTACTAGACTCGACAAAACCAAGAAGGTCTCCAATGACCTAGTAATGAAATTAATTGGTGCAACATTCGACAAAAGATCATTGAGGGTTAATGATATGACTAATACAAATGTGAGATTCATTAGCATTATTCTAGGTTACAAAGCAACTCATGCAAATAGACCTAACTCTGTTTCCAGTTTATGCATAAAAAGTGCTTATGACATGGTTAAGGACAATGTAAAAATTGATATCTATGAATGGTTAAAAGATGAGTTAATTGACAATTTGGCAAAAATCAAGAAGGATAAGAAAGGAACCTTTAGATTTGGAAATTTGCTTGTATGCTTAATGTTACATATAACCAAACAGGCTCCTAGTATAGGCTATAAGGAGTTTGAATTTGACATACCGGTAGGAAGACAATTGTCTGACTTATTCAACAACATGGGTGAAAACAGAGAAAAGAATATCAATGAGTATTTTCAAGCACTAAAGGTCAGAATGAATAAAAGAATCAGACTATCACAAGAAATTGTCAACAAATACAAGGATGATATATGCTTTGTAATAAAAAAGGATGAGATCTGGATGGAAGCAGTCATCCCAAGAACAATCTAGGTTACAGAGATGGGGTATGAAACAGATGACCACATAGTGGAAACTTATGCCAAAGCACTTCTGGAAGCCCCCAATGAACCAAAGGAAGAAGTATTTGGTAGTGCTGAGACCATCGAAAGTCAAATTCAATCTAAAAAGAGAGTAAAGAAAGTTGAGGAATTTGTGAGGAATGGAACCAGGCAAGCAAAAGCCATAAAAGATGATGTATTAAAGAAAACCGACACAACAGAAGAAGAGTTGGCAGCCCAACAGCCTGAAACTCATCTATCACTGGTAGATACCTCCTTAGAAGGAGATATGCCAGCAACTTTCAAAAGAGTTGTTAGGAAAAGAGACCCCTCACCGGTATCCACTCCTTCACCTAGAAGGACAAGACAAAAGCAACAAGCTGTGAGCTCTCCAGTCAAGAAAGCCACACCTAAGAAAAAGCTGATCCCCCAAAAAGAAGAAGAAGACAAACACTGACTTGGCCTTTTTTGACATATTAATGAATGAGGTCACAGAGGAAGGTAAATTGAAAAACATAGGGAAAATCTATGACACCCTATCAGATGATGAGAAAGGACAAGTCGAGGAAAGTGTTATATTACACATGGACATGTATAAAAAGTTTTTGATGCAAGTCCTAAATGAAATTCCTGATGAATTATATAAAAGACTTGAGGCCAGAAGGCAAGGAATAGTTGAGCTGGATAAGAAAATTAGAATAGAAAAATTACTTGCAGTATACCTAGTCAACTCACCTAAGGAAATTGATGATTTGATAGCTCAAGCCAACCAGACAGTTTTTTCCACTACACACCGGCAAATATCACTAATGGCAGGTAGAGTTACCGAAGTTTCAAATGAAATAGAAGATGGTTGGGATACATTCTTGATTGAAAAAGAAAAACAAGAAGAATATAGGAATCCCAAGCCCATTTTGGTATATCAAAAGGACAAAGGGAAAGGTATAGTTGGTGGACCACCAAGTATCAAGATTAGAGACAACTTACCCCCACCTCCTTTAAATACTCCACCGGTAAAAACAACAACTGCAGAAGATCAACCGACAGCTGAGAGCATGGACACAGAGGATAATAATCCTAATCTTGAAGTCCTATATACTGTGAATGTTGATACTCAAAAAATCAACATAGTGGTAGATAAGGATACCACAGATAAATTTGATAACAAAGAGCAACCAGCAACAGGAAACAAAGAGCAACCGGGAACAGATTTAGAGAAAAAGATGGAAACTGGAACACAAACAGAGCAACCAACATAGCTAAAGGCTCCATAACAGATGCCACTAGTAAGAAATGATGCAGGAAAAACTGTGCTTAAAGAGATGGAGACACAAACAAACCTACCAGAGGTCAATACCAGCATGGCCACTTCCACCGGCACTTAGTTTATTGGGTCACCATCAAATGTAACATAGGTATTGCTTGAATTTATCAAGAAAATAAGTGATTATAGCTCACAAGCCTATAAAGCGATAGATGATTCAATTCTAGTTTTGAAATCAATAGCTCCCAATTGTAATATAGCCAACAAAGATTCTTTAGGCCAGTTGGATACACTTTGTAAATATATTTCTAGAAATTTTGAGCAAACAAAGGTAGAAACTGTAAAGGAAAGTGTAGAAAAAGAGAAACAAAAATTCTTTGAGGAAGGAATAAAGAAGTGTAATAGGGAATTTGACACACTTCTATCGGAACTGTGCAATTTATTGAAAGAGTACAAAACTCTGTACAAAGACACCTGTAAGATAAACTTTTTGACCATGGATGTAGACAAAAAGATGAGCAAGGTATAGGAAGAGATCAATAAACTTGTTGATAATTTTGTTAACTCACCCAATACATTATCATTTTTTGAGGAAAAGATAACAAATTTTGAGGAAGAATTGCTCAAATTAGAAAGAGAAAAAGAGAAAATAATAAACAAGGAAATTTTTTTGAGATCTAAACTAAGTCCAAGATTGGACTATTTAGCATCTCTACGTAAGAAAATCTCAGAGGCACTAACACAGGGTAGCAAAACACTAGCAGAGCACTTGCAGCATCTCACCGATACAGTATACAGAACTGAGATAGCAATAAAGGAGAGCAAGAAGTTTATGGATGGCATAAACTTAATTTTGGGAGATATTCTTCAGATAATAACTACCCAACTACAAGGTTGAGGTTATGAATTGGTACAACTACAAAATCTACTAACCTTTGTCATCGATGCCAAAGGGGGAGTAGTAGATGAGAAAATTCAAAAATTCAAAACACAGGGATCACATGCTCAGGGGGAGCTCTCACATTTTTGGTAACATTTTTTGGTCTACACATTTTTGGATATCTTTTTCAAATTTCTCATGAGTGTTTCCATCAATGCCAAAGGGGGAGATTATTGGCATATGGACACTCCAATGAGACATTGTGTGTGATTGAAGGTTTTGTCATTGATGGCAACCTTGCAATCCTATGGCACCGGCAAAGCATTACTCAGGCAACCTTGCAATCCTATGGCACTAGCAAAGCATTACTCAGGCAACCTTGCAATCCTATGGCACTGACAAAGCATTACTTAGGCAACCTTGCAATCTTATGGCACCGGCAAGACATTATACTGACAAAGAATTACTCAAACAAAACAGTGCTCTGACATCAACAAAATCAATCTACATCGGCACCGACACAGAAGGAAATATGTATACCGGCACAGAGGCCGACAAGATTTTTGATATGTAATATTTTGTTTATCATTGTAAGCCGACTTGGCAAATTGTAAAATGACTCTTGTATATAAAAGAGATCATTGTAGGCATTTGTGGGATATGGATAGACAACAATAAATAAATTATAAGGAAGACCTAATGTGCGAATTGTAGGTCAAGGGTATATGTAAAGAACAGAGCAAGAACCGGTACTGAATCTGGCATTGAAGATGCTATTGTAAAGCAGTACAGAATATTGGATTTGTGTAAATCCTCATTGTAAGTCAGTGTGACTTCTTATTGAGCAGTGAGCTCTAGGCAGTTGGCCTTCCTGCATGTGCAGGCCCCTATTGTAAGTAATATTCTCTTATTGGCCAGTAAGTGAATATTGTGGGTCACAAATCCCACCGAGGTTTTTCCCACACCGAGTTTCCTCGTTAAACATCTTGTGTTATGGTGTTCTTTTCATGTGGATGCTTTTGATTTTGTTATTTGCATTAATTCTTGCGTACTGGTATACTGTTACTTTATATTCTGCATATTTAGTGTTAAGAAAATTTCATTACCGGTCAGATACTGATTCACCCCCGCCTCTCAGTATTTGTGGGAACCCTAACAATGCACATGCAGGAAGGCCAACTGCCTAGAGCTCACTGCTTAATAAGAGTCACACTGACTACAAAAGTGGATTATAAAATCCAATATAATGTATTGCTTCAAAGTAGCATCAACTATGCTAGGTTTAGTACCATTTTAAGCTTATTCTATAACCAAAACCTTCATTGTCACTTATATCACCTTATACATAATTCACAACTCTTTCTCACATAAATGGCCTATAAGATCTAATAAATATATATGAGTCTTTTACAATATGCCTTGTCGGTTTTACAAAAGATAATTACAATTAAATACAATAAATAAAAGTTTATTCCCTGTCGGCTGGCATGTCGGTATGCATTGTTGCCACTACCGGTGAAGTGTCTATCAGTGTATGTGGATTTACAACACCATCCATTCTCATAAGAGTGTAGAATGCCAACAGTGCACACTCCAATCTTATCCAACTTTAACTTATCCAACTTATGTAAATGAGAGAGCGAATTCCCCCTTAAATACATGTTAGTGGATTTTATTTTTGTCATGGGTTGACATCAGAAGAGTTTTCCCTCTCACTGTACAACCCACAATGCATGCTCTAGGAAGGGTTCTACCCCAAAATAGGACAGGGACAATGGTGCCATGCCCCTATCCAAGGGGGGATAGTGGTGCCACACCCCTATCCTACCCCTTTCTCCATGTAAGAATGCAGACATGGTAATGCAGAGGCCAAGGAAGAAGTTGTTTTCACAAGCTGAGCAATATTCGTTCTTTGATCAAGCTAGATGATTCGAGTTTGCATGCCTGAGGACCCTAATGCAGTAAAAAATTGATAGGGTTGCAATTTTATGACACTACATTTAGCCCCCACTTTAGCGGGAGTATAAGCATATGCCAATATTGTCAGCAAAGTACAAGGAAACAAGATTAAAAGACTTTTACCATGTCAAGGAGGCAAGATGCACCAATCCCATAGTGGACTTAGGAACTTACGAATTCAATTGACAAAGGAAAAGGGAAGATCAAGAAGAAGAGAACCATGATTGCAAGTAGAAAATTTCCCTTCACTATGAGTCATGAAAGCAAGAATACAAAAGATTACAAAGCAAAACAAAGCTCACAAAGTAATTCTAAGTATCACAAGAAGGAAAGTATGAGCGAAGTGTATGACCCCACGTTAAAGCAATCATGTGCACCTTATCGAGAGCATTTTCTTTAAGGTAGGATACACCCAAGAGAGCGAGAGCATCTTATTGCAAGGATTTAGCCCCGAATCAAGGTATAAACCCAAAGATAATGAACACAAAACATGAGGTAGTCTCACTTTCTTCGAGGTTAGTATGTTGTATGATAACTCATGTATATCATGTATGTATATGCATATACTAATCTTCATTCCCCAAAGAAGGATACTACCTTAGAAGAAAGGAAAGAGAGGATGTCTTTTGAGTCAACATGAAAGAGACCAAGAAAATATCTCAATGCTTTGCATCATCCCCAAGTAGACATTAAGGGAACAATAGAAGAATAGGGATATATATAGAAGAATGGTTACAAAAGAGAAAGAAAGGAGTGGGAGAAAGATATATAGTGCTAATATTTCTAATCTAGCATGACATTTGCCTCTCGATCTTTCTGATCACTATTTCAAGAAGGCGAGCAACATGTTAGAGGAGTGACATCAAGTATAGTAGATAGAGCTATCACAAGATCCAAACAAGGACTATGCTCATGTTGTAAGTCACTTTGTTCGATTCAAGGAGCTAGGATTAGTGTTCATGAAAACTCATCTGATAAATGTTTGCCCACATCAACATACTCATACTCACTATCAGAGGCATCAGGAGTTGTATTACCAATATGAATAACATTTTCACCTATTTCTTCATCAAAGTTTAAAGCAAGAGGAGCAAGAACATGAATAGGAGTAAAACCATAACATGTTTTATGTAACTTATGATTTGGAGATGTTGGTTGAACATCTTTCTTAGGAGAGAAGGGAATCATGTCAATTGTCAGAGTCTAATGAGATTGAGTATTTCAAGAGATAGCTTTATTGGCATTATGTGAACCGGTATGAGGACATAATGACATTGTGTGTTGTCATTGATGTCAATATGATGCAGAGAAGAGAACCGGTGTAACACTGTGAACCGGCATTTGTGCCAAAGTGAAGTGGTGTGTTTGTTCAAGGTGAACCAGCATATGGTGATGGGAACCGGCACATGGAAGCGTTGTATGACTACCGGTTGGTAGTCTCAACTTCAGGGTTTCCGATTGAAGTGCTTCAATCCTATGTGGCTCAACTAGTGACTTTGTGTGATGAGTTAACATGATAACAAAGAACAGATCATGTTGCCACGTAAGCCTTGTGTGCGTGAAGGATTTTGCATGAAGGAGATTGTTCCTATCTACCTCAGGAATGTGCGAAGTCTATAAATGGTGACAACATGTGATGGGTTATCAGCCACCATGAAATCGGTGGAAAATGAATGATGGAGAATGTCTTGAGATTGGATCAAGACTATTGCATTTAATGCAGTGTGCTCAACGGTCAGGATTGAACCGTTTGAATTCCTTAACCTAACAGGTTTAGGGTTTAGGGTTTATGCTACCGACCTATCTATTTCCTATAAAGTTGATGTTGTGTTTCTTTCTAAAGTTGTTGGCAAAATTTGTGTGTGTGTATCCAAGAGAAGAGATATGTGATTCTTGCTAGACCGGAGGAGAGAAGTGATACCTGTAGAGTGTAAGTGCAGAAGGTGAAGAGGAGCTTAAGTGGATCTGCATTGGCATTGAGTGCTGTTACAAGATCATTGTAATACCTGTTGATCTCTAACCACCTCAACAGTTGGAAAATCCCTTAACAGGGTAGCTTTAACTGGCTTGCTGTAAAACCTTTAACAGGGTGACTCAAAACCATTGATTTCTTGAAATCCTTTAAAAAGGTAACCTTTAACAGGGTTTAACCCTTAACCGGGTATTCTAGCCATCCCTTAACTGGGTGATCCCTAATAGGATTGATTCCTAACAGAACCTATTATATCAGTCTTTAACCAGACAAGGCTCCTAATAGAGCAGACTTCTAAAGGGTTCAAAAACAAGCTTGTGGGTATTCATCCCCACCACGGTTTTTCCCAGTTGGGTTTCCATGTGAAAAATATGTGTGTCATATGTGATGTCTTCTTCATGTGATGCTATGTTGTTTTCTATCAAGTGGTGAATTATGTTGATCTAGTTGCTTATATGTATATCTTTGATGGTAGATTACCTATTCATGCATTAGGGTGAAATGGAAATGAAGTGTTAGATCGTATGAGAAGATAAGTGTCAACTAGTTTATGCTTGTCTCAGTTATTCTGGGTTTTGCCAGTTGTACTTTGTTTAAGGACTGATGTTGCTGTTTGTCTATCAATGCACGGTGTCTGCTGACAAACCGGTTTAAGAGTGTGTTTTTGTCTATACTGATTCACCCCCCCTCTCAGTACCGGTTTGGTACTATTCATTCATCATTGAGTTATCAAGCTTCACAAGCTCAAACACGACATCTTCATTGGAATTCTCTCACAAAATGATCTCATTGAGTCTTAGTGGAAGTATGAGAAGGAGGAGGAACTCTTGAAAAAGTAGGAACGTTATCCTCCTTGATAGTAGAAGGTTTAGGCTGAGATCTTTTTAGTTGAACAATAGGAGAAGCAAGCCTCTATTCTCAATAATAGGATTAAGGTGGAACTATTCCATAGAAAGGAGGAATATTAGGTGTAGGGAGAAGACCAAGTCCATCATGAGGAGCATGTATAAGTCTAACCTTAGGAGGAATATTGTTATTCTCCTTAAGAGAAGGTAAAGTCACATCCATAGGAGCAGGTGGACAATTTTCCTTAGGAGGGAGATTAGATCTATCTGAGAGAGGAAGAAGCTCATATTGAAGAATAATAGGAATGTCAAGTGTTGGCAATCTAGGTTGACTTAAGGATAATATCATATCACTCTTCCATTTTTGATAATATTTAAAAAGAGCATCGCTCCTTGATGGAAGAGATTGAAATTTTTTAGGCCAAAAGAGATCAATAGGAACACCAGGGATTCTTTTGGATGGACAAAATAAGCTATGGTTCACAGTTATGATTTCTTCATTGTGAGGAAATTTAAGACACTTGTGGTTTGGAGAAGAAATAGCCTTCATGGAAGATAGCCAAGGATAGCCCAACTTCACATGGAATTGCTCAGAAGAAGGCATGATAACAAAGTGCAAAACTTTGTGCACAGTGCAAAACTTCAGCCAGTAAATTTGTATTAATGGAGGGAACAGCGGAGGGAACAACGTTTGTAGGGGGAAATTTAAATTCGAGAAATGGAGGGAACAACGATGCTAGTTCCTCTGGGTCTAACTCCATTGCAACTCGAGGACAAACATTTGATGATGAGGATGGAAGATAGGATGGGGACCCATGAACATGGAACCCTCCTCCCGATCCTAAAAACTTAAAAAATTCACAAGATTCAAGCCCCGAGGTAGTGCAGATCAACTCAAGAAATACTAAGGAGGGGTGAATACCTAAACCATGGAATAGTCTCTTCGCTAGACAAGCATCTGGTAAATCAACTGGTAAATCATCTTTCCCCTTTGTGAAGGATATATCAGACAATAGAACAGGTAAACTTGTGATTGAGATTCCTAATTTGGTTATTGACCATAGTATCTCTTTAATGACTCTTTCTCTGGTGGGGAAATTTGTGGGACCCCGACCTAATATCAAGGATGTTAGATCCTTTGTTTAGAGAAAATGGAGAATGAAAGGACAGGTTGAAGTCTCTACCCTACCTCGAGGTTTTTTTGTGTTCTCCTTTTCATGTGGGGAAGATCTGGAAGCGGTTCTAAGTGGTGGCCCCTGGATGGTTGGTAAATCCTCTCTTTCTGTTAGAAAATGGACTCGTAATATGGAACTAAATGACTCCTTTTTTGAATCTGCTCTGGTGTGGGTTAGGTTGCCTGGGTTACCATTGGAATACTGGGTGGAGGATGTTTTCTCAGGAATTGCTAATTCTTTTGGGGAGCTTATTACAATAGACCCAATGACTGCAGCTCGCAAGAGATTGGTGTATGTGTGCATCTGCATCAACATATCACAAAATATGGATCTCCCAAGTAGTATTGACATAAACTCCAAACTTGGGTTATGGGAACAAGCCATTGAATTTGAATCTCTCCCTTTTGTGTGTTTTTCTTGCAAAAAAGTAGGTCACTGGGCTAAGGCTTGCCCCAGCAACCCTAAAAGACCTATGATTAAAGAAAAAAATATTCACAAACCGATTTGGAAAGAAAAAAATAACAACAAAGATTGCAACAAGTTAGAAGAAAAAAGTGGAAATCTAGTAAACAAACCAGAACATCAGGAAATTGACTCCACTAACCCTCCTAAAGACCCCCCCATGAAGGGGAACAAGAAAAATGAAACCAAGGAGTTTGAGATCAAAATAGGCAATACCTTTGAAGCCCTTCAGTCACAGGAGAAGGAGAATGAAATAAGTATAGAGACACTTGAAGATGGTGAGATTGAGGATATCACTGACTTTCATCATGAGAAGCTACATGAACCCATATCAAAGAAAGAAGAACCCTGTTTAGGGGAAGAGTTTCAAGAACAAGAAATAGAAATGGGAAGGAGTAATAAGTTTGGATCACCACAAGAAAACTTAAATGCTTTATTCCAGAACATAGAAGTGAATATGACCACTTCATCCCAGAAAAGAGAAGAGTTATGGAGCAACATACAAGATGAATCTAGGGCAGAACAACAAGAAGAAAACACAACAGGAAATGGAAAGAAAATTAAGACCAAGAAGGCAGAAGGTCCTAATGGAGTAAAAACTAGAACCAGATCTAAGGCCAATTTTGGGGCCTCAAGATCCCCACAGGGACGCAAAACTATGAAATGGCATAGGGACCAACTATCAAGGAGTCCTGCCCCCAGGCTTCCAAATGAAAGTAATATCATGGAACATCAGAGGTCTAAATGGTCTCAATAAACAAGATATATTAAGGAACCTTATTCAAGATCAAAATCCGGATATTATCCTAGTTCAGGAAAGCAAAATGAGTAAAGAGAAAGTGGAGAAACTAAAGTTTTATAAAAATGGAGGGGTCTGTGGTAGTAGCTCAAATGGAGCCTCCGGAGGGGTTGCAATATTCTAGAATAAAAGCACAACCTCTAGAGATATGATAGATGTGGATGGAAATATTTTATCCCTAAAAGCTAGAAGCATCTTTGATGGTAAGGAATTTGTTATCACTAATATCTATGCCCCTAACTCCAAATCTGCTAGAAGTAAATTCTGGAATAAAGTTCAGCATAAAAGGAAAAAATTCTCTATGTATAGCTAGGTTGTGATGGGAGATTTCAATACTCCTCTGCAAGACATAGAAAAATTTGGAGGTAGTCAAGCTCAACTAGATAGCAGATCTAACCTGATGGACTTTATTAATGACAATGCTCTCATTGACTTGGATCTCAACGAGGCTTCCTACACTTGGTCCAACCGAAGAGATGGTGATGATCTTATCCAGGTAAGACTTGATAGAGCCCTTCAATGATTGGATTCTTTCTCATAGTTGTTCCCTTTTTGTTATTAATAAAATTGGGTCAGATCATTATCCCATTTCCTTTGTTGCTAAGAACTTTAAGAATAATCAGAGATTCCCTTTTCATTTTGAAAATATGTGGATCTCCCACCCTAATCTTGAAAATTCCATTGCTGAATGGTGGAATCTTGATGTTAATGGAACTGCCATGTATAAAGTTGCCAAAAAACTTAAATATGTCAAAACCAATATTAAGACCTGGAACAAGAAGGTCTTTAGTGATATTTTTGATTCAAAGAAAAAATTAAAGGAGGAACTGGACCAGATACAAAATTCCATCTAGAAAGAAGGCTAGAAAAAGTATTCCAAAGCCAAGGAAGATAAGGTCCTTGGCAACATCCACAACATAATTTCTAGGGAATAAATATATTGGAGACAGAGATCCAGGGCTATATGGCTGAAGGCAGGGGACAGAAACACTAAATTTTTCCACATGACTTCCCTAAAACATAAGGCAGCAAATAGAATCACAAGACTAACTATTGAGAACAACACTCTGCTTAATAAGGATGACATCAGGGATGAAGCTGTTAGATTCTTCAAGCAGCTCCTTTCTAGTAAGAAGGACCTTGATCTGACCCATCAACTCAATTTGGTTAATAATATTCCTAAGATCATAAACCCTATTCAGAATAAGGCCCTTACTACCATCCTGTCTGTTGAAGAAATCAAAAAAGTTGTCTTCTCTTTTCAAGGGGATAAAGCTCCGGGCCCTGATGGCTTCCCTATATTCTTCTTCCAAGAATTCTAGAATATTGTGGGGGAGGATACAGTTAATGCAGTTAAAGAATTTTTTGGATCTAGAAGAATCCTTAAGGAATTGAATTCCACTTTTATGGCCTTAATCCCCAAAGTTGCTGGGGCAGATTCTATGGGAAAATTTAGGCCAATTAGCTTATGCAACTCTTTCTACAAATTTATATCCAAAGTTTTGACTACTAGAATTTTGGTGATGCTTCCCTTCATCATAGCTGAAGAGCAAAAAGGCTTTGTTCCTGGTAGGCAGATTCTGGACTCAATCATTCTTGTTCATGAGAACATTCATTCCCTCAGTGCTGCAAAGAAAGAAGGTTTCTTAATAAAGCTAGATCTGGCAAAGGCTTATGATAGAGTTGAGTGGGATGTTCTATTTAAGATCATGGGGGCTTTTGGTTTTGATGATAAGATTACCAAAATAATCAAAGAACTAATCACTACTCCTATGTTCTCTATTTTGGTTAATGGATCTCCAACAATTTTTTTAAAAACTTCTAGAGGGCTAAGACAAGGAGATCCCATATCTCCTATCCTTTTTACCATTTTGGCTGAAAGTATGAGCAGATTGATTCATAAGTTGAAACAAAGCAAAACTATCAAAGGTCTTCAACCTTCCTTTGCCAATGTTTTTTGCACTCATCAACAGTTTGTTGATGACACTATCCTCATGGGATATTCTTCAGTCAAGGAGGCTAATGCCTTCAAAACAACTCTCAACTCCTATGCTTTGGCAACTGGTCAGCAAGTTAATTGGGACAAATCGGCTATGTACTTCCTCAATACTCCAGTCATAAGACAACATAAAATTGCTAATATTATTGGGTGCAAAGTGGAAATGTTGCCTTCCACCTATCTGGGTCTTCCTTTAGGGTTGGCACCCCCAAATTCCTTCTAGAATATGATCATTGATAAAATTAATAAGAGACTTGCAGGATGGAAAGGCTCAATGTTATCTTAGGCTGGGAAAATGCAGCTCCTCCAAGCTACCCTTCAAAATCTCCCTGTTTATGCCATCAGTCTGTTTGGTATTCCAGCTAAATTTGTTGAAGCTATGGAAAGAATCCAGAAGAGATTCTTATGGTCAGGAGTGGAAGAAAAAAAGAGAATACCTTTGATTACCTGTGACAAAGTGTGTAGACCAATGAACAAAGGAGGGTTGGGGATTAAAATTATAAAAACTTTCAACAAAGCTCTTCTTGCCAAGTAGTTATGGAGAGCCTATGACACTAAGAAAGACTGGAACCAAATTTGGTTTGATAAATACATTAAGAATCAGACTATCCAAGGAATCTTCAATTCTGAAGATATCCCGGTTGGGTCCTTCATCTGGAATAGTATTACCAAATCCATAAAAGTTGCAAAAGATGGCGCTGGATGGGTCCTTGGAAAAGGTGATAGAATAAGGTTTTGGGAAGATCCCTGGATGAAGAATGAAGCCCTTTATGATCAAAACAACAGTAAAATTATTGAAGAGTGTAAAAGGAGGTTTGGGCTGATGGTATGTGACTATTGGAAGGAGAATAAGTGGGTTAGACTTTGTAATGCCCCGCCAAGAAACCCCAAAGGGTTTAAGTTAAAAACACTCAAATAGAGTATAAAATTTTTTTTTTTATAATAATAATAATAATTATGAGTGTTAATAATAAGTTACAACATTAAGATAATTTGGAGTTATCTGAAACTTAGATAACACAGTGGAAGACTAAATGAACCTAAGGAGTTTCCCAATGCGATTACGTATCCTTACACCTAACTCAACTCGCGACAATCGATCCAATTAAGCTGGATATCTTAATTACATGTTAATACTTAAGACATGGATATATATTATGTTTGATAAATTGACATCATAGAATTTTAGGAAGCATTCATTTATTTTGAATGGATAGGAGGCCAACATGAATTTATTTACTCAATGCACTTTAAAACATAATTAACTTAAGAGTCCACCCATTAAGGTACAATGTGACTAATATAACAAAGTTCATTCATTTGGGTTTAAGGTAACCACCCACAAATGATATCATCCTTTATAATTAAAAGTATGGCTAATGAGATTCATTCATTTAGGATTAAACTGCAAATAATAAAACAAGGTTCCTTCATTTGATTTTAAGCAACACCAACTAATGAGTCGTAGTTCATTTATGGAGGATAAAATGTAAGTAGCCATAGAGTTCATTCATTGGAGTTAAAATAATGTTAATAGATGGAGCTCAATTCATTTAGGTGAAAATGTACTAGGAACACATGAGTTCATCCCTTTAATTAAAATATAGTTAGCAAGATGATATTCATTCTTACAGGATTAAAAATATAAGTACATAGTGACGTTCATCCATTAGGATTAAAATATAACTAACTTAATGTGTGTCACTCTTTTTAGTTACAATAAAGTTAATATGAAGAGATACATTTGCTAAGATTAAGATATAAACAACTAAATGAATCCTTCCCCTTTCAGTTCAATTTTAGCTAATCATAAAGAAATTCATTTATTAGGGTTATCATATGGATAACTAGTCGAGTTCACCAAATTATCAAATTAATCTGTTAAGGATTATTTGTTTAGATTAAAACATAAATAACTAAATAAATTCATCCAATATAGTGACATATATCTAATAGGACGGTGTTCATTTACTAAGATAAAAAGGTAAATACCCATATGAAGTTCATCCATTAGATTTCAATTTGGAAATTACGACATTAATTCTATCTTTGTTACCCATACACATTCGTTCAATTTACCAACTTATATCAAGCTAAAACAATAATGGTAACCTAGCGAGTTTCTTTAGCTAAAATTGAACTGAAAGGGGAAGGATTCATTTAGTTGTTTATATCTTAATCTTAGCAAATGTATCTCTTCATATTAACTTTTTTGTAACTAAAAAGAGTGACACACATTAAGTTAGTTATATTTTAATCCTAATGGATGAACATCACTATGTACTTATATTTTTTATCCTGTAAGAATGAATATCATCTTGCTAACTATATTTTAATTAAAGGGATGAACTCATGTGTTCCTAGTACATTTTCACCTAAATGAATTGAGCTCCATCTATTAACATTATTTTAACTCCAATGAATGAACTCTATGGCTACTTACATTTTATCCTCCATAAACGAACTACGACTCATTAGTTGGTGTTGCTTAAAATCAAATGAAGGAACCTTGTTTTATTATTTGCAGTTTAATCCTAAATGAATGAATCTCATTAGCCATACTTTTAATTATAAAGGATGATATCATTTGTGGGTGGTTACCTTAAACCCAAATGAATTAACTTTGTTATATTAGTCGCATTGTACCTTAATGGGTGGACTCTTAAGTTAATTATGTTTTAAAGTGCATTGAGTAAATAACCTCGTGTTGGCCTCCTATCCATTCAAAATAAATGAACGCTTCCTAAAATTCTATGATGTCAATTTATCGAACATAATATATATCCATGTCTTAAGTATTAACATGTAATTAAGATATCCAGCTTAATTGGATCGATTGTCGTGAGTTGAGTTAGGTGTAAGGATACGTAATCACGTTGGGAAACTCCTTAGGTTTGTTTAGTCTTCCACTGTGTTATCTAAGTTTCAGATAACTCCAAATTATCTTAATGTTGTAACTTATTATTAACACTCATAATAATTATTATTATTATAAAAAAATATTTACACTCTATTTGAGTGTTTTTAACTTAAACCCTTTGGGGTTTCCTTGCGGGGCATTACAGACTTGAGGACATCCATTCTGGATTTTCCTCTCTCCAGAAAGAGTTGCTGTCCTTTTCCCCTAATAAAAACCATGATGATGTCTTCCTCTGGAAAAGTGATCCTAAAGGTGAATTCATAGTTGCTTCTGCCTATAAAAACACTTTCTCTCAAACTAGCAATCCCATCTGGAGCAAAGTTTGGAACAACATCCTGATCCCTAAAGTCAACATTTTCTTTTGGCTTGCTTCTCATAATAGCACCCTTACTCTTGATAATTTAATCCGAAGGGGCTTCAAATTCCCTAATAGATGTGAGCTCTGTCAGAAGGAGGGGGAATCAGTTGATCACCTATTTTTTCACTGTTCCTTCACATGGGAAATTTGGTGCAAAATGTGGGAAAAATGGAAAATTAATTGGGTCATGAACAAGAGCATTAAGGATATCATCTGGCAATGGAATTTTCCTACCAAATGTCAAATCATCAAGAACCTGTGGTCTTTGATCCTCCCCATGATATGCTGGGGCATTTGGAAAGAAAGGAATAACAAGATATTTAGGGAAGATAAGTGTAATACTCAGGTTGTCTTTGAAAAAATATGCAGAGCTATAAAGGAGAACATCAACATTCCTCACAAGAATAATCAGCAATGGGCTATTATTGATATGAATGATATGGAAAAAGACATCCTTACTGAATGGAACCTAATTCATAAGGTCTACAGATCGGACAAGAAGAAGAAGAGAGATAACATTGTTTGGAGGTTTCCTGATTATGACTGGATAAAGGTTAATTTTGATGGGGCGGCTAAAGGGAACCCTGGAAAGGCTGGTGGAGGTGGAGTTATTAGAAATGCTCAAGGAATTTGCATTGTTTCTTTTGCTTCCCCTTTTGGAACCCAAAATAACCATGTGGCTGAAGCTATGGCCATGCTAAAGAGCCTCTAGTTAGCTTAGGAATTCAAATTTAAAAATATTTGGCTCGAAGGGGACTCTTTAAATATAATACAAGCCCTTAAAGGTATAGTTCTGTTTCCTAGAATATTTCCAATATTATTAAAAATGCTAAAGATATTCTAAATAACTATGTTAGCATTATTATAACCCACACCTTTAGAAAGGGCAATAAGGTAGTGGATATCCTTGCCAATGAAGGGGTCAAATTGGAGAAAGGCGTCAAATACATAGGGGAAAATCACATCAAATAGGAGATTAAGGAACAATTATACTTTGATCTCCTTAATGGATCAAGCTAATATCATGATTAATTTCTGGGGAATGAGTACCAATGATATATTTTGGGGGCGGATGAACTGCCAGATGATGAGTGTTTCTCGGCATCATAACCAAGATCATATGTGTGCAAAAGGTAATAGTAATAATAGCCAGGTTTGTATGAAAATGAGTAGCAATCTCAAAATTGTGAAAGAGTCTTTACAAGGGGAAACCAGAAATTCAGAGCTTTACCCATGGATTGAGATTTGTAGTAGAGGATATCATTACCTGGAAAGCAGAATGGGAGGCAACCTTAACAGGAATGGTCCTTCAGGTTGTGAGCACTGGAAGAGAAAAAGAAAGGTGTGGAGAAGGCTCCATAGACATGGTTTCACTAATTATATGGAGAAGCTCCATGGTAGTAGAAACTCTGTGTCTCACAGTTTCACTAAAAGCTGGAGCAATAATAGGGTTACCCTGTTTGGGGAAATTTGGCAAATCGATGAAAATTTGATCTCAGAGGTCACGGGACTCAAGATGGAGGGGACAAAATTCTATAGGGATAGAAAGTATGCCGCGGAGGCCTTCAAAAATTTCCCAAAGACGGAGGACGAGAAGGGCAACCTGGCGAAGAAGGACAACATATCATACTACACCTCCCAATAGGTAAAACCTTTCTGGCAAAAAGTTCTTAGGGCTTTAATGGAATATTTGACTATGGATGGCAGGTTTATGAAAATTTACAACTATCATTTCGCTATCCTGAACCACTTCTGCCATGGGGCTAAAATATCTTTACCCTTCTATTTAGCCTCCTCTCAAATGAGAGCTTGGCCGACCATGCCAAAAAGCCCAGCTCCTATCCTCTAGCGCACCAGGGATTTATTCTATTGATTTATGAATATATTAAGGATAAGACTAGGGCTACCAAGGATGATCCTTTGATCATCAATGCTCAGATATTTGATAAATGCATAGACTCTGATTTGACTGGGGAGCCCAGCACACCTACCCATAAAAAAAGGAAGGTTGAAACCGAGCAGGATGAAAAGGATGTGCATTTTGATGAAGAAGAGGGAAAGGATAAGGAAAATGATTCTGAAATGGAGCTTAACAGGGAAGAGAATTATGGGGAAGGTGAGGAAGGGGGAAATTCTGAGAATCGTCACCCCAACCCTGAGGGCTTGAAAAGTGAGAAAGAGGCTCTGAAGCCTAAGGAAGGTGAAAACCCTAATGTGGAGGAGACTGAATAGAGAAAGGACTCTGCGGATACCATTCTGGACATCACATGCAACTGCACCCTTGAATTCTTCAATTTTCAGAAGTGGGTGGTTGAAAACATCACCAGCATGCACGGTAAACAAAGGGAGTTGGAAGTTAAGATCAACAAGCTGATCAAGATGTCTGACTCTGGGAAATAGAATGAGGAGACGGAAAATAGTGAAGTGAAGGAGGAAATGGAAATGGAAGACTGGTTGGAGAAAGATTTGATAAAAGGTGACCTGAAACATTTGGAGGACTTCATTAAAATCATGAAGGAACAGGTGGATGAGGATAAGGACAATGTCAACACCCAGATGGCCTGAAATGAGAAAGCCTTGAAAAGCCTTATGAACCACAACCTCCATGTTCTTAAAGTCTCCTCCTAGAATGTGAATGCACTGGTGAATCATCTGGAAAAGAAAAACCAGGAGAAGAACCTGGTAATTATTGAAGATGCTCCTACTTCCAGCCTAAGCCACCAAACCCCTATATGCAAAACCAGACAGACTACGGCTGAGAAGGACATGAAAATGAAAGAGAGTTAGATTGCTCAGGAAAACACTGACTTGAGGGAAGCGGCCAAGGCAATGATGCTCTTGGTGCAGAATGCAGAAGAAACCATGAAGAGTTTTTAAATTTCTTGTTATGCTAGGCTTGGGATCAATTTCTTGCTGGCCTCTTGCTATCCTTTTCTTTGTTGCTGGTTTTTTTGCTGGTCTTTTGCAGTAGTTGTGTTTTGTTTCTTTCCTAAATATCTTTCAAATGTAAATGGGTTTCGGGTCCCTTAAAACCTGTTTTTACTTAATCAAAAACAAAGTTAGCATCCAAGGATTTACTATGAATTTGAACAAGAAGGGTGATAAAACCAATGGTAGGACAAGAAAAGCCATCAAATAACTTTACAACCACATTAGAAGCATCATATAGTGGTTTATGCAATTGTAAAGTGAAAAGATACTCTTTTGTTATAACATTAACCATGCAACAAGGATCAATGAGGCAACCACGACAACGAATATCCTTAACCTTCACAACTATGTATAAAGGGCCATTGGGTTCTCTAATGGTCTCACTAGGGTCAAATGTAATGTAGGGATCCTTAGGAAAATCATGCGTTTCTACCATATTAATCAAGTTTGGAGCCATACAGGTGGGTTCTTCAAAAGTGAGAGAATTAGGCACAATCTCAATAACGTCAGAGGTATGAGATGACAAGGGATCAATGAAAATATTAATATTTTGATTAGGATGAGCAACTGATTTATTCACTTTATCATTCACACCTACCACAGATATAGTATTGTTATCAATCAAGTCTTGAACCTTATTTTTCAATGCAAAACATTTCTCACTATCATGACCAGGTTGACGATGAAATTGGCAAAAAGAATTGTTATCAAAATAAGGAGATGCAAGTTTGGAAGGATCAATTTGTTTTATAGGAGGAAGTTTGATAACATTTATATGCAACAACTGAGACATAATACTATACAAATATTTATTCAAAGGAGTAAATTGTCTTTTTCTTTGAAAAAAATTAGAAATAGAAGGCACACCTGTTGTAGCATTCACATGGTTGTTGTGGATTGGATCATTGAACATGATGAATCTTTTTGTTAGTTTGAACTTCCCAAATAGTTGTTGAATACTCTCCCCTTGATCACTTGAAGCCATAGGAGTGGATTTCTCCATTTGACTCACAACTAGTTGATAATTGTGGAGTGTTGCACACAACTGTGATAAGGAAGTAAACTCAGACAAAAGAAGCTTTTTCCTGATATCTTTTTGTAAATTAGAAATGAAAATTTTCTGAATATCATTATCAGGTACATGAAATCAAATTTGAGCACACAAATGCTTATATCTACCGATGAAATCAATCACTTTTTCTTTAACACCTTGTTTACAATATATTAAATCAGTCAAAGTGATTTTAGGACCAATGTTGTTTTGAAATTGTTGGATGAAAGCATTTGCCAATTGTTGAAAAGAAGTGATAGAATAAGAAGACATATAGCAATACCATTGTAAGGCGTTATCTCTTAGTGTTCTTGTAAACAGTTTTGCAAGCAATGATTGATCATAAGGAAAATTAGTACACAAGGTTTGAAATGTTTTGACATGTGTAAGAGGATCACCTTTTCCATTATAAAGTTCCAATTGAGGGAACTCCACATGTTTAGGTGGCATGACTTTAACAATATCAAGAGAAAGTGGGCTCACAACATCAAAGGTGGGCACACTAAACTTGGATTGACTCATAGAAGCAATCTGTTGTTGTAAGGAAGATATGATTTGAGCAAGATTGTTAATTGTCATCTTGGTAGAAGAATTGATGTTAGACATAGGTTATTGAGAAGGTGGTGTGATGTTGAAAGAAGGCATGGACTAAGAATAAGGTGGTGGGACATTATCATAAGTAGGCATTGGTGATGATTGGGTTAGGAAAAGGGACACTTAAAGGAGGAATAAAGTTGTTGAAGGAATTACCCCCTTGTGTCGCACTAATTGGTTGAGGAATAATAGGAATACTCATGGAATTCATAGGTAACGATGGAGGATTAAATGAAGAAGAGGGATTTCCCCCATGACCTATAGTTGTAGGAATGACATTTTGAGTTAAAGTAGACATGATGTTAGATGTGAAAGTAGGAATACTAGTTGATGCTTTGCAAAAAGGATGTTAGGAAGACATGCAAACACAAGGAGCAATCTAAAAGTTAGTGTTAGTGTCATAAATCATAAATAAAAGACTATCCTAAGCAAGCATATCAAGAGAGATACCAAACATAAAATGGAAAGATTAACAAAATGAAGGAATGCAATGAAACATCCCCAAATACCCTCAACATGTTTGTAGTTGCTCCTCCCTTGTTCCTCTCCTCTCCAAGTTCCAAATGAGTGTAGATCTTAGTAGCTTTTTCTACTATTTTGGATGTCTTATGGAGGTTTAAGATTGTGAAAATGAAGATTATGATTATACAAATGAAAACAAGCTAGGAATGAGAGAAATGAGTTAATTAAGCTATGTTAATTTTAACCAAAAATAACAAAGTAACTATAAGTTAGATGCATACAAGATTTATGGATCTGGATATGAAGGAAATGGGCTCTATTTAAAGGAAAAATAGATAAATGGATGGTTGAGATTAAGTAATCTCAACAAGGGTTAGGATTGAAAGGTGCATGATCCATGTGAGGGTTTTCAACCCAATCCTAGGATGAAAAATGTCATAATGGTATGGCTTGAGAGAAGAGGGAATAAGCATTAAATACTTGAGATGGCATGGGAGTTACCTTAGGAGTTAAAGTTTAAGTTGGGTTGAATTAATAAAGCCTTTATCCAATGAATAATGCTTTTATTCAATGGATAAACTCTTGTGCAAGAGTTAGTGGGAATAACAATGGTCAAAGCAATGAGTGCTTGAGGAGACACGTGGGTTAAATGGGGGTTGAGTAAGAGGTAAAGTCTCTAACCATGTGGGTGAGTTTAGTTAACCATTAATGGTTATGTAAGAGCCATAAGTGGTTTGGAAGACTTTAGGGGTAAACTTGTTGGAGACATAAAGCATTTAATGCTTTTCAAATAATTTGGAGGCTTTGAGAAGTGACTTCAAGTTTCTTAGGAATGTGACAATAATTAGGGGATGGGTTAGGCTAATTAGGAACGGTTTAGAAGAGTCTAGAATGGGATTAGAAGAACAAGTGGGTTTGGTTGGGGAGGAAAAATAGGATTTTAATTAAAATAAAATTTATTTATTTTAATCAAATAGGTGCAACTTGCATTTGTAGGAGAATGCAAGTG
Organism: Cryptomeria japonica; assembly: GCF_030272615.1. Classification (NCBI taxonomy): domain Eukaryota; kingdom Viridiplantae; phylum Streptophyta; class Pinopsida; order Cupressales; family Cupressaceae; genus Cryptomeria; species Cryptomeria japonica. The sequence goes on from NC_081406.1 coordinate 134,562,866, forward strand.
GGGAGGGGGCGGGGTAGTTTAGGGATTTTTAAATAAATATTTTATTATTTATTTAAATGAGGAAAGGGGGATAATTAAATAAATATGTTTATTTATTTATTTGATTTTTAGAGTGTGGTTTAATGAATTAATTTAAATAAATTGAATAATTTATTTAATTAATAGGAGAAGAGATTGAGGATGAATTAATTAAATATTTGATTTAATTAATTGGTTCTGATTAATTAGAAAAATAGGTTTTTAGGACCCGAAACCTTTAACATAGGAGATTAAAAAGGATCATCAAAGAGTATCTAGACCATATAGGAATAACTTACAAAATGACTAGCAATAAATCTAGTAAACAGAAAGGACAAAAAAAGATAGAAACAACAACACAAAAGAAACCAGGAAAGAATTGCACAGTTATAAAGTCTTCAGGAGGTCCTCCACCTTAATCACCCGCTGGTCTTAGTTGGTCGCAACAACTTTGAGTTTATCCAAGTCCTTATTTGACTTCTTCTCCTTCTTTTTGCCTCTCGTTCTTGTTTTGGGTCCTTGAACATCTCCTGTGCCTTCAATGTCAAGTTCTATTTCTAGGATGTCCTTCTCCTCCAATTTGCTGATAAGGGTTTTGGTATTGCTAGTAGAGACCTTTAGAATGTTTAAACTTTGCTCTGCAATACTTTTAAGATATTCCTCAATTTTGTTGACTTTACTGACAATTTCAACAATTATTTGATCCATAGCATCAACATTTGTTTTCCTATCAATCAGGTCTTTATTGATTTGCTCAAATTTGGGGTTGAAGGAGTCTCTTATAATTTTTGCTTGAGCAATAGCTTTGGTCAAGTCCTCCATATAATCTACCATAGTCTTCCCTTCGCCAGTGTTGATAGTTTCCAGAATCTAGATTCTAAGATTGAGCTTCTTGTTGTCCTCCATAGCTTTCTTGTAACTGGTGAATAACCATTCCACGGTGTCCATAAAACCTTTTAAACCCTCTGGAGGAGGGTTTGAGGAGGGAGCTATCTTATTGGAGTTGTCCTGTTCCTTATTTGGGGTGTCACCAATAGTGGCTTTATCTTCAGTCCTATGTATATCTTCCACAGTGGTCACCTCCTCCAAGTTCTGGTCAACTTCTAAAATATTTCTCTACTTTTGATCCTCCATCTCCTTAACATTCTCTTCCTTTCTCTTATGTTTGTTCCTAGTCTGAATAGGGACTTTAGTTTTCTTTTTCAGTGGACCCTGGGGTTCCTCCTTCTCAGAATCTTCAGGGGCCTCTTCCTCCGAGGAGGTGCTAATTTGGAGAATTTTGCCTTTAGGTTTCTTACCCTTCAAGGAGGGAGGCTTGGTTTTCAAATGTTTCCTCTTCTTACCTACTTTAGCTTTTGAGTCATCCATGCTCTCCTCAAGCTCTCTTGTTGAATCACTGTCTTAAATCGCATCCAAGGAAAAAAAAGAGTTCAACCCTTCCTCCTTAGACTCAGAAGTAGAGGAATGAGGGCAGGCAATTTGGTTAGCCTTGAGGTGGTCATAAATTAAAACCATTAAACCTTGATGCATGGCAGTGTCACCCTTAGGGTTCTCTTTGTGAGCTTTAATGGTGGCATTCATAGAACACAACAGAAAATAAGGAATATTAACTTTCTCATCATTCCTAAAATGATTCAGCAAAACAAAATGGTGGCCATACACTTTTGTGAATCTACCATTGGTGAACTCACAATACTGGTTCCCACTTTTTCAGTAACTTTGACACTTAGATGAATATTTTGAAAAAAACCTTCACTTTCTGACACCTATAACTTTTAAACTGTTAAGAATTTGAAGATGATATAAACTACTGATTTTTAACATCTTGTTTGTAGATTCTAAATATATTTTTTGCAAATTTGTTTGAATAAAATTTTATTGATTTTTCCATCTCCCTCAAAAAGTAGTTGTTTACAGCAAACAACATTTTTTAAGAGTGATGTGTATCCTGAAACACATAATTTTTTTTCTATAAATGATAAAAACTTAATTCTTTTGAATTTTGGTTTGTAACATCAATACCCAGGGCATGCACTTGGTTTGATAGTGATATGTAGAATATTTTTTATTTTATTATGTTTTGAAGGTCGACTACTTATAATTTGGATATAGGTGTATGTTTTAACACATAACTTGTTCTATATATATCAAAATTCAATTTTCTTTTTTTTGTTAGAAAGAAAACACCAATACCTAGTGCATAGATATTTTTCAGAATTTTTTTGAACTAATTTACTATTTTTCCCAATGCATTTAACAAAGAAGTTCATGTTCGGTGAAAAACCTACATTCATAAGAAATAAAATAAAACTATATTAATGAAATTAAATATATTAAAAGTTGTACTATTTGGAAAGTCAGACTCGCTCGTTGAATCACTGTTTGAACCCCCATCCAAGGAAAAAACAAAGTTCGACCCTTCCTCCTCAGACTCAAAAGTAGAGGGCTGAGGGCGGGCAATTTGGTTAGCCTTGAGGTAGTCATAAATTAAAACCATTAAACCTTGATGCATGGTAGTGTCACCCTTAGGGTTCTCTTTGTGAGCTTTAATGGTGGCATTCATAGAACACAACTGAAAATAAGGAATATTAACTATAGACACCCAAAATTGTCTAGTCTAATTAAATAAATATTTTATTTATTTAATTATATAAGCTTAATTCTTCTATTAATTAAATAAATATTTATTTATTTAATTAATTCATTTATCCTCTTCTAGCCTTATTTATCATTTAAATAAATACATTTATTTATTTAAATTATCCTTTTCCTAAATTAAATAAATATCTTATTTATTTAATTGATCTCACTTCCTCTATTAATTAAATAAATCTTTATTTATTTAATTAATTCATTAACCTTTTCTACCCATGACAAATGTCATTCATCTCTTAATTCATACACTACCTACCCCTTTCATTATTTTATTATTTCTTTTACCTACCCTCTAATCATAGTTGACCTCCTTTTACACCTCTCAATCTTATCCCTCCATTTCATATAGTGTCTTCTATATAAGGAGATGCTTCCTTCATTATCAAACCTCTCGTTGACTACTTGACTACACTATGCTTTGCATCTTCATATGCGATCCTACTTGCAACCACATTTCCATTCTTTGTTGAGCTCTTGTGCACACATAAAATCTAAGAGCAAATATATCAAGCAAGATCAATGGAGATAGGAAGAATGGAGATTCAAACCCTATTGGACATGTGATGGTATAATCTTTGTGATTTCATTTGATTTGCATTGTATTAGGTAATCTTCATATGTTATGGTGGATCTTTGTTGTTGTTAGGCTAGGGTTTTTGTGGTTGAATCCATTTAGTCTTCCAACATTGTTATTATTGTTATCCATTTTCACCGTATACATTTTGGCACACCCAGTGGGACTCTTCTCCCTTTTGCATTTAACATCCTTGTTGCAGATATTGTATTTTGAAGTTGCAGACCTGACATTTTCGACGATATTTTGGTATTTTCACGTCTGCGTACTTTCGGATCGGGTTTTTGGTTTTCTACCGTGTTTGTGACATCTAGAATCGCGTGTGCGTCTTCGACATTATTTCACCTTTTTTTTGCAGATTGCAGGATCGCGTCTGTGTTCCCGAATCGCGTCTATGAACCTCTGAACCACGTCTGTGTTTCCAATAGTATTTTTGTTTTCTAGATTGCAAGTTTTCATTATAGGCACGTCTGTGGGCAATTTAATCGCGTCTGTGAGATCTAGTCATGTTTGTGATCATTTTAATCATGTCTATGCTCTGCAGGATTTTTTGTTTTGCATTTTTTTTGCAGAAACGAGTCTGTGAGGTGTTAAAACGCATCTATGTTTGGAATCGCGTCTATGTAAAGTAAAATCGCGTCTGTTGTCTGCAAGATTTTCTATTTTGCATTTGTTTTTGCAGAAACGCATCTATGAGGTGTTAAAACATGTCTGTGTTGTGGAATCGCGTCTGTGTAGGGTGGAATCGCGTCTATGTAAGGTAAAATTACGTTTGTGTAGGGTGGAATTGCATCTATGTAAGGTAAAATCACGTCTGTGTTTTCAAAAAAAAATAAAAAATTAGGTTTTCATTTTTCATCATTTGGTCTTGCATTTAATGTTTCAGATCTGGATTATTTTGAGCTAACATTTGCAAATCTAGCTAACAAAATTGGTGTAGCTTGTATTGAAAGCAAAATCATTTTGTTGAAGGCCCCTATTTTCACAAAGTCTTTTGGATCTAAAATTTACCTAACTTGTGTGCTTGTAGGAAGGGGTGATCATTTGAAACAATCCAAACTACTAATAAATCTTTGTTGCAGGTCCTTGGCAAGGGTTTTTGGATTTTTATTGTGTGCCTTGTTTTTCATAGATTAGGAAACACTTCAATTGGTGCACTAAAATTGAACCATTGTCTTTTGTGTCTTGAGAAATAGGCTCTTTTTGTTTAAATCTTTAGAGGGCCTATCTTCTCATGTGGTCATTAGGACTACTAGTGAGAAGAGAACGATCCAAGTGGTAGCAAAAGAAAAGCCATCTTCTTCCAAACCACTATAAATAACTATATTCATGGTGAAAACTATGGATAACATGTGCTGATTAGTTCATACCGACACTATGTCTCCCCATAAACCCGTTTGATCAAATTTATTTGATCAATTGTAGGGCGTAACCCCTATCGGCTGGGAGCCTTCTATATTTACAGAGCTGAAAGTGCCACATGTATGGCCACATGAGCAGATGCCCTTACTAGCACCTTTTTGTTTTAGAAGCCAAAATCCTTCTAGTTATTGAGGCAGGAGGTCGGACCTCCTACGGTTCTTAGTAGAGATACAAAATTCACCACGGGGAGTTTTTGTGGGGACTGATGCTTGGCTGACCTGAGAAGTGAGTGCCGAGGGTGGAGCTAGTGAGGTCAAGCATCTAAGTATTCACTCTAAATAGCGTAGCCTTGGGGGTAAAACCTCATGTGGGATCAACAACTATTGTCTTGGCCAGCCATAAGAATTGTGCTTGACTTATTTTAAACATTCAAAACATTGTGTCTTTTGTGTCTTCAAGTGTATGCAAAACAATTTTACATCAAACAACACACTTTTCTTGGAGTCATTTTGAGTCTAGACACTTGCAAACATTGGGTCTTCATCAACATTGTGTCCTCTTATCATGAAAAAATAGTCAAACAATTAGATTTGGTCACAACAAAACAAATTCACAGATTGGAAAAAATTGCACAAAATTTGCAGAAATGCGTCTGTGTCTGACATAATAGCGTCTGTGTTGTATAACCGCGTCTGTGAAGGGCAGAAACGCGTCTATGTTTCCAGAATCAACAATGCACTTTACAAAAATCTCAGAAATGCATCTGTGTTAAACAAAACCACATCTATGTTAGGAAATCGCTTCTGTGCAGTATACAGGCACGTCTTTGTTCAGAATTGAAAAACTTTTACAATCCAGCAAACAAACACAGTCAGTTTCAGAATTCTTGAGCTTCCTAGGTTATTTCTCCAGGTTTTCATCTAGCATTCAACCTATCTTTGGGTCTCACACAGTCCATCATTACTTTACACCTTACATTACATTCACATTTGTCTAAACTTGAGTCAAAAGGTCACTTGCTTGTCCTCATCTTACTTTGTCAACACACTACATACAACAACATTTTGCTAAGTGGTCCCTCATCAAGGTCTATCACCTTTGGGTCTCATTTGGTCTTACTTAGAGTCAAGGTCAACTTACCTTATCAAGAGGAACTATCCTCTCTTTGGAAGCCACACCTACTCTACTACATACATACTTAGTCTTACACTTTGGACATTGCAAGTATATCTCAGATTCATTTACATTCCATCCAACTCTTGAGCTTCCATACTCTTTCCATTTTTCATCTACTCTCACACATCTTGGTCAATACCTAGTTCATGGTTGAAACTCATTCCCAAAAATCTAGGAGAGAAGCTAAAGAGGCTCAAGAGTCTGCAAACATGAGTTCCTATGAGTATGACAATGATATCTTTTTCAATTCTGATCATACTACATTACCTGACATAGATGCTTATCGAAACATTCCAAATGTTGAAAACATTGACACTACAAACAACAATGATACACACAATGACAATATGGACAACTTTTCTGTACATTCAGTAGAAGTGGAAGACACCATTATGAATCCCCATTTCAATCAATTGGTTGAGGAAATAATGAGGAGAGATAGACAATACTTTCTACAAGTGATGGCACAAAGTGGAGCCAAGATACCTCATGATTTTGACATATCTCAAATAATGGAAAATTGACCTTTGCCACAAACTCACTCCAACATGGATCAAAGGAGGCCTAATAGTGGAGGCAATAGAGGATCACATATGGTGCCTGAATCACCATCATCTTTGTTTCAAAAACCAGAGGTCCCACACACACATGGTCAAGCATATGATACTCACCTTCACAGACCACTATGGAAGTCTTATGCAGAGAAATATGCTCAATCACATATCAATGCTAAAGATCATCCACCAAAGCAATTGGACATTCAAAGGCATGCTCAAAATTTGGACACAAGGAAACCCCATGTCAAATTTGGGGACAACACATTAGAACATGACATGCCTATAGAGTATGGTATACATGGACAAAATAGATATTTCATTCCTCAATCTGAATCTATACCAAGTGGTCCATATTCTTAGCATCACTATAGACCTCCTCCATATGAACATGTGTATGATCAATATCATCCATATATGCAACATGCTCCTCCTCCACCTGGTGCCTCAAGCATAGGGTATGGTCCAAGAAGTCGATCTCCACCTAAGAACAATTTGGAGCAACAAATCAAGGACTTACAAAAGAAAATGGAGGATATAAATACACCAAAGCCAACATACACAATGAGATACATATGTCCTTATCCATTTGACAAGAGCATTCCAATGCCTCCTTTTCCTACACACTTTGTGATGCCTAAGTTTGATAAGTATAGAGGAAAAGGGGATCCTAAGGCACACATAAGATAGTTTTTCATAGCTTGCATTGAGGTAGCTTTAGAAGAGAAATATTTGATGAGATTATTCCCACAAAGCCTAGGTGATCAAGCTATGGAATGGTTCTCCCAACTTCCACCTGGTATTATGTCATGGGGTGACTTAGCAGAGGCATTTATTCAACATTTCTCCTACAACATAGAGACAGACATATCAGTCACTACTTTGTGCAACACCAAGCAAAGGGATGGAGAGTCTTTTTCATCATTTTTACAAAGATGGAGGAATCTAGCTAGCAGATGCTCTTGTGAAATTCCACAAAAATAAATGGTAGAAATGTTCACCCAAAATGTTAACAAAGACATTGGCTATGATCTAAGGAAAGCTTGTTTGTCCACCTTCAAGGATGTCATTGAAAAAGGCTTAGCGACAGAAAAGGTCCTAATTGAACAAGGAGTCATTAAGATATTCAAGGAAAACAAAGATGACTTTAAAGGAAAAGACAAGCCAAGATTTTGGAATAAAAACAAGAACACAGTCAATGATGGTGTTGTTGATGCCAATACAGTGCACCCAAATTCATTTTTTCTGGATCAAATGAGGTGAATACTCAAACAACTTCTAAATCATGAAGGAAGTACACTCCATTGGGAGAACCACTTGAGTCAGTTTTCAAAAAGCTAGTGGCAAACAAGGTAATCACTATTCCAGATTTTCCTCCATATGAGCCAAAGGTCAAACCAAATTGGTGGAATGATGATGAGTATTGTAAATTTCATAAGAGCAAAGGACATAAAACAGGAAATTGCCATCGACTGAAGAACATCATACAAGATCTCATTGATAGAGGTGACATTGAGATTGAAGGACACTCATCCAATCAAGAACATGAAATGTTTAAGGAACCATTCCCAAAGCATGACAAGGGAAAAGCTGTAGCCACAGATGATCAGACCAACTGTACCAGAGCATCCTATAACTATGATTCAACTATCAATCACATCTCGATGGACAATTATGTCTCTACCATTATCATCAAGGACAAAACACTTGAGAATTCTACCCAAAGACCCAAGATTGTCCTAAAAGGCATTGGATCTTCTTCCGAACCTACCTCTGAATGTCATGTTACAACCCGTTGAGGTAAAATCACTTTGCAAGGTGCTCCAGCCAAGAACACTGCTTCCTCATCAACCAAACCTGAGTATGACCTTGTAGAACAATTAGGGAAGACACCCGCACTCATCTCCATTCTTGAGCTCCTACGCATATCCCCCGCACATAAATCCATTCTTGACAAAATCTTGAGAGAAACTATCGTTCCTATTGATTTGAACGTGGACCAGTTTCAAGCCATGGTGGGATACCTTTCCATTCCACACTCCCTTACATTCACAAACGTCGATGATGCCTCTGTAAGTCATCCACATAATGCACCTTTACACATTGAAGCCTTCATACACACACATCAAATAAAACAAGTCCTAATAGATGGAGGAGCTGGTCTCAACATTTGTACATTGAGCACTATTAAACAATTGGGATATTCTGACAAAGCTGTGAATTCTACAAACAAAATTACTATCAAAGCATATGATGATGAAGAGCATTCATCCAAGGGCATAGTCACCTTGCCTCTCAGAGTTGGGCCAGTTATGAAGGATGTGGTTTGTCAAGTCCTTGATTTAGATCTCACATACAACATACTTTTGGGACGTCCTTGGATTCATGAGATGAGCACAGTCCCATCTACATATCATCGATGTATCAAGTTTCCAAACAATGGAGTTGAAGTAACCATCGAAGCTGACCCAAATCCATTCATATATTGCAACAATCTATGACCTAGATCAGAAATAACAATTCCAGTTAATAGAGAAGCAATTCCATCCTTGACATATGTGGATCCATAATCATTGAAAGCTTCTACATCAAAACAAACAAAGCTCAAAGAAAAATTCAAGGTTAAAGACCTGGGATGTGGTGAGTATATCTTTCATGTTGATCAACTTCCACTATCTCCTAAGGTATTCAATCAACATGAACAATCTATAAACAATTTTCAATGCCAAGGAATTGGGTGTGAACCACCTAGTGTTGTGGCTACTAAGTCCGAATGCAAATCTCCTCTAGTGGTGCAAGCATCTCTTGATATCAATACTCCTAAGAATGGTTCCAACGAAGAATCTGTTGAGTGTATCGCCAGCCCTCTTGATAACTCACATAGCCTTACCATATCATCCACTCATTCCATTTCCTCTCCACTCCTAGACTTGGATCAACAACAATTACAAAAGCCCTTACTAATTGGGGATCAAAAATCAAGCTTTGAAAAGAAAAATATAAAAGTCAAAAATAAAGAAAAGTCCTTTAGTCCAAATCAAAATCAAAAGCTATTGGACTCTGAAAAAATAAAGGTCAAGGATAAAAATCATATGAAGAAAAAAGAGAAAAAGATGATCTCCCCTAATATCAAAATAACTGGGGGCAAAAGTTCTAAAATTTCAAATCAAAAAGCATACTTGTTGATCCTAAGTCTCCATCATGCTATCCTACTTTCACTTCTTTTCACAATCATAAGCCTTCATCACTCATCCACTTGTTTTGCACATCCATTCCATTTTGGTGATACATCATGGACCTTTAATGGAGCTTCCTCTAGGGACTTTGATGTCAAGGATTCCCAAACTTCTTCAGGTGACACGCATATGGGTAAACATAGTCCACACACTGGTAATTCTATCTCAATTCCTTCATCAAGGAAGATAGTCACTCGAGATACACATCATTCAGTCAAGGAACAATGTAGTTACAATCATAAGGTCAAGCCTTGCACATTTGAGGTAGGTGACTTAGTTCTCAGAGAAAATCCTAAAAATCAGCAAGGTAGAGAGAAGAAGGGAAAGTTCGAACCAAATTGGCTTGGTCCTTACATCATTATAGCAACATATGGATCTGGGGCATATCAGCTTTCAACTACAGAAGGTGAACCTTTGGAGGATCCTATCAACAGCAAGTACCTTCGCAAGTTCTACACATAGCTCTTCAAAATATCCTAATTCAAAAATACAAAAAAAAATCATAAAACAAAACAAAAAAAAAACATTGAAAATCGAAAAAAGTAAAGAGAAATAATTTCATCCAATGGTGAAAACCACTTTGGTGGCACCTTGGGCAAGTACCATGGTGAAAATTGGGTCACCAGTGCCATGCATAGAGACATTGCTCCTCCCTCCTTCAGGATTCACTTTCATCCTTTCACTTTGCACACACTCACAACCTATTCGTTCATAATAAACTTACCCATTCCCATCATGGCTTGTTATTGATCTACCCAAGATTGGTTAGCCATTCATAATAACCTTCATTTTCATCCTTTTTCCATCTATAATAAATCAGCTCCTATCTGTGGCTAAGGCAAATCCTACGTCTAGTAATGGGTGTGGAACTGAGAACATCACATGTTTCGAGGAGTACAATTTCTTACACTTTTTCTTCAGTCTATCTGTGCACAATCTGCAATAAAGCAGCATCTGCATCGCCAATCCGCAATAAAGTTTCATCTTCTCTGCAATAAAGTATCAGTTTCATGGATTCAGTCAGTTTTAGATGAGACACAACAACAACAATGGACTTCAATAAATCAAATCTTTCAACAGACTCAAACAACATTATGGTTCAGTGCTATCCATCCTTTTGTGAAAGTAAACATTGTGACCACAATCAAATAAGACTTATACAAGTGACAAGAGACACTAAACTTGAGGACTACAATGGATGTTGGTGTTGAGTCTTGGTTTTCTTTTGGTGACATGTCTTTTAGCTTTTTCAGGATGTCTCTGACTAGAGATTCTATCTCCAATATATCTTTGACTAGAAAGGCGAGGATGGGGTATCGTCACCTATTTTTCTTTATTGTCTATGGATTGTCTCTTAGTAATGCTATGACTTGTCCAAGGATACGAGGACACTGAGAGTCTAGTATGAACTGGGGCATTCTTTGTTTGTGGCTATCTTATCTCCATGCAAATAGGTACAATGACTTTCTGGGTCGAACATATGCCTCGATTGTCATAACCTACTTGCCATAATAAAGCTTAATGATGATAACACACAAGAAGCTCTTTCACTTTCATATCTTCTGTCTTCCATACCCCTTTCTTGATTGACCTTCATCGTCCTTCTCGAGTCCACGTAGCCTGCTATCACATGACTGAGTATAATGACACACCAAAAACATTTGCATTTCATGTAGTTGCACTTGCATTACCACATATAAGCATTTCATACATACATATAGATATCACAACTACATCACATCTTGCACACAACACCTATTAGCACAATTTACATTTGCATTATCATATTCATCTGCATTACATACATTCACATTTGCATCATGCATACACATATAAAACATAAAAGAACAAAAATATGGCATTTCATCATGTACATATTTGCATCCATATCATAAGAATCACATAAGAAACATACATCACATAGGTACACATGCATATAGCTGCCGCAAAGATGAATCATCTCATATATATAATCATAAGTGTCATGATACAATGATGTCAAAATCATATGGCTACAATCACCTGAAGGTGTCTACATCATCATACAAAATGGTACAATACTGATACATAGGGAGCCCTCTACGGCTATGATGAACTCCCTCCCTCAGAGCCACTTGGCCTTGATGGAGTCTGAGCCCTAGAAGGACCTGCCCCAGGATCATCCCTCTTGTCCCCTCTATCTAGTGGTGGTGGAGGACCTATAACCCCACCACTAGATGCTTGTCTCCTCCGACTCCCTCCTGTAGCTGTCGCTGTCCATGATGGTCTATGAAAGCTCCTCGCCTGTTGATCAACTGGCACTGCACCATAATAGAGATCCCACTAGTAGGCAATCTCCTCCCCTGCCCGCAGGACATAGGTATATCCAGCCCCTGTGTCCTCTATCACCTACCTCCCAGCCCTCAGTGCTGTCTCAGCCTCTATGTAGCACTGAATGGCCTGGTCCCGCTCTCGTTCAGTATCTCTGAGCCACCTCCTGAGTCTATCCCTCTCCCTCTCTAGGTCCTGGATCTCATCTGCCTATCCCTGGCAAATCTCTCTCAGCTCAACTAGCTCATCCTCCTCTACGTCAGTCCCCTGTGGCTCTGCTTGTGGCTCCCCCTGTATGGGTGCCTGCCCCTATGCCTGTGCCTGTACTGGTGGCTATACCTGTACCTGTCCCTGTACCTATCCCTGTCCCTACACCTGTCTAGGACCCTATGCTGCTGGCACTTGTAGTGGTAATCCATCGCGACCCCTCACAATCCGCACCTGTCTGTCCTCTCCACTCTCCCTCCACGGTGCCACCTTCCTCTCTCCAACTACACCCCACCTCCTTCGTCGGCCTCTCCCCCCATTATCTCCATCATCATCACCATCCCCACCACCATCTTCATCTAGTGGCTCTCCTGGATCTATCAGGCATGGGAATGGATGCTCGACCCAATATGTTGTGTACTCTCCATCCATGCCAACATCCTTGATATTTGGCCATATGTCTCAGGGTAAGGGCATCATCTCCACTAGCTGTGTAACAACCTGATCATACGATAGTAATGGCCCAAACTGCGCCTGATCCCTGACCATCTGTGCATACATGCCTGAACCCCGTGGCATCCACATGATCCTGCCAAACTACCTGCCCACCCTATTAACCAGCTGCCTCTCCAGTACATAGGGCATCCACCCAATCAGATACCTACTCTGGAAGGTGTATGGTAGCTCTACTACATCATCCTCCCATTGCTTGCATCCCAGGTACAACCTCCATATAATTGTATCAATCTCATCTATGGCCCACCGCTAGTACTCCAACTTGCCAATCCATGGCTGCAAGGTGATCATGTCATACAAATGCATGAAACTGCATCCATGACCTTTGCCCCTAAAACGTATTGGTCATATCATCGGTAGATGCTCATAGGCCCACACCTATAACAATGTGACCCCATAGCCCAATCCCACTGACCCATGGTACACAAACTGATGAAGCTCATAATATAGGTGTGCCGGCACACACGGTCCCCAGGCATATTTGGTGTGCTATGTCACCAGTGTCTCCAAGGTGCTCCCCCAGCCCACAACCAACCCTTGTGTCACTCTATCTGGACACAAGATCCCACTAATCGCTCCTCCTACCACTGCCGGTAGTGCCAATCCTGTCTGTGTCATGGTATCCCATGCCACATGCCCTGCCTCATCTCCAATCTTGGATCCTGGAACACTCGTCTCAGGGCATCCCTGTCTCCATCTCGATTGTAGGGTATCAGCTCCCCATCGATCATATCCTTAGAATCCGGTATACATCCTCCAGGGTGACTGTCATCTCACTCATCGGCAAATGAAATGTGCAAGTCTCGGAGTGCCACCTCTCCGCCAGTGCAGTCAACAATCCCATGTTCGCTTGAAACTCAGGCACATATAGAATATGTCTCAGACCCATAGCCTCAATAGCAGCTCTGTCCTCAAAGTTTAGCTTAGGTCGCAACCTCTGAGTCGATGAGAATCTCTCCCGTGACTCCAACATAGGCAAATACTCCTGCAGTCAAGCAAATCAATTATGTCAGTCAAAGTGACACTCACTGTTCATCACAAAGTGTTACTTCTATCATAGTGACACTCACTGTTCATCACAAAGTGTTGCTTCTATCCTAGTGGTACTCCCTGTTCATCACAAAGTACTACGTGTTTGACACTCCCTATTCATTACAAAGTGCTGCTCACATTTGTACTCACTGTTCATCATGAAGTGCTACTCATATTTGCACTCACTGTTCATCACAAAGTGCTGCTCATATTTTAGTACTTCCTGTTCATCACAAAGTACTATATCTTGGTACTCACTGTTCATCACAAAGTGCCTTGATCTATCTTATCCTAGGGCCTCTACTTGAGTGAATCCTCTTGAGTAGTTTCCTAATTGGCAACGTATGTTCTATCACAAAATTGTCAATCCTAGCCCTATTTGCAATCCTAGTCTTCCCTAGAGGACCTTCTTGAGTGTATCCTCTTAGAAGCTTATCCAATTGACAGCGTATGTTCATCACAGAACTGCCGATTTGACCTAGAAGACACAAATTCATATTTTTGGACACAAACGCATTTTCCTAACATAAAAGCACATTTATTACATTACCCAACATGCATTAATGACAACAATAAATGCAACAAAGTACACAGAGGTTTTACGGTACTTACTAGCTCTCCTGCCTCTGCTGGCCTCTGATATCCGCGAACGCGATCGAATCTGTGAACCATTACCATCGCTGCTGACTGTTGCTGATCTTTTCTCTCTCTACACTCTAATCTCTTGGAGGTGTAGATGACAATGAGGATGTATTTCCCTCGTGGTCTATCTTATAGACTACCCTAGCCCTCGTCTCCCGAGTCAATCTTCATTATCCCGTGACTCTGTCACTCTATCCTATCTTGTTAGTCCATTCTAGCCTTTCTTTCTTATCGAGAGATTGTCTACGATCTTTTTAGACATTTTCATCCAATCTCTCGAGGGGGCATACCATTCCCATCTTGGGGCAACTCTGTATCAGTTCATCTTATCTTCTTTGAAACAACGCAACAAGCCACATTGTCTCAAAGAGGGGCAAAATGTAGACACCCAAAATTGTCCAGTCTAATTAAATAAATATTTTATTTATTTAATTATCTAAGCTTAATTCTTCTATTAATTAAATAAATCTTTATTTATTTAATTAATTCATTTATCCTCCTCTAGCCTTATTTCTCATTTAAATAAATACATTTATTTATTTAAATTATCCTTTTCCTAAATTAAATAAATATCTTATTTATTTAATTGATCCCACTTCCTCTATTAATTAAATAAATCTTTATTTATTTAATTAATTCATTAACCTTTTCTACCCATGACACATGTCATTCATCTCTTAATTCATACACTACCTACCCCTTTCATTATTTTATTATTTCTTTTACCTACCCTCTAATCATAGCTGACCTCCTTTTACACCTCTCAATCTTATCCCTCCATTTCATATAGTGTCTTCTATATAAGGAGATACTTCCTTCATTATCAAACCCCCCGTTGACTACTTGACTACACTACACTTTGCATCTTCATATGCGATCCTGCTTGCAACCATATTTGTGTTCTTTGTTGAGCTCTTGTGCACACATAAAATCTGAGAGCAAATATATCAAGCAAGATCAATGGAGATAGGAAGAATGGATATTCAAACCCTATTGGACATGTGATGGTATAATCTTTGTGATTTCATTTGATTTGCATTGTCTTAGGTAATCTTCATATGTTATGGTGGATCTTTGTTGTTGTTAGGCTAGGGTTTTTGTGGTTGAATCCATTTAGTCTTCCAACATTGTTATTATTGTTATCCATTTTCACCATATACATTAACTTTCTCATCATGCCTAAAATGATTCAGAAAAACAAAATGGTAGCCATACACTTTGATGAATCTACCATCCAAAGTAATATAGTGCAATATAGCAAAAAGGACTTCCCTCCATGGTTTAACAAAAGCCCTAGGAGGATAGTAAATTTTACTTAGCTTCACCAAGTGTTTTTTCTCCTTTTCAATTTCAGGATATCTTTTAATGGCCTCCTTGCTCACTTTTCTATCTCTGTAGTAGTTGCTTCCTTCCCTTCAAAGACCCATGACCTGAGAAATGAGATCTTCATCTATGATGACAAACTGATCTCCCATCTTCAAAGTACCCTTTCTCCAGTTTTTACAAAAGAAATTAGTGACTATGGCATCCCGTCCATGGAGCCTCTCCATAAATTTTGAAAACCTGCCCTTCTGCAAAATATTCTAGACAACCTCCTTTTGCTTCCACTCCTTACAATTGCTAGGCTCGTAGCGGCATCTATTTCCACCCATAATTTCAGTGTTTAGAGCTAAATGTCAAAAATTGTAGAGAGCTTTAGACAAGGAGTTTCTTGGAGCTACCAAATTTACCTAGAAAGCATGGGAAGTGATTGATTGAGTGGTATAATAAATGGTACTGACAATATTATAATTGCTCGAAGCACTCCTTTTAATCCGTTTTATTATTATTTTGTCCGTTTATGATCTTTGGGGTACTATTGTATCGATCCTTAAAAATGATTAATCTGACATCCTCTAGGAGGCCTTGTTCTCCTTTCCAAGTAATCATTTCATCTTGATTGACTACCACATTGGCTCCCCAGTCAGCATATCCATTAGCTTCACAGTAGATATGAGATATGTAAATTTTCTCAAAAGTGTTAATGAGGTCTCTAGCAACTTTTATTATATTATTGATAGACCATGAGGACTTAGAGGTCTCCTTGAGGCATTTGATGATGTTGTTAGAGTCCCCTTCAATCCATATGTAGGGGTAATTCCATCTTTTTGCGAGGAGAATACCTTGGATTGCTGCCATTGCTTATGCCTTGTGATTTGTTTGGCTTCCTATTGGAACAACAATCATTTCCTTGCATATACCTTTATCATCTCTAAGAATAGCTCCACATCCCACAAGGCCCAGATTACCTTTTGCAACACCATCAAAATTGACTTTGTACCAACCATGAGGGGGAGTTTGCCATCTTGTTTTTGATCTTTTGTTTTGCTTGGGGTCAGAACTGCCAGCATTCTTCAAACTCCAGGAACTTAAAATGTGAGATTCCAAGGGGTTGGTCGAAAAACAGGGACCCCCAATGATCCAAATGTTCTCCACAATCGCCCATTGGTTAATGATGGTTAAATAATCAAATAAATAGTAAATATTCATTTAATTAAGTGGATATATTTATGTGACTACAATTGCACCCCTCTTTGAGACGGTGTGGTTTATTGCATAGTTTCAAAGAAATAAAAATATGTGTGAATAAATATGCCTCATAAATGTTAATTTAGTGGGTGGTATGCCCCCGCGAGAGATGGGCCAAAAAATTTCAAAAACTCGGGCGATCTCTCAAAAAAGAGACAAAAAGTGGATTGGAGGTAGCAGAGAAGAAATTAGCAATAACGGTGAAAAAAATGGAAGAAATCAAAGTTAGAATGAAGAAATGAGAGACGTTGGAAGTTCATGGGGACCATGGTGGTGAGTGGGCTGAAACTGGGTTAGGGCTAGAGGGTATATATGAGGGTGAAGGGGTAAAAACATGTTCATTTGCATCCATCTCTATAGCAATTCAGAGATCTAATAGTGACTTTTGGTGAAGGAGCGAGCAACAGTCATCATGCTTGTGCCCATAGCAGATCATCGGTGAGAGAGGATCTGTCGATCCCAGCAGCCGGATGACTACTAGTCAATGGTACGCAAATTGTGAATTTTAAGTTTTGCACATTTTTTATGTGCTTTTGCAAGCATTAAAGTCCAACCAAGACAATAGCACTAAAACACTTTTGTCACCTAAAATAGCACTATTGTACTACAATGGTGCTATTTTGCAGTAGTTATAGCGCGATCGACAGGTTTAGCTTGTTTTCTTAGCAGTATTAGCGCGATTGTATTTTTAGCACTTTTGGGTCAATGTTGTAGTGCTATTTGTCTTGTAATAGCGTGGTTGTGTACTTTAATTAGCACTTTTGTTGTTTTAGCGCTATTATGTATAGGTTGCAGCGCGATTGTTAGCAGAATAGTGCTATTGTCAAAAAAGATGCCCCAATGTTAGGAAAAATATCTCTTGATGCCTATTTTGGATGGATGGATGGATAAGTGAGTTGTTTTGAATCATATCAGCCCCGTTGAGACTAGGTCATTATGATAAATGCTTGTTGTAGTCTATATTTTCCATGATCGCTTACCTATTGATACCCGAAGATACTTGATCAAAGTATCTATTGATAGTCTAGGTTTAAACTTAAGAAAGTTTGAAACAAAATAACTGATGATGATGTTGATGTGTGTATGTGTAGAAGGATCTTCCCATTCTACAGGTGAAAAGAAACATTTAATGACACAACAACTGCGAGGGCAATTGACTAAGGTTGAGATCAATTGTGTTGCAGCAACCAACCTGTATGGCATGATGCATATGCCCATGATTCGGATGAATCGCGGACTATTGACAGTAAAGCGAGATGTGCACTTTCCATCCGGCTATGGGAGAGATGACTGTGACAATAGAGGATGTCTAGAGGATACTACACATCCCAATCCAAGGGGAGCTGGTGACCTATGACTGAGCTTGGGGGACAATAGTTGTGCAGTGGATGTTTGTAGAGGATGTGTATATTGATGATGGCTTGATAGCATGGAAGGAGATAGCTACCTTGTATGAGCCACTACCAACTATTTTATCAGGAATTTTTGGGGGCTTTCTTTGCCCTAATCGATGATCACATGGACTGGCCGTGGGTTGGGGACAGGTCATAGAGAAAATGGTGATGGATGGGACCCACTATGCAAGGGGACCATGTGTGCTTTCACATTTATACAGGGAGCTACATGAGGATGTATACTAAGAGATGATTTCTCTAGGGGTAGGGATTACATTGCTATATATCTAGGCATGGGAGCACCTACTAGTGACATGGTCGGTCAGCTTGAGGTTTAGGATAGTGGATCAGCACTATATATATATGTATGGAGGTATGATGAGTCATCCCCACCAAGGGAAGTTAGAGTGGTGGCATTGAGCAGTGGATGATTTAGACACAGTGATCTAGAGACCCTATGCTGAGTGTGAGCCATGGGAGGATGATGCAGAGGCCTTGTCGTATGTATTTATGACATGGTTTTTGATTGGTAGGACAACCTACAATGTAGAGACATAGGTACCAGGTCAAGTGATGAGACAACTTGGATGGAGGCAAGGATTGTTGAGGGGATCTGGGGAGTATGCACGGGTAGTATGGGAGAGACTTTATTGGGGACCCATTTTATAGTATGATCAGGCCCTAGTGGACTTCTGGACCTTACAAATGAGACCATGGCATATGAGGCCTAAGATTTTGGATGCAAGGGTGACAGAGGAGTACACGTAGTATCGTATCATGCATCCTATTCACACATTTCATATCCAACTGAGCTGATACCATCCTTTAAGGATGATAGGAGATAGCGCCAAAGGAGGAGAGGAGGCCGAGGAGTAGGAGGAGGAGATGGAGGTGTTGGTGGGGGAGGAGCTGGTGATGGTGGAAGAGGAGATGGGGGTGGGGGAGGAGGATGAGGTACTGGAGCAGGAGGAGGTGGAGGTGGAGGTGGTGGGGGTGGGGGTGGAGGTTTATTTGGAGGTGGAGGTGGTGGAGGAGGATGGTTGCAGAGGAGAGGGAGAGGCAGGCAGCCATTATGACTGTCATAGGGTCCTTTGATATATGGGGAGCCAGAGTAGGAGGTCAAGATATTGGGGAGGGAGAGGTGTCTATGGAGATGGGAGAGGGATCTATAGGTGGAGGAGAGGATCCTATGGGGATGGGAGGGGGAGGTGGTGGAGAAGGAGATCAAGATATTGGGGAGGGAGAGGTGCCTATGGAGATGGGAGAGGGATCTATAGGTGGAGGAGAGGATCCTATGGGGATGGGAGGGGGAGGTGGTGGAGAAGGAGATCGAGATATTGGGGAGGGAGAGGTGCCTATGGAGATGGGAGAGGGATCTATAGGTGGAGGAGAGGATCTTATGGGGATGGGAGGGGGAGGTGGTGGAGAAGGAGATCTATGGGAGAATATGATATTATATTTGGAGAATTGACTTACAGTAGCTGAGGCACGGTTGGAGGATAGTGAGACAGAGATTGCAGCTAGAGATGTCTAACTTTTTGTATGGGAGGAGGAGTTGAGGGTAGTGATGTGAGAGAGAGATGATCTAGTGAATAGACTAGGGGAGGTGCAGGAGAGAGGCTGAGTTTTTTCAGGAGCACAGGAACATGGTTTGACTGATTCGATAGTGAGGGAACTACGATGAGCAGGTGGAGAGATTGACTATTGGCGGGGTTTATATGAGTAGGTGGTTCCATCCAGTCAGCGAGCACTAAGTTATTTCCAGATGCGATGGGCAAGATCAGAGTGGTCTCAGAGGATGCAGAGCAGTGGTGGTGCTATGCATCCTCCATGATGAGATAGTGCGGGTGGTATAGGGGGTAGCGGTGGAGTAGGGGGTGATGGTGGTGCAACATCTAGCTAGAGTGTCATTTGAGAGATATTTTTATGTACTTGTTACATTTTCTATGTTGGACTGTGACTTGGATGACTCTTTGGTAGCCGATATATTTTTTAAATCATTGTACTCTGATACATGTTGGATTGTGACTTGGATGACTCTTTGGATGAATATGTTGTAGATGGATGAATAAATGTTAATACATATAGAATGTATGTTTCTAGATGAATCAACTAATTATTAGAATGTACTTTTTAAGGAATAGATGCATGTTGAAATGATTCCTAACATGTATGTAAGTAATCAAGTAAATGATGGAAATTGTTGAGAATGTGAAAATGAATCTAAACACATGATCATGATTTTA
The DNA here is from genome assembly GCF_030272615.1 of Cryptomeria japonica. Lineage (NCBI taxonomy): Eukaryota > Viridiplantae > Streptophyta > Pinopsida > Cupressales > Cupressaceae > Cryptomeria > Cryptomeria japonica. The sequence continues at coordinate 134,583,356 of NC_081406.1, forward strand.
AATGCAAGATAATAAAAAAAATGTATCTAATGGAAAATGAATACTTGCACCTTAATGTAATTTAAAAAGGAAAATAGATGTATCTTAATGAATATAGATGAAACTTTAAGATGAGAATGAAATGAATGAGTATAAGAATATACTGGATGGATAGATGAATGTACTTGACTAATAGATAAATAAATGTACGTAAATGCAACTAAATGAATCTAAATGAATGTACTTTAAAAAAACTTAAATGATGATGAATGATATTTAATGATTTAAGATACAACTAACTGTACATAAATGACTAAATTAATGTATGTTAATGTCTAACAATGGAAGTAAATGAAATGATTGGAAATTCATCAAAATGAAACTAAATGCCCTTTATGCAATGATGAAATGATGCAATGATGATAATGTAAGTAAATGATAATGAATGCAACTAAATGATATTAGATTCACTTAAATGAATATCTAAATGGATGTAATGAATCTACATGCAAGTAAATGATAATGAACTAGATGCATTTACATGCAACTAAATGTAATGGAATGATAATGACATGAATTCATGATATATGAATGGAAGCTGGTGAGAAATTGTGGATGTGGAAGGAATATGTGAAATGATGTATCAGAGAACTCCATCATGATTGTATCCAAGACCAATTCATATTAAATAATCTCTCATATTTAACTTATTTACACTTACATACAAACCATAAATATGAATAATGAACAATCAAATGGATGGCGATATGCAACAGAATGCAATATAAATAGATGAGATGGAGTGATGATCCATTGTGCTTTATTTTTCATCATTGAGCATGGTAGTATCAATCTTGGACGAGGCAATACGAACCAAGTTTGGAGCATTGTACCTGTAAGAAATTAGTATAGATAAAGAATATGAACCCTCCATTCTGGTTCATATGCAGATAATCAAGGTATACGCTATAGTTAGTAAGCCATAGTGATCTATGACTAGATTTTTGCATATGATCACTTATCTTAGTGAACTTCCCACGTAGACACCACTAGTACATGCCCCAGAACTTCATTGGAACAATTCGCAGATAAGAAACAAAACGATACTTAGGAACCATCCTGGCTACTCTAATCACTTGTGGATATCCTAGAGTAGCATAGGAACCTAATATAATTTAATAAATAACTTAACAAACCAACCAAGTACTTGATAGCTTAAACAAAATTTTCTTGTCAAAAAAAATGTTATCATGTCTTTGTTTTGGTAAGGAAGGATACACCCTTGTTAAGACAGTTTGTGTGTAGATGTTTTGATTGGTTGGTTGATTTGATAAGTGATCATCACTTGAGTAGTGAAAAATGTTTGTTTGATGTCTGTTGCGATGTGTATGTAAAATTTTTTTTATGTGTTGCCATGTTTTTTATGTTTTATCATGTTTTTGGATTTTGTGAGTGTTTTTTAATGTTTTTGGATTTTGTGAGTGTTTTTGAATGTTTTGTTGAATTTTGTGAGTGTTGAATGAAGAACTTAATGAATCACCAGTAATGTAGAATCTACTTCCATCAATAGGTTAAGAGTATTGCCCCCAGTTTAGACATTACTTTATGAAAAGCAGGATGCAGGTGGTATGAAGTACTAACCCTGATTTGTAGATCAATAACAAGCCATGGTTTGAATGGTGGATGAATGGATGAAATGGATATGATCGCAACAAGTCTAAAAGAAAATGGAGCCATATCCTTTATAAGTGGCACTTGTTTGCTAGGTTTTCACCATTGCACTTACCCAAGGTGCCACTAGAGTGGTTTTTCACCATTTGGATGCATGATTTTTCTCTTTACTTTTTTGATTTTTTTGTATTTTCTTCAAGTCATTTTTCTAAATGTTTTTGGTGTTTTTTTGGTATGGGATGGAGCCTGATGTTTTGTACAACTTATCTATGAAACCATTTGAGGTGCATGTTGTTGATCAGATCTGCTAGCGGTTCTTCTGAAGTAGCCAACTGATATGTCCTGGACCCAAATACAACAGTGATAACATATGGACCCAACCAGTTTGATTCAAACTTCCCTTGATGTTCTCTATTTGGTTGGTTATGAGGATTTTCACCGAGAACGAGATCACCTATCTCAAATGTACGAGCTTTAACCCAATTATTATAGCTTCTATTCATGCATTTTTGATAGGCCTTGAGATGGTTGTATGCAGCTTGCCACCTTTCATCAAGTAGTTCCAAGTCTTGGAGATGGGAGACTTGGTATGCTTCATCATCTATCAGATTGTGCAAGGAAACCCGTAGACATTGTATCTCAACCTCAATAGGAAGGATGGCTTCTACTCCATAAACTAGTGAGTAGGGAGTTGCACCTGTAGGGGTTTGAATGCTAGTTCGATACGCCCATAGTGTTGGATTTAATTGAACGTGCCAATGATAGTTAGCATCATTGACTATTTTCTTGAGGATTCTCAATATGTTTTTGTTCGATGCTTTGGCATGACCATTGCCTTGTGGGTAATAGGGAGTGGAAAAGCAGTGTTGGATGTGAAACTTCTCACAGAGCTCATGGACATCCTAATTTTTGAAAGGAAGCCTGTTATTTGTGTTGATGGACATGGGTACACCATACCAGTAGATTATGTAATTAAGGATGAATGTGGCGATCTTCTTGCTGGTGACTTGGGTAAGTAGAATAGCTTCGATCCACTTTGTGAATTATTCAGTGGTGGTAATGATAAATTTATGCCCGTTGGATGAAGATGGATGAATGTTTTCCACAAGGTCAAGTCCCCATTGACAAAAGGGCCATGGTGTTGTGATTGGTTGCAATTCCTATGTTGGTGCATTCTCTGTGAACTTGGCACTTGCATTTTCTGACAAAATAGTGAGTCTTTTTTCATGGTGGGCCAATAGTATCCAACGCGCATGATTTTCTTTGCTAGGGAAGGACTTCTTGAGTGAGTCCCACAAATGCCTTCATGTACCTCTTCCAAGGCCTTTGTTATCTCATCTTGTTCTAGACATCAAAGGAGAGTACCATCAAGACTTTGTCGGTATAGGGTTTTGGCAATGATGGTGTATCGAGCAGTTTGGCGAATGAAGGTTTTGTACTGGTTATTGGATTGGTTGGGAGGAAGTGTGTGATCATGAAGGTAGGTGTAGAACTCACCATACCATGGGGATTTGGAACTGACAAGGTGACATATCATTTCAGTTTTGGGGATATCATACATGGGGATCTAAAGATGTTCTACCAAGAGCTCATAGTGTGTTGAATTTTGCGGAAGATCTAGGAGAGATGCAATTGTAGCCATTGCGTTAGCATCTCAATTATGATCTCTAGGTACTTTCTCAAAGGTGATAGTTGTAAATCATTCTTTGTAACTATCCACCATCCTTTTATAAGGTATGAGCTTATCATCCTTAGTTTGATACTCATCAGTGACTTGTCAGATGACTAGCTAGGAATCACCATCAACCTGTAGCTCTTTGAGATGCCATTGTATATACAATCCGAGTCCTTTGATTAAGGCCTCATATTCTGCTATATTGTTGGTGCATGGTAAAGTAAGCTTGTATGACTTCAGGATGCTATCACCTTGAGGTGTAATAAAAAGAATGCATGCCCCCAGGCCATGTCTAGTATATGAGCCATAAAAGTAGAGCTTCCATGGTTGTGTTGTTGTGATCATGAAGATCTCTTCATCTGGAAAATTTGAACCGAGAGGATAGTCACCTATGAGGGGTGCATCGACCAACTGATCTGCAATAACTTGCCCCTTGATAGTCTTGTGGTCTACATACTCAATGTCAAATTCACTTAGGATCATAACCCATTTGGCCAAACAGCCTATTAATGTTTCCTTGTTGAGTAAGTACTTGAGTGGATCTATTTTAGTGATGATTTGTACCTTGTGTGTTAACATATAGTACCTCATTTTTGTGGCTTCCAAGATAACTGCTAGGCCAGCTCACTCAATAGGTGTGTAATTTAGTTTATATCCTATCAATGTGCAAGAGATATAGTATACATCACACTCTTTTCCTTCTGCATTGTGTTGTTCTAGGAGTACTCCTAATGTCATATTAGTAGCTGAAATATAGAGTAATAGAGGTCTACTTGGATCTGGTGGGATTAGCAAGAGTGTATTCATCAAGTAATCTTTAAGCATTTGGAATGCGTGCTAACACTTTGTATCTCATTGAAAGTAGATATTCTTGTGTAACAGATGTGTGAAGGGATGACACTTATCAGCCAATTATGCAATGAATTTGTGAATTGATTGTAGCCACCCTTGTAGTGTCCTTAACTGACTGACGTTCTTAGGAGGTGGCATGTCCTTGATTGCTTTGACTTTCACCGGATCTACTTCAATACACTTTCTTGAGACAATGTATCCTAGGAGCTTCTCGAAGGTCACTCCAAAGACACATTTCTTTGGATTAAGTAGTAGATGATATTGCTCTAATCTGTCAAAGATCTGACCCAATATTTCCAGATGACTTTCTCTTGTTAAGGATTTATCTAGTAAATCATCAACATAATCCTCCATTATAGTGTGTATTAGGTCATGGAATATGGTATTCATCGCTCTTTGATAGGTTGCCCTTGCATTCTTCAAACCAAATGGCATCACCTTCCAATAGTAGGTTCCCCACGGGCATGTGAAAGCAGTTCTATGTTGATCCTCTGGAGCAATCTTGATCTGGTTGTACCAGAAAAATCCATCCATAAGAGAAAGCATGGCATGACCTGCTCTGAGATCGACAATCATGTTGATGTTGGGTAAGGGGAAGTCATCCTTAGGGCATGCTTTGTTCAAATTTATGAAGTCAGTACAGATATAGATGCCCCTATTAGGCTTGCCGATAGGTATAATGTTGGAGATCCAATCAGCATAATCAATTAATTGGATGAAACCAACATCTAAGAGATTTTTGAGTTCTTCCTTGACAAGCACAACAATCTATAGGTACATCTTTCTGAGCTTTTGTTTTACCGGTTTATCTCCTTATGCCATGGTGAGGTGATGCAGGACCAAATCGAGATCTAGACCAGGCATGTTTGACAAGACCACGCAAATTTGATTTGACGCTTCTGGAAGAGTTCTACAAATTTTGGTTGTTCCTCTGGAGTGAGTAGAGATTCTAAATGTATGTGGTGAGGAGTCTCAGGGGTCCCCACATTGAATTCTTTTGTTTCTTTGATTAGGATTGTTGATCTCTCCTAATTTGTACTAGAGGGGAGGATGTCAAACCTTTCATTTGTAGGTGCCTCGAAGAGGTTTTCACCTTTGGATATGCTCTTTATTTTTTACTTTTTTGGGATCAACAAGTGCCACTGTGTGGTTTTCACCAGAAGATCCATGTTTTATTGTGATGTTTTTACAATTGAAAAGTTTGGCATCAGCCCCAAAGTATGTTGCACTATTAAGTTTGATGGAAAATCCAATTTTGTGATCCCCGCTTGGTATGTTATCCCGTAATTCTAAAAAATCTATGAGAATTTCATCATTTTGGAAATGATCAAGACATGGGGGAGTTGGGTAGTTCCAATCAATGAGTTCAGGGTGGATGATAGACATTACCTCATCAATTAGGTTAAGTTCAGAGGAGGCATTAGTGATGGTTAATATAGATTAGTGAAGTTCATCAATGGTACTCTCCTTGTCAGATTCTAGTATGGGATTCGATGTAGGACCTGTGGAAGGTGCTTCTTTCTCATGAGCCCAAAAGGTTTTAATCCAGGCCTCTCCATAAACTAGGATATCTTTACAAGGTGGTGGAGGTGATGTGTCTTTCTCATCTAAATTATTTAGATTCACTGTATGAAATTCCCACTCATGTGAGTTAGTCTCTAAATCACTCTCTAACATCCTATTATTGTACCAGTCTAGGGTGTCTTTTGTATTGAAGAGTGTTTTTGTCATGGGTGTATGTACTTTTATAGGTGGGATTGTTGGTGCTGCCGGTAGGATTATAGGAGTTGTTGATTCTGCTGGTGCTACTAGTAGGATTATTGGTGTCATTGAATCTGCTATTGGGAGTATTGGTATTGTTGAAACTTCTACTGCTATTCTGATAAAATTATCAGTGTTGTTGATGTTGTCAATGGTACTGGTGCTGACGATGGAGTTATGGGGTTTTCTTGATGGTGCTACTGGTGCTCCTACTGATGGTTTTATCATTCTTATTGATGCAATGGGTTTGAGTGATCTTGCTGATTTGATTATCAATTTTGTTAGTGTAATTGGTGCTACTGCTGCTATTGATGGGATTATTAGTTTTGTTGGTGCAGTGGGTTTTGTTGGTCCAGCAGAGATAATCAAGGATGGCCTCCTTGGAGCAACTGTATGATACATTGGTTTGTTGGGTTTACCCTTGATTCTGAGCTTAGGAAGAGATTCTTTTTGAAAGCCTAATCTAGTGTTATCTTTGTGTTTCAACTCAAGCTGCAAGGGCTTGTGTTGTCCTTGTTTGTAATTTCCCAAAGAACTTTGACCATCATAGCCCATTCTTTGCATAATGGTGAGGCCTTTGCCATATTTATCAGTAGAAAGCTTAGCCTATGGGATTTCTATGGTGATAGGGTCTTTGTAGATCCATTCTGCTAGGTCCTCATCTCTGGTTTCTTCTTCCTTACTTTTACTAGGGATGAACTACACCAAAGTGCATGCTTGCTTGGCCAATGATGATTGAAGCAACTTTTGAGGCTTACCATGAGTTCTAGGGGAAGTGGGTAATTTCCCAACACAAAAGAGTTGGCTTATATTATATTCCCCAGGACCTTCCTCTGCCATTTTCATTTTCAACTTCTCTTATTTTGGGATAGGGGTGTTTGAGTTGGAAAGAGAGGCTAGATTAACATATGATGTGGATGGGATAGCTTCGTTGTTGTTAGGAATGGTAATCTCTAGCTGAGGGTTAATATTGCTACTATATGCAAATGGGTTTGTATCGCCAAGGATTGTGATTTCTACACTGTTATGGGGAAACTTGATACACTGATGATAGGTGGATGGAACGTCTTGCATGGCATGCATCCAAGGTCTTCCTATCATGCCCAAAATTTTGGGCACGAACGGGATAATTTTTTTTTTTAATAACAACTTAATAAGATTAAATTTGCTAATATGAAATGCACCAGCAAGTTTTGTCTTAACTATGTGTGTGTTAACTCTACCACTAACTCAAGTGAGCGAAAATAATTTAAATGCGGAATACTAAAAGAATTATTATTATCTCATCAATTTTAAATCAATAAATTAATTTAACCAAAAATCTCTAAATTAATTGACAAAGATAATATTAATCTCCGATAACCATTAATTGCTCTTAGGAACTAAATAAATTAGTCCTAGCACTTAGATTATTAATGCCTATATTTTATTTTAACAATAATTAAAATGTGGCTAACTAATTCAACTAAAGGGTCAATTAAATCCATAATGTAAATTTCCCTATAAAATTTAGTCTCGAATAGCCTAAATTTAGGTGGACTAAATAATCCCCTAAAGTCAAAATAACTTATAAGGTCATTATAATTTCCTAAATGATTACACTCTAAAAGATATTTAAAATTTAAAAAAAGCATCATATTTGAATATTTACATGTCCATATGTTTATATAAAACATATATAAAATATAAATACATTATAACATATATATACATATATATATATATAATTCTTTTGTTTCCTAAATAATAGAATAACAACAAACCCTAAAATTTCTAACCTTATTATTATATTTCTTACCCTCATTCTATATTTTTCTTTATATTTCAAACCTACCCTAACCTTTGTCGGGTTAGGGTTTTATGTTATTGTGCAGGGCCGAGGGGAAGCGATGGCCATGGAGGAGGAGTGGTGGAGGGTTTGAAGGAGGGCTGGTAGGGCGTCAGGCAGTGGGCACCCCAGAACACCATTGTGGCTACCCACAGTGGCGGTCGGGCGCCGCCCACTGTGGATAAACACAGTGGTAGGCCAGGTGCCCTTCCATTGTGGTTACCCATAGTGGTGGCTAGAGCCGCGCCGCCCACTGTGTATAAACACAGTGGGTTCGGCCCCAAAACCCTCGATTAGTTTTTCTTTTTAAATTTAAAATTTCTTTATTTATTTATTTATTTTTTTAAATATATTAATATATATATATATATATGTACATATATATATATGTATGTACATAGATATATATATGTATGTACATACATATATATATCTATGTACATACATATATATATGTACATACATATATATATGTATGTACATACATATATGTATGTATGTATACATATATATATGTATGTACATACATATATGTATGTACATACATACATATATGTATGTACATACATATATATATATGTATGTACATACATATATATGTATGTACATATATAGATATATATGTACATATATATATGTATATATATATATTAGATGCATAAGATAACTAGGGTTGACTTTACTATGCAAATATATAATATATATATATTTTTTGAACTTTTAAACAGATTAATTAAAATTTTCAGCTAAAATTAGACAGAGACTAATTAACTTTAGATTTATTTTCTACAATTAAGTAAAATGATAGAATTAAATAAATTTAAGCAACAACTATATTAGACTAGGAATCATTGAAATAAATCTTAGAGATAGACATGTTAATTTTAAATTTACTTTCTGCAATAAATCAAGGGAAAAATAATAGAATTAATTAAACTACCGCATGCAACATTAGTGCTCATACTAAATGGCTAACTAACTATATTTGCATTTATAACTTCCATAGATAGGACTAAATGTTTTACTTCCAGTTACTAACATACATGCTTTTCTATTTTATTCTTTTCCAATATTTCAAATACATAAGGGGATAAAAATGAATTTCTTGAGTTTCAAAATAACATATACACAACAAATATTATTTTCAGAACTATAGGAACTAAATCCAGAAATACACATTTCATATATTTTTTTTTTTTGCAATAATCACTTAATAGAATAATGCATTTTTTTAAGACACATTAAGAATACAATATAGTCAACATTACAAATGGGTGAGATACCCAACTAGTCTATCATTTCTATTAAATGAGGACTTTAAATAAAATAGATACATTTTCCCCTCTTTTTTTTAAAGTAAATACAACATGTAGCTTTTTTATTTACATTTCTGCAACTAAAAATATAGCATCCCTTTTCTTAATCTTTTTTTGCAAACCAAGTAAAAACAACAACTCCTAGCTTGACTTTTTCTTTTCTTTCCAAGCAACCTACAAATAAATCATAAGGCTTGACCATGGAGTGCTCACCTCCCAGCCTAGGCATACTAGAAGCCACCCTCGAGCTTGGAGAACCAAGCCCTAGATAGGTTACACACATGCAAACACAACAAGCAAGGGAAAAACACACAACAACACTTTCCCAACCAAGGCTACACTTCATCACAAAATGTGATGATTTTACATGGGTGGTAGTGGACCGAATACCCTGAGGAGACTACAAGAATGGTAGACCACAAGCCACCTCATGGCAAAAAAAGATATATCATGAGTTCATTAACCCCACATTCCTTATGCCCCCCCCAAGGCATTCAGGAAATACTTTCTCCCCTTATGACCCCCAAATGCACAAACCAGGCCATGCAGCAAGGGTCACATATACACCCCTTGAGATCACTCTCATAACGAGAGCCTCTCACTCAAGGGCTATCAAACTTCTACCACCCGCAAGACCATACTACTCTCCCAAGAGTAGAAAGCCTTGGTTACTCCCAAAGCACAGGAAATGCATAAAAGAATGAAAGATAGGACACATAATAATTCTCACAAAAGAAAATACAAGGAAGCAACTTCTTCATACAAATAATCTTTCCAACATAAACATGCAACGTAAATAAAATAAAATAAGGAGGAGATGAACCAACCTTCAATCTGCCCAAAGGAGTGCTAGAACTAGTATGAAGATGAGCAGCCCAATTCCACAATTCTTCCTTCTACACTTAGCCAAAATTCTATCCCAAAAACTATTTTTTTCAAAATTGCATAATCTCCAAAAATGGAGAGTGGGTGATTACCCACAAAGTCTCCAATCCTTGCCTAAAAGGACCTTAGTGAGAGTTCTCACAGGTTACTAAAACTGAAAAGGAAAAAGTAAGAGAAAGTGGAAAAAAGGATCTCACATCAAAAGGGAAGGTTATCTAACCTAGATGGCAACTTCTAAATTTGAATTTTCGCTCACCTTAGGAAACTCACTTTTTGAGGTGACTAAACAGTCACATGGGAGTAGACACATGCCTAAAAATACTCTTAACCCATAGGTATACCTTATGGACTTTAGGAAACACCTTTAAACTACCCCTAGGAGTCCATTTGACCCCTTATAAACCCATCTGAAGTTAACTTTCAAGTCAAACCTGAGTTGACCACTCCAAAGACTCTCTACCCAAGGAAATTTTAGAACCACATTCAAATGTTTGAAAAAGATATAGTTGAAACAACTCCCTCCAAGAGACAAGTCAAAAATCAAGACATAAATCAACACATGTGTCAAGTGACACAATAAAATACATTACAAAATTTACACATGAAATTTGTCTCTTGTTGGATTTACACAAATTTATAAATTCAATTTAACACACATTCAACATTTACTTTCACAAATAAAATACGATACTCACGGGGTGTTGTCTCTCCAAATAGACAATGCCTTGCTTTACAAATGTACATGGGTTTAGGTTTGGTTCTCCATAATGTTTCCATGGTCACATGGATAATTTTCCTATGCATCTCAATTTACACATTAGTAATTCTAAATAACCTCATATAATATTAAACACATGAATAAGAATACACATCAAACACTCTGCATACAATTTACATTTAAACAAATCGATATATCTTATATCCAAATAAATCCACATAAGCAATTATCATAATCCTCATAATTTTGATCCATACATAAAACATGCATCCTATTTCTATCATCATAGTAAAGTCCTACAAATCCAATAATGACATACATCATCCCAAATTTATCCTATTCTAGAATCATATAGAGTTCTATATCTATAATGCATGGAAATGAAGCATCAATATATATCAATGTTATCCAAATCATGGAATCATATAAGTTCTAAATCCATAATGCATAAAAATAAAGCATCCATAATAGTCTCAACATGAAAATCACTGGAATACTAGGATGAGTTGAGGTAGGGCCTCACACCCTCTCCCTCTAGGCATGAACTTCCTCCTGGAGTTCATCAAAAAAATGAGGGTACTGTGATCTCATACGTGTTGCATCCTCCCATGAAGATGTAAAATCATCATAGCAATCCCACTGGACCCTAACCTGGTCCAACTCTCGACCTCAAAGGGCTAGCATCCAGCGTACCAAAATGCGAATGGGCTCCAAAGCTAGCTGTCCATCTAATTCCACCTACAAGGCATCCCAATCTAAAATATGAGACTCATCATAGATATACTTTCTCAAAACTGATACATGAAACACATCGTGGATGCGTGACAGGCTAGGTGGAAATGCTAAATGATAGACAACTAGTCCTATCCTCTCAAGGATCTCAAATGGTCCTGCAAAGTGAGGTGTGAGCTTAGAACCCTTTCTGTAACGGATTGGACTCTTATGCAGTCACACTCTCAAAAAGACTATGTCTCCAACCAAGTAGCTACGATCTATCCTATTCGCATCTGCATACTTCTTCTATCTATCCTATGCCTCTCTAAGATGTTGTCTAATCAAATCCACCTGCTGTTCCATATCCCAAACTATCTAAGGACCAATAGCAACTCTGTCCTCTATGCGGTCCCAACTCAACGGTGTCCTATAAGGCCTATCGTATAATGCCTGATAGGGTGGCATCCCCAATGAAGTGTGATGCCCATTGTTATAGGCAAACTCCACTAAGGGGAGTTACTCTTCCCATCTAGTATGATGATCCATGACGTACATGCAAAGTATATCCTCTAACACCTGGTTAACCCTCTCTGTCTGACCATTCATTTCCAGATGATAGGTTGTACTGAAGTTGAGCTTAATGCCCATAACTGCCTGTAATGCCTTCCAAAAGGAAGAAGTGAAGAGGGAATCCCTGTCAAAAATAATCTTGCGTGGAATGCCATGAAGTCTGACAATGTCTCACAAGAACACCTGTGCTACTACTGGTGCTGTGAAGGTAGTCCAAACTGGTGAAAAGTGGGCCACTTTGGTCAACTTGTCAACTGCCACCAAGATGGCACCATGGTGATGAGATGACATAGGGAGACCAATGATGAAATCCATGGATATAGTATCCCACTTCCGCTCTGGTATAGCATGAGACTGGAGAAACCCACTTGGATGCCAGTGCTCTACCTTGAATCTCTGACACTCGAGGCATTGGGCTACTAACTCAGCAATGAGCTGCCGCATTCCTAGCCAATGATATAGCTGTCTCAAGTCAGCATGCATCTTCTTAACTCCAGGATGTGCTACATAAGGAGCTCTATGAGCCTCCATGACAATAAACTCTCACAATCCCCTGGAAGAAGGTACATAGATGTGCCCTCTATGGCGTAATAGTCCATCGGACTCCAAGGAATAATCCATGTATTTCCCTTCTAGAGTTTCCTGAGATCGTATCACCTAACAAACCTCTAAATACCATCCATCCTCTGGCAACTGTTGCAATATCTGATCTCTCAAATCCGTGCCCATAGATATGGTGTATACCTCGTGATGTCTCCTACTCAAAGAATTTGCAACTAAGTTTTCTTTCCCTTTGATGTAGTGAATGTCAAAATCATACTCACACAAGAACTCCATCCATCTCCTCTGATGTGCATTAAGGTTCGGCTGAGTGAATATGTAGTGAAGGCTCTGATGGTTTGAATGAAGCTCAAAATGATGACCCAAAATGAAGTGCCTCCACCTCACAAGTGCATGCACTACTACTGCAAGCTCAAGGTCATGAGTAGGGTAGTTAAGCTCACGAGTCTTAAGTTTCCTACACTCAAAAGCTATAGCCCTACCATCCTGCATAAGGACTGCTCCTAAACCCTCTAGGGAAGCATCTGTGCAAACCATGAAGTCAGCTGAAAGATTTGGTACTACAAGGATAGGTGCACTAGTAAGTGCCTTTTTGAGTTCTTGAAAGGCCCTCTTGCACTTCTCTATCCACTCAAATTTCTTCCCTTTGCGTTGAAGAGAAGTAATAGGATGTGCGATTCTAGAGAATCCCTCAACAAAGCGTCGGTAATAACCTACTAAGCCCATAAAGCTCCTAACCTCTATCACACTGGTTGGCACTGGCCAATCCATAATAGCTCTGATCTTGGATGGGTCTACTGAGATCCCATCACCAGAAATAATGTGCCCAAGGTACTTGACCTCTGAATGAAAGAAGGAACACTTCAAGAAACTGCCAAACAATTGATTGTCCCTCAAACACTGCAAGACCTGTCTCGGGTGCTCCTCATGCTCCTTCTCATTCTGAGAATATATCAATATGTCATCAAGGAACATAATCACAAAATGGTCAAGAAATGTGCACAATACCCCATTCATGAGGCTCATGAAAATAGCTGGAGCATTCGTAAGACCGAATGGAACCACGGTGAACTCATAGTGGCCATATCTAGTGTGAAATGTGGTCTTGTGGATATTGCTTTCCACTATTCTCAACTGATGGTATCTTGACTTCAGATCAATTTTGTAAAATACTTTGGCACCCTGAAGTTGGTTGAATAGATCATCGATCCTGGGCAAGGGATATCGGTTCTTGATGGTTACTTTGTTCAACTGACGATAATCCATGCATAACTGAAGAGATTCATCCTTCTTCTTCAAGAAGATGACTGGTGCACCCCAAGGGGATATGCTAGGATGAATGTGACCCTTCTCTAGGAGTTCCTCAAGCTGTATCTTGAGCTCATTAAGCTCATTTGTGGTCATCCTATAAGGTGCTCTTGAAACTGGCTCATCTCCTGGTACAAGGTCTATATGAAAGTCAATCTCTCTATGGGGTGGCATTCCAGGTAGCTCTGAAGGAAACACATCTGAATATCCCTTAAGGATAGGATGGTCATCAATCGATGTTTCCCTTTCATCCTCTTCCTCTCTATCACTGATGGTGATGGCAAATAACGGACATCCCTTTCGCATGCTCTGCTTAAGCTGCATTGCAGAAATCATACGAAGAGACACAGGTCACTGAATCCTGGTGATTACTATGGGAAAACCATGATCATCCTCACACTCGATTTCTTTCAGGTGGCAATCCATCTTGGCTCTGTGGGCATAAAGCCAATCCATGCCAAGTATGATACCATAAGATTCAAGTGGTGTAACTCTAAGGTCTACTAAGGTGGTGATATTGCCAATCTGAAGCTAACATGCCCTAACCTCTGATTCTACTGACACTCTAGCCCCTGAAGCTAACTCCACTTCCCAACTAACACCTTGTCTAGTTGCCACTATCCCACTATAAGGCCTTCCCCAAACCTAGCTTTGATTAACTTAGTTGACCATGTTTGACCCTATTAATAAATGCTTTATAATTCAATAGAATGAACTGTGTTAGACAGATAGATTGGTGAGAAAGGTAATTGGACCAAGTTATAGAGTTATTGCACCTTGTGATGTACATTTTGATATGTTATGAATTTGAAATCCTAAAAGATCCATTGATTGGATAATCTTGATTTAACATATGTCAGCTATGTCTGGATGTAGAACTTATATGAGTTCGTGATTGGATAACATTGATGAATGTTGGTGCTTCATTTATATGCTTTATGATAAAGAACTCTATATGATTCTAGTATAGGATAAATTGGAGATAATGTAAGTCATTATTAGATTTGCAGGACTTTAATTATGATGAAAGAATTAAGATGTATGTTTTATGTGTAGACCAAAATTATGAGAATTATGATAATTGCTTATGTGGATTTAATTGGATATGAGATATATTGAATTGTTCAAATATAAATTTTATGCGAAGTGTTGATGTGTATTCTAATTCATGTGTTTAATATTATACGAGGTTATTGGAAATTACTAATGTGTATTTGAGTGGCGCAGGAAAAGATATTCATGTGACCATGGAAATATTACGGAGAACCAAACCTAGACCTATGTATGTTCGTAAAACCAGGGTTTGTTTATTTGGAGAGACAACACCCCATTTGTGTTGTATTTTATTCATAATAATAAATGATGCATGTGTGTTCAATGTTATTTATTTGATTTATTTAAATCCAACAAGAGACAAGATTTCATGTACAATTTTGTAAAAGTATTTTCTTCATGTCACTTGACACACGTGTTGATTTATGTTTGAGTTTTTAAATTGGTCTCTTGGAGGGAATTGTTTAACTATAGCTTTTTCAATTAATATAATGTGATTCCATAAATGCCTTGGGTAAAGAATCTTTGGGTTGGTCAACATAGGTTTGACCCGAAAATAAACTTCAGAGGGGTTTAAAAAGGGTTAAATGGACTCCAAGGGGTAGTTTATTACGGTTTCTTAAAGGCCATAAGGTATACCTAAGGGTTAGGAGTAATTTTAGGCATGTTTCTACTTCCATGTGACCATTTAGACACCCTAAAAAGTGACTTTTCTAAGTTGTGCGAAAATGGAAATTAGAAGGCTTGAACTAAGTTGATAACCTTCCGTTTTGAATGAGAGTTCCCTTTCCCATTTCACCTTACTTTCCTTGTCAGTTTTAGAAACTTGTGAGAACTCTCACTAGTCTCTTTTTAAGCAAGAATGTGAGATTTTGTGGGTAATCACCCACTCTCCATTTTTGGAGAAAAAAGAATTTTGAAAAGAATAAGCTAGATTGTTGAATAGAGAAATTGGCTAAGGGTAGAAAGAGAAGAACCGTGGAATTGGGCTGCTCATCCTCAACAAAACTAACCTACCTTTGGGCAGATTAAAGTTGGTTGCATTCTTCTTATAATGGATTTCTTATCGCATGTGTTTGAAAGTAATGTTGGTGTAAAATATTTGTTTCCGTGCATGCTCTTTTGGAAATTTTATTTGGTATTTTGTGTTATATATTGTATGTGTTTTTTTTGGGGAGTCATCAAGACCTCTTACTCTTGGGAGAGAGGAGGATCTTGTGGGTGGTAGAAGTGATAGCCCTTGAATGAGAGACTCTCGTTATGAGAGTGATCACAAGGGAATTTATGTGACCCTTGTTGCATGGCTTGTTTATGCATTGGGGGTCATAAGGAGGGAAATAAGGCATGAATGCCTTGGGGAGCATAAGGAATAAGGGGTTGATTATGTTATACTTGATGTATTTGTTTTGCCATGAGGTGGCTATTTGTTTTACCATACTTGCAGTCTCCTCAGGGTACTTGGTTCACTACCACCCTTGAAAAGACATCACCAATGTGTGGTGTAGTGTAGCCCGGGTTTGGGAGTGTGTTTTGAGTTTGTGTGTATTTTGTCTTCTGTGTTTGCATGTTTGTTACCTGTCTAGGGCTTGGTTCTCCAAGCTTGAGGGTGGCTACCAGTTAGCTTAGGCTGGGAGGGGAGCACTCCATGGTCATATCCTTTAATTATTTGTAGGTTGTTGGGTGGAACAATCTAGGACAAATGGAAATTTGATGGAGTTATTTGTTGCAGAAAACTACTGGAAATATATATTTATTATTTTGTTTAAAGTCCTCATTTATTAATAATGAGAGACCTAATTGAAAAATGATGATAGTGTCTTTTAAATGTGATTTAAAGAAATGTACTATTTTAGATACTGCAGCATTGAGGTGAATAATTTTGGATTTAGTTCCTAAAGATTTTTGAAAATTGATAATTGTTGAGTATATATTATTTTGAAAAGAAAGAAATTCATTGCATCCCTTTTATGCTTATGAAATACATTAGGAAAGTAAAGAATTAATTTAATGAATGCATGCAAGTTACTTTGAAAACAAATGTTTCAGTTAATTCCTAATTGCATGGTTAAATTTTAAGGATTCTAGATAAATAAAGTTGCAGAAATCAAAATCACATATTTATTTGCAAAAATTTAAGTCTAGAAATTAAATGGTTTATCTAGTTTTAATAATCACATATGTATATAGTTGCTGGTAAAATTATTGAACTCTGTTATTTACCTTTTTGCAGAAAATAAAACCTAGAGATGAATAGCCTATTTGATTTAAATAATTATCATATTCTTTAGTTGTTGTATAATTTCATTGGATCCTTGTCTATCATTTAATTACAGATAATAGGTCTAAAGTCCAGTGGTTTATCTCATATGTTAGCATAGGGAATTTAAAATAAAGGAAAAAGGGAAAAAAAAAAAAAGATAAATAAATAAAATATTGCCTTATTTAGATCTAAGAATTATTAATAATCTGCTCTAGGATTTAAAAAAAAAAATATAAACTATTTTTACTTAAAAGAAATTAGCCTTAAATCTAATAAGAATCCAAAGCATATACATATAAATAAATATATATCTGTAAATATATATTTATTTATAATTGTTTTTTTTGTCAATTAAAATATATTAACATATTTAACTTAATGGTGCATATATATATATATATATATATATATATAAAATAAAATAAAAAAATAAATGCATTTTAAAAAAATATATATAAAAAAAAGGGGTTTGAGGGCCCCACTCTGTGCGGGCCGCCACTATGTGAACACACAATGGGCGGCGTCAAAGCACCCCCACTGTGTGAACACACAGTGGCCTGGCACCCCGCCCCACCATTGTGTGGGCACACAGTGGGCGATGCCCGCGCACCTTGTGTGGTCGCACAGTGGCGGTGCCCGACACACCCACCGCCCCAGCAAACATTGAAATCGCCACCGCATCTGCCATGTCCGCCTTGCAAAAACAACGAGCCTGAATATATATATATATATATATATATATATATATATATATATATATATATATATATATATATATATATATATATAACCTAGCTCGGTTAGAGCTAGGGTAAAAGGATAATAAAGAAATAGAAAAAAAAAGTATAGAGAGTGTAGATAGGAATTCGGAAATCATCAAAGCAAATAGCAAATTAGCCTAGCTCAATCACGAAAACTAAAATGCAGTGACAAATCCTACAAACATTCAATAGAGATATGGAAATGAAACATTCAATTCAAACACAAACCATCGCAAATGTGGATGTCTCCTCCATGATTCTCCATTGTGCTTCTTTCTCCTTCAAATTGCTTTGTTTTGTGGATCTCACCTTCAAGTGCATAAGTATAATATGAAAGCAAGATTGACAAGATGAGACGACAACATAAGGGTACTAGAAGCGTGATTGATTCGGCCCTTTGATTGAAGAAATTCATCCAATTTATAGATAAATCGAAGAAAAGACAAGATTAGCATGACATTGATATTAGAGGCAATTGATTTCAAAAATGGCACAATTGAGTGGAAAGAAGAAGGTTATGACACCTTCTATGTCATGAATTATGACATATTGCCAATGCAAAGGTTAGAGGACTAGAATCTTATGACATCTTGCTATGCCAATAGTATGACACATGAGCAATTCATGCTTCCACCGAAGCACAAAAATAGGGAGAAACTAGAGAGAAATTAATTAGGTGGAATTTGAAATTAGGAGAAAATGAGGAAATTAGGAATTAAGTGAATTAATTAACAATTTTTCATTCATTAATTTAATTCACACAAAGAGAGGGAATTAATTAGCCAATTAAATAAACATTTAATTGTGACAAGAAGACTTAGGATAGATAAATCATTTAAACTAGAGGGAGAAATGACAAACAAGGTTAAATGAATAAATCATGAAACCCTAGAAGATGAACTAGAAATGCAAGAATGACAATTAGGTCTTAACAAAAGATAATTGATATCGATTTGATTTGATCATGATTCTAACTGACAAAGGACCAATGCTGATAAATGATTTGATTGATAAATGCGCCAATTGATGAGGAACAATAACTAATTGATCCAAATTGCTATGATTGAGAAGGACGACGATCAATGACAAATCGATCGTAAGATTGAAAATGACAACAATTGATGAGATTGACAAGGATCGATGGCGAATTGATCGCAAAATGACAAGATTGACAAGAGGACAAAACCCTAATTCTATCATCAATTAGGATTGACGATGTCCAGAATGATGACAGATAAACACGCACATTGATATGATAGGATAAGATTAACCAAAATCATAATTGAAGATTGTTGTCGACAAGACCAAATTCAAAAGTGAGACAAATGAAGAATGCAGAAGAAGGACTCAATGCTCGCAAATGATAAAGACCAAGTGTGCAACATAGGAGAAATGTTAATGTGATGCAAAAACCCTAAAATAAGGCAATGTGCAAATGTTAAAGTATGACTCCGCAAGCGTCGACATTTTTAGACATCTACATTTTGCCCCTCTTTGAGACAATGCGATTCTAAGCATTGTTTCAAAGAACGATAATGAAAATGCCCCAGACAATGATAATGACATATGCATGCCCCCTCGAGGAATTGGCCGGAAACATCCAAAAAAGAGGCCAATTGATCGATAAGAATGATAGAAAATGATAGGTTCAAATAGACTGAAAATCGAAGATCGAATACACAAAGGACAAGCAATTAAAGGTGCAAAAGACCACGACCAGCATAAGATGGAGAGAGTGCACGTCCATCTATGGACTAACAAAGATCTATAAATGAGACAAGGAGAAGGAAAATTGCTCATTTGCACTAGCCAAAGTGGAGGATTTGTTGCTCTGGAAAAGGACGCTTGCAGAAAGATGGCGAACATTCCAATGGCAGATCACCTAGGGGAATGTGTACACACCTACAAATGATCGGATGATGCAGGAGCAACGGTATGTATCTAAAAAACCCAAATTGTCAATTTTATGAATTTTGATCGCTTGCGGGACATTGTAGGGCCCACAGGGAATGAAGAAAGTGACTTCTGCGCATGTGTGGGCGCATCCTGCACTTGTGTAGGGTATCCTGTGCTTGTGTAGGGTACACAGGCGCAAGTTGATGCAACACAGGCGTAGGACACAACACACAAGCGCAGTTGTGCAATAGGAACTCAAATTTGGTCAAAAACAACATGCGAATGTTCTGAAAAGGGGGATAAGGGTAGGATAGGTCAAAATAGATTAGAAACACCCTGATTTGTGGATGAAACAAGGAAATGTAGCCCATAGGAGGAAACCCTAAAACTGACAAAAGGTGCCCCAATTGTGATGCAAAGTCGATAGTATCTACTGATTACGCGGGAGAACCGACCTGACTGCTTCATGTTACGACATAGACTCAGAAGCACGGACAAAGATACATTAGCAGGACTTGGATTATACTATATCACATTCATGCTCGAGATTAGGGCAAACACAGGATTGCTTACCGCATTGGTAGAGTGATGGCATTCAGAGACCTCCTCATTCCATCTGGCGACTGGAGAGGCGACTGTGACACTAGAGGATGTATGGCGTATCCTCCGCATTCTGATTCATGGAGAGATGATAGAGTATGACCCAGTGATAGCGAGAGATGCTTTGTGCAAATTATTTGAGTACGACGCAGATGATTTGGATATCGTAGAGAGGGAGATTGGCTAGGAGACCATGGCATTAGAGTATGATCGGCGATGTGTGGTGATAGTAGTGGTTATAGCATGTCTATTAGCAGGGGATAGACAAGGACATGGATTCCCTATTGGATGGGGAAGAGTGCTAGAGCGGATGGCGATGGAGGGGACTATATACACATGGGGACCATGCGTGCTCGCTATGCTATATTTTTAGTTACATCAGATAGCATATCAGGGAGTTTAGACTTTGAGCTGTGGGGTCACACTGTTACAGGTATGGGCATTTGAGCACATAGCCATATGTCGACTGATTGCAGAGAGACAGGTATTGCCACACTAACCATATGTGTACTGATATGGGGGAGCACTGAGACAGGGTCCTTTTGGATACATATTGTATTAGCGACATGAGCTAGACAGATTGAGAGAGTTCACATGGAGGCCATATCTTGATTGCCCTGGATGGTCAGATGATAGTCATGAACTACTATATTGTAGATAGGAGAGATACCTGATTGGGCGACTAGTGAATCATCAAAGAGTGATTGAGATGTACTTGCCGGAGAGAGTCAGATGATAGTTTGGAGAGAGACAGGATGTACCTAGAGGGACTGCACACTTTGCCTGATCTCACGGAGAGATGAGTCAGTGGGGGAGGATGATTCAGCCACACATAGCATATGCTAACTTCACATAGCTATAACAGAGATAGTGGGATTGGAGATCAGACATGGTGGACATCGGGATGACAGAGTATGAAAGATGGCTTGCACGACGACAACCAGTGCCATTGACAGATCTTGATATTCCAGTACCTAAGAGATAGGAGGACTTCCCACTCATTGGAGAGGAGGAGAGAGATGATGAGGATAGAGATGAGGATGAGGAGGATGAGGGTGGTGATGAGGATGAGGGGGATGATGAGGATAGAGAGGATGAAGATGAGGGGGATGACGATTATGAGCCAGACTCAGTCGATCAGGAGTCATTGCAGGATATACCCATAGAGCCGAAAACAACTAGGATAGAGGAGATGGAGATGTGCAGGGCTACCATAGCGAGTTAGTAGGATCATATTGTGAAATTAGAGAGATAGAATGCTATCTTGAGGATAGAGCATGATCAATTTAGAGCAGAGATAGCCAGATTGACAGCGGCTCGAGATACCACGATAGCCCAGGCACAACAAGAAGGGCAGAGAGTCACTGAGTATATTGGGTTGATTAGGGATTCCAGTGCATGTGAGATGGCACAGATGTTGGTAGAGACTGGAGAGGAGATACACCATTGGAGGACACTATATGAGAGTGCAGTTCCACCAGAGCAGAGAGAAGCATCATATCGAGCACAATCAAGGACAAAGAGCAGACCACATTCTCAGAGGTCATTGAGCAGCATGGGGGTGAGTGGACCTATGAGACCACCATAGCCAAGACCTAGGATAGGAGGGACATCATCCTTGAGACATGGTAGGGATGAGGAGGATAGAGAGAGCACCTAGTGATAGAGGCACATGCTCCTTATGATAGACAGTTGACATTATGTAGTGTGATATTATATTGTCAGCCTGCGGGCCATACTTAGGACAGACAGTCCAATTTTGTACTCCGATATTATTTTGATATATGATATGATATGCATTGATATGATGGGATGCAATGTGTTATGACTTATAGTTATTTTCCATGTATGGATGGCTTATGCATTGGTTATGTACTATTGTGGAACATGTATGAATATATTTTTATGCGGTTTTTGATGCATTTATAATATGAAATGGATAAAATGCTTGATATAATGCTTGAGATAATGAAAATGTACTAATCAATGAATGCAAGATGCAGCTTATGTGTTTGGAGATCGGAGCACTAGACCAAACTGACTACCTGAACTGACGGAAGAAATGTTAGTAAGAAGAAATGAGACAGAGGACAGTTAGAGACGAAGAAAAACTTGCTTTCACTAATGCACTTTGTAGGTGAGAACCTTTATTTAATGTAGCAAAGCGGATGCATAGCATCATGGCATTGAAGGCCAGAGCTGAAATGCAACCCTTTTTGCAAAAGACAGACACATCGCACACAAGGAATGAGTGAAGCATCCTAGGGTGCATACATCAAGGGTCGAGGTATGTGTGACGTTCACAAAGCGAACGTACTTATCATAGACACCCAATGATATAGTTGCCCCAGTTTGTGACAAACATTCCAAAAACAACAAACACAACAAAGAAAAGAAAAAGAGACCATGATCCATCCCGGTCACTCTAAATCACTCAATGACATCATCGAGCAACATAGGAACATGATTGAAGATAAATCAATAAATGATAAGACTCACGAATTCCAACAAGTCAAACAAACATCTTGATCTTCATTGTCAAAAGTTGAAAGTGTTGATAGGACAATCATGCTGTCTGGTTTTAGGGAATGCGGTACCCCATCTAAGATAGGACACAGTCTGGTTTCAAGTATACCACACCCTGTATAAGACCCATGATAATGTTGACAAGGACCAATGATATTGATGTTGATGTTCGATTGATAAGACAAGTGTGGTCAGTTTGAATGTCTGGTTGATTGAAAAAGTTCATCTGTTAATGTGTGATGTCATTAAACCACAATGTTTGAAGCGAGTGTCATTGGAGGTATGCTCAGCGATCTGTCTATGCACAAAGGGATCATTTATTGCAAAATGCGTGTTTTTGGATTTTAATGTTTTTAAATTTTTTGTTCATTTTTTCAAGACTTTATTTGACTTTTTAGGGATTTATTTCAGGACATTTTTTGATTATTTTTTGGATTTTTTTTCAGGACATTATGTGATTTTTTTGGATTTTTTCAGGACATTATTTGATTTTTTTGTAATTTTTTCAGGACATTATTTGATTTTTTTGTAATTTTTTCAAGACATTTTTCAATTCGAAAGTTCCAGTGATTGATTATGACAAGGGGAATGCACCCAATGCACATCGAAAGACATATATAGAGAATAGGACTGAAACATATGTACAAGAAACTGGAGTATGCAAGACAATTATGTTGACCAATCACAGGCCTAAAACAAAACATTGGGTCAGGACAAGGATAGGCACAATAAACCTGTAGAGAGAAAGCATAGCTAGGGTTCATGATAGATGACAGAGCAATGATCATTTTACACATGGCACCTATTTGCCAGGTTTTCACCATGGTACTTTCCCAAAGCGCCTGTTTGCCAGGTTTTCACTAGAGGGCAAATCATTTTTCTTTACTTTTTGTCTTTTTCTTTTTTCTCACTTTTTTTTTTTACTTTTTTTTTTTTGTATTTTTTTGCTTTTTTGATTTTTTGTGTATTTTTTCAGGATCATAGAATTGCTGATAGAAAATTATGCCTAGTACTTGTGAAGGTGCATGCTATTTACAAGATTGGACAAAGGTTCACCTTCTGGGGTGGCAAGCTGATATGCCCTTGAGCCATAGGTTGCAGTAACTATGAAAGGCCCAACCCAATTAGGTTCAAACTTGCCTTTGATGATGTCAGTAGATTGTGCATTCTTAGGGTTTGCCTTTAAAACTAGATCTCCCACTTTGAAGTGTCGCCCTTTGACCTTCTTATTATAAGAGTGACATAGACGGTTTTGATATGCTTGTAAATGTGTCAGGGCTATCTGACATTTCTCATCTAACATCTCAAGCTGATGCAACTAAGAGACTCTGTGCATCTCATCATCAATCAGATGTTGCAAGGAAACATGCAAAGAAGGAATCTCCACTTCCAAGGGTAAAATGGCTTCCACACCATTCACCAAAGAATAAGGTGTCCTCCCAGTAGGTGTGCAGATAGAAGTGTGATAAGCCCATAGTGTTGGAATCAACTGTACATGCCAATCTTGACTAGCGTCATTGACAACTTTTTTCAGGATCTTGATAATGGTTTTATTTGATGCTTCAGCTTGACCATTACCCTGTGGATAGTATGGACTGGAGAAACGGTGTTGGATGTGAAACTTTTCACAGAGTTCCTTGACATCTTTGTTCTTGAACAAACAACCACTATCTGTGACTATGGCAAGGGGAACCCCATATCGGCATATGATATAGTTCAAAAGGAATTTTGAAATTTGTACACCAGTGATATAAGTCATGGGGATAGCCTCGATCCATTTTGTAAAATACTCTGTGGCTATAATGATAAACTTGTGTCCATTTACAGATGTCGAGTGAATCTTGCCAATAAGATCCAATCCCCATTGAGAAAAGGGCCACAGAGATATGACAGAATGAAGCTCTTGGGCTAGTGCATGAATGTAATTTCCATGGATTTGGCATTTGTAGCACTTCTTGACAAAATCATGAACATCCTTTTCCAGAGTAGGCCAATAATACCCAGCACGAATCAACTTTTTGGCTAAGCTCAGACCATTGAAATGGACCCCACATATACCATCATGAACCTCGCGTAAAGCCGTTTGTGCTTCATCAGAATCCAAACACCTGAGGAGGGTATGGTCAAAGGAATGATAGTAAAGGGTGTTGGAAATGATGACATATTTGGCTGTCTATCAGATGAAGGCTTGGCATTGGTTAGCAAAAAGGTTAGGTGGTAAAGTTTAGGATTTCAAATATTGATAGACGTCATTGTACCACGGGGAGTTAGGACCAACAAGAACACACATCACATCCGCTGTCAAAATTTCAAAAGAAGGGACAAGCAACTATTCGACCAAGAATTCACATTTGTCCATAATGTGGGGCATATTTAACATGGAAGCAATCGTAGCCATCGCATTTGCCGACTTGTTTTGCATTCTTGGAACTTGACTGAAATGGATAGTCATGAATTTTGTCTTGAAGAAATCTACCATGTGCTTGTAAGGAATAAGCTTTTCATCTTTTGTTTCGTAGTCATCATTCACCTGATGGATGACTAACTGAGAATCTCCATAGACTTGCAAATGTGTGATATTCCAGTGGACTGCTACTTGGAGTCTTGTGACCAGAGCTTCATATTCAACAATGTTATTGGTACAATGGAAAGTTATTCTGTAGGATTTAGGAATAGCATCACCTTGAGGGGTGACAAACAATATACTTGCTCCAGACCCAAACTTGGTATAGGATCCATCAAAATATAACTTCCACTCAGTAGAAGACATGAGAGCAAAGACCGATTCATCCAGAAAATCTATCAACATGGGATGATCATCATAAATAGGAGCCTCTGCAAGTTGATCCTCTATGACTTGTCCTTTTATCATCTTTCGCTCCATGTACTCAATATCAAACTCAGTGAGGATCATAACCCACTTCGCTAGGCGACCTGTCAAAGCTGCCCTACTAAGCAAGTACTTCAAGGAATCAATTTTTGCAACTAACAATGTCTGATGATTTAACATATAGTTTCAAAGATTTTGTGTTGCAAAGACCACTGCTAAGCATGCCCGTTCAATAGTGGAATAATTCAGCTCATAGCCTACTAGTGTCCAACTGATATAATAGATAGCCCGCTCTTTGCCTTTCTCATCCTGTTGGGCCAAGAGAACTCCTAGTGTTGTTTCAGTTGCAGAAATATACAATATAAATGGTTTTCCTTCTATAGGAGGCATTAGAATAGGTGGCGATAGCATATAATCCTTGAGAGCTTGAAATGCTGATTGACATTGCTCAGTCCATTTAAAAGTGACACCTTTATGCAATAAATGCTAGAAAGGATGACATTTGTCTGCTAATTGAGCTATGAATCGACGGATTGACTGTAGCTTTCCTTGCAGACTTCTTAGTTGATGGAGATTGGAAGGAGGAGGCATATCCATTATTGCTTTAACCTTGGCAAGGTCGACTTCAATGCCTCTGTGAGAAACAATGTACCCTAGTAATTTGCCAGCTATGACACCAAAGACACACTTCTTTGGATTGAGTCTAAGCTTGTAAGTTTCCATTTAGTCAAAGATTGGGCCCAGGATGGCTAGATGACTATCTCTTGTGACAGATTTGCATAATAAGTCATCAACATAGTCCTCCATCAAAGTATGCATGAAATCATGGAAAATTGTCATCATCACTCTTTGATATGTTGCACCAGCATTTTTAAGACCAAAGGGAATCACATTCCAATAGTAGGTACCCCAAGCACATGTGAATGCAGTCTTATGTTGATCTTCAGGAGCAATGCGAATTTGGTTATAGCTGGAGAAACCATCCATCAATGAGAGCATCTCATATCCAGTAGTCATGTCAACTATGATGTCTATATTTGGCAGTGGAAAATCATCTTTAGGGCATGCTTTATTAAGATCCCTAAAATCCATATAGATTCTGATTCCCCTAATTACTTTGCTAACTGGTATCAAATTTGAAATCCAGTCTGCATAATCAATGGGTCTGATAAAGCCCACATCTAGTAATTTTTTCAGTTCTACCTTGACCAAAAGAGCCACCTGGGGATGCATCTTTCTGAGTTTCTATTTGACAAGCTTGACATCTGCTTTTAATGGCAAGTGATGAAGTACTAATTCTGGATCAAGGCCAGGCATATCTGCATAGGACCATGCAAAACTGATCTTCTTCTGAAGAAAGAAATTTACAAAATCTATCTTTTCCGGTTTTGATAAAGAAGCAACAAAATGAACGACCTTAGGGTTGTCAGGTGTACCCAAATTTATCTCTTCGATCATTTTCACAAGCAATGTTTATTTATCCTGACTTGATAGGGGGATGTCCACTCTTCCACCTTTGGGTGCCTCAGAGAGGTTTTCACCCGCAGGTACGTCTTTTATTTTTACTTTTGTATGATTAGAGAGTGCCTTACAGTTTTCACTCAAAGACCTATCTTTTTGATTTTGTACTTTTTCTTTTCTTTTGTCATTTTTATGACTGGAAGATGGAGTTGACCCCCCAAAATATGCTGTGGAATCTAGATCAATAGCAAATCCTGCCTTATGATCACCTTGTGGTATGCCTTCCTATAGTCCAAGGAATTCTGCAATTGCTTCGTCATTTTGAAAACAATCCAATGTGAGTGGTTCTTGTTGGTCATGTTGGATAAACTACGGATAGACAGGGGGCATGTCATCATCGGTTGTAAGGAGGGAGAGGGCCAAGATGGTAAAGATGTAAACGTCCATGGTATCACTGTCCGAATTGCTCGCATCTAATTTAGAGCTTGGATCCTAGAATGACTCTATCCAAGCATTAGGACATGTTTTAGGAGGGGGAGTTATTTCATGTTTGTCTTCCATGGGCGAATCATCAGGGTCAAGGAAAACATTGTCAAGGGCATAGGAGCTAGAAGAAAAAGAACTCCACTCCCATTCATTGGAATTAGTTTCGGGTTGGGTATCCTTAGGTGTCGTTTCATCATCAGAGTCACACCCCTTTCTACACATGGTCATTTTGGTAGACGAGGGTCCAATTCGCAATGGTACAAAACCTAACCCTAAAGTTGGAGGTCATATTTTGGGTATAACAGGATCTAGCCTTCCTTTCTTGTCAGGGCCTAAGCCACTGCAGCCATCATATCCTTTCTTCTACAGCATAGTAAATCCTTTGCCATACCGCTCCACCGGCAACCTGATAGGTGGTGTCTCAGTTAGATCCTTATAAAGCCAATCTATGACATCATCATCCAAAGTTTCTTTGTCAAGTTCACCCCATCTTGTAAATGTAGTGGGGGGCTAATATTGAATAACTACCTTAGGTTCCTTTTGCAACAAATGTGGTTTGCCATATGATTTTGGAGATATTGGTAAATTCCCGATGAGGAATGTTTGAGCCATTGAATACTCTTTGCATCCTGGGTCCTGTATCTTCAATTTTCCTTTGACAGCATCTAACAATTCATTAGGATCCACATAACTATGTGAGTGGGCCTCTCTATTGACTGGGACTTGCTGCTGCGGGGAATCCTTTAGAGTAGCACAAAATTGAAATGGATTAGGATCTCCTGGAATTGTTATCTCAGTTCCATTGTAAGGATATTTTAAACATTGATGATAAGTGGATGGAACTGCTTTCATTGCGTGGATCCACGGACGGCCAAGAATCATATTGTAAGGGAGATCAAGGTCTAGGACCTACAGGAAAGTGTTTTCTATCACTGGACAGACTCTGATAGGCAATATAATTATCCCTTTAGATGGGTGCTCAGCATCATCATATGCTTTGATTGTTATTCTTTTGGAAGAATCAATGTCATTTTCTGTATAACCAAGGCCAATGACCACTCTCAGGGTACAAATATTAAGACCCACTTCGCCATCTATCAAGACTTGTCGGATTTTGCAATTATGGATAAAGACTTCAAGATGTAAAGGATCATTATGAGGGAGCTTATCAGGTGAAATATCATTATCAGAAAATGCAACGTGTTGGGAAACAACTAAATGTCCAATTCGAGCTTGAAACTAGTCAACATCAATATCTGTTGGGACAGTGGACTCAATTAAAGCTTTATCTAGGACTACGCGATGCATGGGGGACATTTTCAACAATTCAAGGATTGATATTTGTGTAGGTGTCTTTCCTAGATGATCTAGGAGATTATACTGACTCGTAGGGGTTGATTTGGGAGGAACTGCAGGAGCTCCTTTCAGGACTATTTTGGATCGACGAGTGGTGACTACATAAGAAGGATTTTGTCCCTTTATTCTTAGGGTGGAAACATACTCATTTGACGCTCAAAAACAATTGATGACATTGTTATAACCAGTATTTGCATAATTTGTTGTTTGGGTAGAGTTCGAAGAAGATGCTTTACCCTTGTCATGATCAAGCAAAGGAGTTTTGAAAATTGTATGATCAGTGTTAGAGGTTGCATTGGGTGGGTCTATCTCAATTACTCCTTGATCTAACAAATCTTGAATCATATGTTTCAATTGAAAACATGATGTAGTTTTATGTCCTTTTGACCAATGGTACTCACAATATGCATTATCATTCCACCAATGAGGCTTTACCAATGGTTCTGCCTTGATATCTGGTAACTTGATAAATTTTTCTTGTATTAATTGTTTCATTACTGACTCAATAGGCTCTCCCAATGGTGTAAATTGTCGAGGAGGCCCATCCCTTGATTGGAAAGGTTTTCATTGTTGGTTTTGTTGCTGACCTTGTTGTTGATTATATTGTTGAGTATGATGTTGGTATTGCGGCTGTTGAGTAGCACTGCTCGCTGGTGTTTGATTTTGTTTCATAGTTGACATATTAGGAGCACTCAATTTCTTGATTGTGAACGGGGGTTGATTTGCATTCACTGCTCTTGCGTCAAGAACTCTATCATTAGTGACATTCTTGTTTTTGTACCAAAATCTATTTCTATCCCCTGAACTGTTTGTGTTGTCACTATCTTTATTGAGCTTAATGATTCCCTTAGCTACAAGAGTAGTTTCAATGTTCATCCCTTTCTTAATGAGTTTCTCAATAGTACTGGAAAATTTCAATTTGAGTTCATACATCATTTTTGGGACCAGATTTTGAATGAATAAGTTTACTTGTTGTTCTTCAGGTATATCTAGGGAAGAACGACTATACAAGCTTCGCCATCGTTGCAAGAATGTCACTAATGGTTCACCTTGCTTTTCCTTGGTAATGCATAAATCTGACATGGTCATGTCACTATAAATGTTGAATGCGAAGTGAGATATAAACTTTTGAGCCAATTCAAACCAAGTTTCTATATTCCCTGGAAAATACAAATACCAATCCATGGCTTGTCCTGTGAGACTTCGTGCAAATAAGTGCATTAAGTATGTTTCCTCATAACTCACTTTAGTACACGCCGTGAAAAATGCTTGAATGTGATCTTTTGGATTGCCATTCCCTTTATACTTCTCAAAATTAGGTGCCTCAAAATGCTTAGGGAAGGGAGGCATGTACAAGCTCTTGTCAAATGGATTAGGACATAAATCTTGATCTATGTACAACTTCTTTGTTCCTTTGGTTTCCAATGCATCGACTTGTCGTTGCAACTTCTCAAGCTGTTGCGCAATTGTATCAGATTTTGGAGGTCCATCATTAATCCTGGTGGGTACTCGTTGTCGATACATTGTGTTTCCAATCGGTTGTTGATGCTCTGAAATTGCCATCTTTGGTGTCTCCAGCATATAATGTTCTTGGTACACCTCTTGTTGTTGTGGTTGTGCCATGCCTTGATATTGACCTTGTTGTTGTGTTTGTTGTGGTGGAATCATCATTTGTAGCCTAGGTTGATATTGCAATTGAGGGTGTTGTTGATATTGCACAGACGTCAATTGCGGTTGTGAAGTATGATAGCTTGTTTGTCTGGGCACATATTGAGGCACATGTTGTTGTTGATGCTAACGAATCAGAATTTGCTGACTTTGTGCCAATTGTTGTTGTCACGGTGTAAATCCCATCATTTGCAAAAAACTTTGTTTGGGAGGTTTTTGTTGTTTCTCCTTCAGATGGGGTATGACACTTGCATTAACTTCTTGTGTTGTTTGTCCAATCCATTGTTGTGGTTGCAAGTTTGCATTAACTTGTAACGGTGCAGAGGGCGCTGCAACTTGTTGTCTAATGCGATATTGTTGTTGTTGTGCATTGTTTGTTTGCACATTTGATTGTACCTTTTGTGTATTACTCAATTGTTGCAACATTTGTTGTTGATGCAAATCATTATCTATAGCTCTTTGTGTCGCCATTATTGAAGGATCTGTCACAATAGTTTGCATAGCCGATACTTGAGTGTTTGGCAAATATATTGAGCTTAATGGGACATAGGAACTTTGCTGCATTGTGGAATTGTTTTGGACATTGGTGAGATCGGGCATTCCAGTCGTGAAGTTTTCTTGCATCTTAGATTTTGATCCAATTTTATGCATGCAAGGAACCACTTCTTGTTGAGGGACAGCTATCAATATTTGTGTGGCCTTCATTTGATCTTATGTTATAGGTGTTGTATTAAATAATGGATTATTTATTGTTTCAAACGGTGACTTTTGTGGAATAGTCACTGTCAATGCCTTTGAAGCACGTTTACCCATCAAGGTAGGTTGAGTTTCTTGTTGCACATTTTCTTCATTTGGATGCAGAGAGAAACTTAATAGCTCACCGCCCTGTTGTTTTTGCACATTGATTTTCTCACTTGAGGAGGTCACATTACTCATCATGTCAAGATATTTTTGTGGGAACATCTTAAAGACCTTGTTCAAGAATTTATCCATCTTTTTCATCATCTTAGGATCTTTAAGGAACATATCAACATCATCGGAAGCATCAGAATCTGATGAAGAATCTGGTAAAACATTTGGATTTGTCTCCTGTTGAATGCCTTGATCTGAACCAAATCCTTGTGAAAGAGTTTGTTCCTCATATAATGTTTGAGTTTGAATGTCATGTTGCAGGTTTGGTTGATTCCAATTGAAAGGTGCATTTCCTCTTGGTGTTGGTGGAACACTCCCATGTCCTGGTTTCATGGGTACAAATACTGGTTCATATAATGGAGGTGGTCCAAGTTGAACCATTCCATATGGTGGTAATGATGTGTTTGACAAACCTTTAATTTGTACTGTTTGACTAGTTTGAAACTGTGAATTTGAGATGTTGTCAATGGGTTGATACGTTGGTTCGCCCATCTTTTTAGATTTTGACCTTGTTTCAACAGGCATGTCACTATGCAAATGAAATATTTTTGGAATTTTTCAAGGATAATGTATGATATGCAACTAAATGCAAACTAAAATAAATGAAAATGCAATCTATAGCAAGAATGCAACCTATGTTTTTGTTGTTTTTCAAGATTTTGACAAACTTTTTGGAATGCAAATCTAAGAAAGAGACCCTTAGGAAATTGAAATGATGTCTAGACCTCAAAGGACAAAAGGACCGAGTGACAAAAGGACAAAATGACAATGTCTCCCCTATATGCTTGGATACTAAGCTAGGTTTGACCAAATGACAATCATGACAAAAGACAAAAGTTTGATAAGGTCTAGACTTCCTAACAATA
This sequence comes from Cryptomeria japonica, assembly GCF_030272615.1. NCBI lineage: Eukaryota > Viridiplantae > Streptophyta > Pinopsida > Cupressales > Cupressaceae > Cryptomeria > Cryptomeria japonica. The sequence goes on from NC_081406.1 coordinate 134,615,869, forward strand.
ACTTAGGGTTTAATCAAAGATTTGGATTACTCAAGTATGACAAAACCTAGTTTAGACACTATATGAAAAGGGACAATTACTATGCAAATTACCCTAATATGATAATGACTTAAGCTTAATGAAGAGACCTAGGGTATGCAAATGTGACCTAATGTTATGAGGACAAAGATGCAAATGCAAATGTATGAAAATTTCAACGTAAGACAAAACCTAAGGTTGAATTATGAAATGGTGTTACTCTAATTCAAGAGGACACATGCAAATGGATGACCCTTATTGATATACAAAGGAGTATGACCTAGGTGAAACCTAACCTTGGTACTTGACAATGACTTTGCAAAATGCAAACCTAGGAGGAACCTAAATCTAAGTGACATGAATGTTGAGACAAAATTTTGAAAAATGTTTGACAGCCATGTTTGAAGGTGTTTGAACTTTGTTGAATGAAATACTCTTGTGTTTAACCTTGTTTTGAATCAATTTGTCTTGTTTTTGAAATGAGACACAACTCAACTTTTGACAAGCAAAAAAGACAAGATATTTTAACTTAGACTCAAGACAATCATGCTCATTCACACATTTCTTATGGTAGGTAAGGACAGTAGGTACTTGAGAGGTAGACTCATTATGAGATTCAAGGAGAATACATAGATGCTTGACCCCACGGGCTCCCCTCCATGGCACTCACTTCTCAAGGCAGACAAGCATTAGTCCCCATGGAAATCTCCCCATGGCGAACTTAGTATCTCTTCCAAGTATCCAAACTCCTCCTTCTCAAGCAACTAGAAGGATTTTTGGCCTCTAAATACAAGGTGTTTAATAAGGATTTCTGTTAAGCGTTACTCCTTGGTGTCATGCAAGCGTGATTGAGACATAGGCCCACCAAGATACCAAACAAATGTAGTCATGCAAGCATGATTTAGACTATGAGGCCCTACTTAGAAGTTGATATAAGAAAGAGTCCAAGGGTCATCACTTCCCAAGTAACTACAATTCCCACATAACCCTTCCTTCAAAGCTTTTGCCCATCAGGTATTTATTTATAGTGAGTTAGAATGCCAAGGTACCCTAGCTATAATCACTTTGGGTCATCCCCTTCTCATGATTGTCACTTGCTTGCAAAAGAAAGCAAATGGTCGGGAAGGCAGACCCTCTAAAGGTGACAAACAATCCAAAACATGAGAATGGTATCGAAGATCTGGATTTCTGATCACCCTAAGAAGGATGAGAGCATACTCTCCTACTCCAATGTCAAACTCGACAATGAAAGCAAACACATGTTCATTCCATCCTACTTAGAAATCATACTAGGTGCCTAATTATGAATTACAAACACAAAGTTTAGTTGGAGTACAAGGCAACCTGCAAAATCACTAAGTTAGAAGTTTGATTTGTTTGGTCTTTGACTAGCGAACTTGCATAAGATTTGTTAGTAGTTTCATTTTTGTCTTCGCCATGCATAATGCCAAGGTGCTACATAGAGGATCAGTACCAAAGAAAAACCAAAATGTAGAAACAGAATGCAAAACAAAGTAATTTGCAAGTAAAAACACTGATTTTTACCTCTATTTCTGGCCTTACATAGGCGCAGAATATCTTGACACAGGCACAGAATGCATTGACACAGGCGCAAAATGCATTGACATAGGTGCAGATCCCTTTGACATAGGTGTAGAAGTCCTTGACATAGGCACAAATCACTTGACGCAGGCGCAGATTGCTCCTACACAGGCGCAGATTGCTCCTACACAGGCGCAGAAGTGCCCAGAAAGCCCTGAGTTGCCTTGTTTCTTGGGTTTTTCACCTACAAATCAGCTCAAAGGCACTCAAAAAATAGTTAAGGGGTTAAGTTTCACTTCAAGTTCACTAAGAAATGTAGATAGGAATTTGGAAATCATCAAAGCAAATAGAAAATTAGCCTAGCTCAATCACGAAAACTAAAATGCAATGACAAATCCTACAAACATTCAATAGAGATATGGAAGTGAAACATTCAATTCAAACGCAAACCATCACAAATGCGGATGTCTCCTCCATGATTCTCCATTGTCCTTTTTTCTCCTTCAAATTGCTTTGTTTTTTGGATCTCACCTTCAAGTGCATAAGTATAATATGAAAGCAAGATTGACGAGACGAGACGAGACGACAACATAAGGGTACTAGAAGCGTGATTGATTCGGCCCTTTGATTGAAGAAATTCATCCAATTTATAGATAAATCGAAGAAAAGACAAGATTAGCATGACATTGATATTAGAGGCAATTGATTTCAAAAATGGCACAATTGAGTGGAAAGAAGAAGGTTATGACACCTTCTATGTCATGAATTATGACATATTGCAAATGCAAAGGTTAGAGGACTAGAATCTTATGACATCTTGCTATGCCAATAGTATGACGCATGAGCAATTCATGCTTCCACCGAAGCACAAAAATAGGGAGAAACTAGAGAGAAATTAATTCGGTGGAATTTGAAATTAGGAAATTAGAAAATGAGGAAATTAGGAATTAAGTGAATTAATTAACAATTTTTCATTCATTAATTTAATTCACACAAAGAGAGGGAATTAATTAGCCAATTAAATAAACATTTAATTGTGACAAGAAGACTTAGGATAGATAAATCATTTAACCTAAAGGGAGAAATGACAAACAAGGTTCAATGAATAAATCATGAAACCCTAGAAGACGAACTAGAAATGCAAGAATGACAATTAGGTCTTAACAAAAGATAATTGATATCGATTTGATTTGATCATGATTCTGACTGACAAAGGACCAATGCTAATAAATGATTTGATTGATAAATGCACCAATTGACGAGGAACAATAACTAATTGATCCAAATTGCTATGATTGAGAAGGACGACGATCGATGACAAATTGATCGCAAGATTGAAAATGACAACAATTGATGAGATTGACAAGGATCGATGGCAAATCGATCGAAAAATGACAAGATTGACAAGAGGACAAAACCCTAATTCTATCATCAATTAGGATTGACGATGTCCAAAATGATGACAAATAAACACGCGCATTGATATGATAGGATAAGATTAACCAAAATCATAACTGAAGATTGTTGTCGACAAGACCAAATTCGAAAGCGAGACAAATGAAGAATGCAGAAGAAGGACTCAATGCTCACAAATGATAAAGACTAAGTGCGCAACATAGGAGAAATGTTAATGCGACGCAAAAAACCTAAAATAAGGCAATGCGCAAATGTTAAAGTATGACTCCGCAAGCGTCGACCATTTTTAGATGTCTACATTTTGCCCTTCTTTGAGACAATGTGATTCTAAGCGTTGTTTCAAAGAACGATAATGAAAATGCCCCAAACAATGATAATGACATATGCATGCCCTATTTCTTGGGTTTTTCACCTACAATCAGCTCAAAGGCACTCAAAACATAGTTAAGGGGTTAAGTTTCACATCGGATTCACCAAGAAATGTAGATAGGAATTCGGAAATCATCAAAGCATATAGCAAATTAGCCTAGCTCAATCACGAAAACTAAAATTCAGTGACAAATCCTACAAACATTCAATAGAGATATGGAAATGAATCATTCAATTCAAATGCAAACCATCGCAAATGCAGATGTCTCCTCCATGATTCTCCATTGTCCTTCTTTCTCCTTCAAATTGCTTTGTTTTGTGGATCTCACCTTCAAGTGCATAAGTATAATATGAAAGCAAGATTGACAAGACGAGACGACAACATAAGGGTACTAGAAGCGTGATTGATTCGGCCCTTTGATTGAAGAAATTCATCCAATTTATAGATAAATCGAAGAAAAGACAAGATTAGCATGACATTGATATTAGAGGCAACTGATTTAAAAAATGGCACAATTGAGTGGAAAGAAGAAGGTTATGACACCTTCTATGTCATGAATTATGACATATTGCCAATGCAAAGGTTAGAGGACTAGAATCTTATGACATCTTGCTATGCCAATAGTATGATGCATGAGCAATTCATGCTTCCACCAAAGCACAAAAATAGGGAGAAACTAGAGAGAAATTAATTAGGTGGAATTTGAAATTAGGAAATTAGAAAATGAGGAAATTAGGAATTAAGTGAATCAATTAACAATTTTTCATTCATTAATTTAATTCACACAAAGAAAGGGAATTAATTAGCCAATTAAATAAACATTTAATTGTGACAAGAAGACTTAGGATAGATAAATCATTTAACCTAGAGGGAGAAATGACAAACAAGGTTAAATGAATAAATCATGAAACCCTAGAAGATGAACTAGAAATGCAAGAATGACAATTAGGTCTTAACAAAAGATAATTGATATCGATTTGATTTGATCATGATTCTGACTGACAAAGGACCAATGCTGATAAATGATTTGATTGATAAATGCGCCAATTGACGAGGAACAATAACTAATTGATCCAAATTTCTATGATTGAGAAGGATGACGATCGATGACAAATTGATCGCAAGATTGAAAATGACAACAATTGACGAGATTGACAAGGATCGATGGCGAATCGATCACAAAATGACAAGATTGACAAGAGGAAAAAACCCTAATTCTATCATCAATTAGGATTGACGATGTCCAGAATGATGACAAATAAACACGCCCATTGATACGATAGGATAAGATTAACCAAAATCATAACTGAAGATTGTTGTCGACAAGACCAAATTCAAAAGCGAGACAAATGAAGAATGCAGAAGAAGGACTCAATGCTCGCAAATGATAAAGACTAAGTGTGCAACATAGGAGAAATGTTAATGCAATGCAAAAACCCTAAAATAAGGCAATGCGCAAATGTTAAAGTATGACTCCGCAAGTGTCGACCATTTTTAGACGTCTACATTTTGCCCTTCTTTGAGACAATGTGATTCTAAGCGTTGTTTCAAAGAACGATAATGAAAATTCCCCAGACAATGATAATGACATATGCATGCCCTGTTTCTTGGGTTTTTCACTTGCAAATCAGCTCAAAGGCACTCAAAACACAGTTAAGGGGTTAAGTTTCATGTCGAGTTCACCAAGAAATGTAGATATCAATTCGGAAATCATCAAAGCAAATAGAAAATTAGCCTAGCTCAATCATGAAAACTAAAATGCAGTGACAAATCCTACAAACATTCAATAGAGATATGGAAATGAAACATTCAATTCAAACGCAAACCATCGCAAATGCGGATGTCTCCTCCATGATTCTCCATTGTCCTTCTTTCTCCTTCAAATTGCTTTGTTTTGTGGATCTCGCCTTCAAGTGCATAAGTATAATATGAAAGCAAGATTGATGAGAGACGGGCGCAGAAATGCCCAAAAAGCCCTGAATTGCCCTGTTTCTTTGGTTTTTCACCTACAAATCAGCTCAAAGGCACTCAAAACACAGTGAAGGGGTTAAGTTTCATGTCGGGTTCACCAAGAAATGTAGATAAGAATTTGTAAATCATCAAAGCAAATAGAAAATTAGCCTAGCTCAATCACGAAAACTAAAATGCAGTGACAAATGCGCAAATGTTAAAGTATGACTCTGCAAAAACCCTAAAATAAGGCAATGTGCAAATGTTAAAGTGGAAATTAATATAATAATTAAATATATATAATAATTAATATAATAATTAAATATACATATAAATATAAATATATATATTTATATATTTATATATTTATATATATACGTATATATATATATATATATATATATATATATATATATATATATATATATATATATATATATATATATATACACACATATTGAGTTTGAAAGTATAAGAGAATAAGAAAACTTTGGATTAAATATTTTTATATGTGGTTATAAATTATGTTTGTTTTTTAATAAACATATGGGGTTATGTTTATGTTATGAAATTGTTTTGTTTGAAATTTAATAGAACTTTATATTAAGTTGGGTAAGGTTAATTTGGCTATTGGGAAATATTTACGCTTTATAGGAAAATAATTAATACCAATTTAATTGAACCTTAGTCAATTTAGTTCAATCTTATTTTAATTAATGTTGAATAAATTATAGACTTTTATGATCTAAGAGTTAGGACTAAATTAATTAGTTCCCTAGGGAAAAATACAAGTATTGGTTATTGGAGATTTATTTTATCCTCATCTACTATTTTAATAAGTTTGATTTAATTAATCTATTGACTAAGTTTGATGAGAAAATAAATTATTAAATCATTTAGTACTCTGCAAATAAATTTTAAATTAATTTCATTACTTGATTTAGTATCAGAGTTAGCTCGAATATAGTTATGACAAAACATGTTAGTGCATGTCGTGTTAGCGAACTTATTGTTATATAGTTGTTATTTAAAAAAAATAATAATAATAATTCCGTTCTTGCCCTAAATTTTGGGCATGACACCCACAATGCTCCACAACCAAGGGAGATATAAAGGAGTCAGTAGCTCCTGAATCAAATAATATAGATACACTACTACCTCTAATCATACCTGCAACCTCAATGATGGGGGCCTGGTGCTCTGCTTGACGGTTGTCAACCACTGCGAAGACTCTATGGGACCTGCCCATATCTCCAACTATGGGCTATGATGTTGCGATCCTCTGATTCCCTGCCATCTGACCCTGAGGACACTCTCTCACCATGTACCCCATGGCTCCACATGTGAAACAAGCACCGCATGCCTGAAATTAGACACCCTGAGGCCTCGAGAAAGGTTGTCCCCCTGTCCTACTAGAACCACTGTACCCACCCTTGGAGGACTGTTGAGTCCTCGCCAGAGGTGTGTACGGAACCTGAGATCATTGATCTCACCTCTGACCCTGAGACTGCCACTGCTTGGGCTTCGCGCCCTACTGACTCTACGGAGGCCTCTGCCTCTGGTTTTGTTGTGACTATTGCAGAGGAGGGGGTTTGGAGAACCCCAATGTGTGTCTGTTATTACCCTTCCAATGGGGTTTCTGAAATCCGTATGTATGGGGTATAGGGTTTCGGTTCTGGAACCGATCCCTTATATCCTATGGCTTGACTTGAATCTCCTCTACTATCAAGTCCTTTTCCACGGCAACTCGAAGGCTCCCTGGAGCGGACATCCTCACTGGTCCTACTATGTCGGCATTCAGCCCTCTGATGAAATGGTTGACGAGAAGCTTCTCATCTTTTAGGTAGTCCATGTAGGGAAAGAGCCCATAAGAACTTGCTCTCGTACTAGGTCACTAAGAGACCCTTCTGCTGGAGGTCATGGAACTCATCTATCCTACATTGTCTGTAATGCTCTGACAAGTACCTCTCCCTGAACCTCTCTATAAATATCTCCCATGTGAGAGTATCAGCAACTAAACCACACTTGTATTCCTCCTGTCTCCACCATGTGGAGATTGTTCCTCTCAATAAGTGGACTGCTACACGTGCCTTTAGATTGCTCTCATAAGAGCGCAATTCAAAGCACATATCTAGGCTCAAAAGCCAAGCCTTAGCTTCTACCCCATCGGTAGATCCCCCAAAAGATGGTGGCTGGAGGTGCATAACCTCTCTGATTAGATCCCCTGGATCCCGACGTGATCTCTCATAATACACTAGCTCTGCCACTGGAGGTGGTCCTAGTAGGTGTACAGACTCAAGCTCATGCCCAACCTAACTCTCTATGGAATTAGGAGGTGGACTCCTACTCCGTTCCCTACCTGTCGATCTATGGTTCCCTGAGTTCTGGCTTTCAACATGATGATCCCCTATTGGAAGCCTATCCTGGACTATCCCTATCAGGTTCTAGAGTGCTTCTAAGATGTCTTGGTTTGGGTCAACCGACTGTTCGGGAGGAGCCTCTGGGTTCCCTTCCAGAATCCATTCCTCCCTATCGACCTCTTCACGTGCCATGCATACACGCCTAGGACCCCTTCCGCGCTTGCGAGCTTGTCGCATAGTCGGAGGCATCCTTATGAGAAAACTATAATAAAATAAATAAATTTTTGAGAAATATTTAATTAATTAATTAAAATTAAATATCATAAAATTAATATAATATAATTAATTAAATAATTAAAGTGAAACGTGATGGAGAAAGGTTCCTAGTGTTGGAAACCTTGCTCTGATACCAAAATGTCATGCCCAAAGTTTTGGGCACGAATGGGATAAAATTTTTTTTTAATAACATTAAATTTGCTAATATGAAACACACTAGCAAGTTTTGTCTTAACTATGTGTGAGTTAACTCTACCACTAACTCAAGTGAGCGAAAATAATTTAAATGCGGAATACTAAAAGAATTATTATTATCTCATCAATTTTAAATCAATAAATTAATTTAACCAAAAATCTCTAAACTAATTGACAAAGATAATATTAATCTCCAATAACCATTAATTGCTCTTAGGAACTAAATAAATTAGTCCTAGCACTTAGATTATTAATGCCTATATTTTATTTTAACAATAATTAAAATGTGGTTAACTAATTCAACTAAAGGGTCCATTAAATCCATAATGTAAATTTCCCTATAAAATTTAGTCTGGAATAGCCTAAATTTAGATGGACTAAATAATCCCCTAAAGTCAAAATAACTTATAAGGTCATTATAATTTCCTAAACGATTACACTCTAAAAGATATTTAAAATTTTTAAAAAACATCATATTCGAATATTTACATGCCCATATGTTTATATAAAACATATATAAAATATAAATACATTATAACATAATAATCTAAAATTTAGACCTTTACATGCATATATATAATCATGTGTGTGTGTATATATATATATATATATATATATATATATATATATATATATATATATATATATATATATATATATATAATTCTTTTGTTTCCTATATAATAGAATAACAACAAACCCTAAAATTTCTAACATTATTATTATATTTCTTACCCTCATTCTATATTTTTCTTTATATTTCAAACCTACCCTAACCTCTGTCGGGTTAGGGTTTTATGTTATTGTGCAGGGCCGAGGGGGAGCAGCAGCCATGGAGGAGGAGCGGTGGAGGGTTTGAAGGAGGGCTGCTAGGGCGTCGGGCGGTGGGCACCCCAGAACACCACTGTGGTTACCCACAGTGGCGGCTGGGTGCCGCCCACTATGGGTAAACACAGTGGCGGGCCGAGTACCCTTCCGCTATGGTTACCCATAGTGGGAGGCCCCTGAGCTGACCATTGTGGTTGCCCACAGTGGCGGCTGGAGCCGCGCCGCCCACTGTGTATAAACACAGTGGGTTCGGCCCCGAAACCCTCGATTAGTTTTTTTTTTTAAATTTAAAATTTCTTTATTTTTATTTTTTATTTTTTTAAAATATATTAATATATATATATATATATATATATATATATATATATATATATATATATATATATATATATATATATATAAAATATAAATGACAGAATTAAATAAATTTAAGCAACAACTATATTAGACTAGGAATCATTGAAATAAATCTTAGAGATAGATATGTTAATTTTAAATTTACTTTCTGCAATAAATCAAGGGAAAAATAATAGAATTAATTAAACTACTGCATACAACATTAGTGCTCATCCTAAATGGCTAACTAACTATATTTGCATTTAGAACTTCCATAGATAGGACTAAATGTTTTACTTCCAGTTACTAAAATACATGCTTTTCTATTTCATTCTTTTCCAATATTTCAAATGCATAAGGGGATAAAAATGAATTTTTTGATTTTCAAAATAACATATATACAACAAATATTATTTTCAAAACTATAGGAACTAAATCCAAAAATACACATTTCATTTTTTTTTTTTTTTTTGCAATAATCACTTAATAGAATAATGCATTTCTTTAAGACATATTAAGAATACAATATAGTCAACATTACAAATGGGTGAGATACCCAACTAGTCTCTCATTTCTATTAAATGAGGACTTTAAATAAAATAGATACATTTCCCCTTTGCTTTTTTTAAGTAAATACAACATGTAGCTTTTTATTTACATTTCTGCAACTGAAAATATAGCATCCCTTTTCTTAATCTTTTTCTGCAAACCAAATAAAAACAACAACTCCTAGCTTGACTTTTTTTTTTCTTTCCAAGCAACCTGCAAATAAATCATAAGGCTTGACCATGGAGTGCTCACCTCCCAGCCTAGGCTTACTAGAAGCCACCCACAAGCTTGGAGAACCAAGCCCTAGATAGGTTACACACATGCAAACACAACAAGCAAGGGAAAAACACACAACAACACTTTCCCAATCAAGGCTACACTACATCACAAAATGTGATGATTTTACATGGGTGGTAGTGGACCAAATACCCTGAGGAGACTGCAAGAATGGTAGATCACAAACCACCTCATGGCAAACAAAGATATATCATGAGTTCATTAACCCCACATTCCTTATGCCCCCCCCCCAAGGAATTCAGACCATACTTTCTCCCCTTATGACCCCCAAATGCAAAAACTAGGCCATGCAACAAGGGTCGCATATACACCCCTTGAGATCACTCTCATAAAAAGAGCCTCTCACTCGAGGGCTATCAAACTTCTACCACCCACAAGACCATCCTACTCTCCCAAGAGTAGAAGGCCTTGGTTACTCCCAAAGCATGGGAAATGCATAAAAGAATGAAAGATAGGATGCATAATAATTTTCACAAAAGAAAATACAAGGAAGCAACTTCTTCATACAAACAATCTTTCCAACATAAACATGCAACGTAAAAAAAACAAAAGGAGGAGATGAACCAACCTTCAATTTACCCAAAGGTGTGCTAGAACTAGTTTGAGCATGAGTAGCCCAATTCCACAATTCTTCCTTCTGCACTTAGCCAAAATTCTATCCCAAAAACTATTCTTTTCAAAATTGCATAATCTCCAAAAATGGAGAGTGGGTGATTACCCACAAAGTCTCCAATCCTTGCCTAAAAGGACCTCAGTGAGAGTTCTCATAGGTTACTAAAACAGAAAAGGAAAAAGTAAGAGAAAGTGGAAAAAAAGATCTCACATCAAAAGGGAAGTTTATCTAACCTAGATGGCACCTTCTAATTTTGAATTTTCACTCACCTTAGGAAACTCACTTTTTGAGGTGACTAAACAGTCACATGGGAGTAGACACATGCCTAAAAATACTCCTAACCCATAGGTATACCTTATGGACTTTAGGAAACATCTTTAAACTACCCCTAGGAGTCCATTTGACCCCTTATAAACCCATCTGAAGATAACTTTCACGTCAAACCTAAGTTGACCACTCCAAAGACTCTCTACCCAAGGAAATTTTAGAACCACATTCAAATGTTTGAAAAAGATATAGTTGAAATAGCTCCCTCCAAGAGACAAGTCAAAAATCAAGACATAAATCAACACATGTGTCAAGTGACACAATAAAATACATTACAAAATTTACACATGAAATTTGTCCCTTGTTGGATTTACACAAATTTAAAAATTCAATTTAACACATGCAACATTTACTTTCACAAATAAAATACAATACACACGAGGTGTTGTCTCTCCAAATAGACAACCCCTGGCTTTACGAACGTACATGGGTCTAGGTTTGGTTCTCCATAATGTTTCCATGGTCACATGGATAATTTTCTTGCACATCTCAATTTACACATTAGTAATTCCAAATAACCCCATATAATATTAAACACATGAATAAGAATACACATCAAACACTCTGCATACAATTTACATTTAAACAAATCGATATATCTTATATCCAAATAAATCCACATAAGCATTTATCATAATCCTCATAATTTCGATCCATACATAAAACATGCATCCTATTTCTATCATCATAGTAAAGTCTTGCAAATCCAATAGTGAGATACATCATCCCAAATTTATCCTATTCTAGAATCATATAGAGTTCTATATCTATAATGCATGGAAATGAAGCATGAATATATATCAATTTTATCCAAGTCATGGAATCATATAAGTTCTAAATCCATAATGCATAAAAATAAAGCATCCATAATAGTCTCAACATGAAAATCACTGGAATACTAGGATGAGTTGGGGTAGGGCCTCACACTTCCTAACAACAAATTATATTCTCAAGGAAGGTCCAAAACTTGACAAATGATGTGCCTCGCTATAGGTACCACTCGAATAGGTAACACAACAACTCCTTTGGAAGAACGCTCTACATCATCATAAGCCTTAATGGTTATCTTTTTGTTTGGGTCCACTGATTCAACTGCATATACCAAGGTTGTGACCAACTACAAGGTACATATATTCAGGTCAACTCCATTATCAATTAAGACTCACTTGATTCTATGTTGGTTGACAAATCCTTCGATGTGAAGGGATGCGTTAAGTGGTTGTTGGAATGAAGTGTTGTCACTTTTAGAAAAAGAGAGCATGGTGATGACTTGAGACTGCCAACCATGGCTTGAAATTGATTTGTATTAAGGTTGGCGGGGACTAACACTTCTTGGAGAGCTTGATCCAAGATTTTTTTGTGTGAAGGGGATAAGCACAAAAGCTCTAATATGGATATAAGTGTGGGCATCTTATCTAACTGCTCCACAAGATTATATTGCTTGGGGATGGAGGTTGTTCCTTGTGGATCAGCTTTAATAGTGATCTTGCTACGACACATAACAACATTGTAGGTAGGGTTTGGATATTTGATGGTGAGGTTTAGAATTTGTTCATCGACATCATAGAAGTGATTCACAGTATAATCATAGGCAACTCATGTATAATTAGTTGTATCTGTGTTTCACCCTGAGGTGGAAAGACCCATTTGATCTTATGATGGAAGTGGATTTTTGAACATTAAGTGATCATCATTTGATGTTTCTAGGTCATTTCCTTCAATTTCAATTTCTCCTCGATCAATAAGATCTTGAACAAGATCTTTTAGTCTATGGCAGTTACTCATTTTATGCCCTTTCCCTTGGTGGAATTCACAATGTTCATTATCTCTCCACCATGGAGGTTTGACCTAAGGTACATAGTTAGATGTCTTTAGTAAGGTTACCAAATTTGAAGAGACCAATTGATGTAATATTGTTTTGATGGGTTCTCCTAAGGGTGTGTATGTATTTTTTGGTTTATAGTTTTGTTGTCATTGTCTTGGTTCCTCTTGTGGCGCATTGTAACCTTGATTTTTTGGAGGAGAAATGGTGTTGTTTTTAGGAGGATTTTTTCCCACAAATCTAACCATAGGTTGTGAAATTTTTACAGTCCTTGCATCTACGGCCCCATCATTGATGATGTTCTTGTTTTTGTTCCAGAAATTGAGTTTATCACTATTAAAACATGGGTGAGGGCCATCTTTTGATTTATTGTATATTTTGATAAGGCCCTTTTTGATAAGGGCTCGTTCACATTTTAATCCCTGGCTAATCATGTCTTCAAAGGACCCTATGCCCTTCATGTCTAAATGGAATTCAACCTCATCATTCAAGTTGGAAATGAATATTTCCACTAGTTCTTGTTCAGGCAAATGAAGAGAGCATCTACTAGACAGTTGCCTCCACCGTTGTAAGAAATCTGAAAATAGCTCCCCTAGATTTTGTTTGGTATTGCATAGATCCACCATGGTAACATCGCATTCTATGTTATGTGAATAATGTGCGATGAACTTTTTGACTAGTTCCTTGAATGTTCTAATGTCGTCTAGTAATAGGGAAAACCACTGCATGGTTGTTCCCCCCAAACTCTGAGGAAAGAGGTGCATTAGATAGGTGTCTTCATAAGACACTTCTAGGCAAGCTAACTAAAATTCCTGGAAATGATTCTAGGGTCTCCTATTCCTGGATACTTTTCAAACTTAGGTGTTTCAAATCCTCATGGAAAAGGTGGCATATGTAGGTTCCTATCAAAGGGATGGGGATAAATATCATTAAGCAAAAATGGGGTAGTCTTCACACCATGATGGAGTTGTTGAGCGAGATTCTCAACTTGTTGTCTCAAAATGTCTATTTCGGTAGGAGGTGGAGGTGGGGGATTTCCTTCATTAAGATCATATCGGAAGTAATCTCTACCTCTTCCACCCTCATTATGGCTATGGTGTTTTGATGTTTGTCATATTTGTGTGGTATCAAAATCAAAGGGTAGTTTCGCACCCTCATGAGTACGTCTCAAAAAATGAGCATCTGCATTGTTTTTAAGGATTTCATTGAAAAGTCGATAGAACATGGGGTTGTGTTGTGTTATTTTGATAGCTTCGGGA